>NW_027507758.1:418458955-418833955 GCF_037356315.1 Lithobates pipiens | reverse complement strand
GATCGGTGCCCTACGACCAATGGATTATTACTGCTCATAAAATACAGGGACAGCGTTTATTTTATTCTCTCTGCCTAGCTCCCGAATCTATTATTAAATAGAAAGAAAGACATTGAAAGATTAAGTGTAATAAATAAACAAGGGTAGGCCACAGTACAATAAAGTGTCCGAAATTATTAGATTGTTAACGAATCATACGAGAATTCGGCTGTTTTATAGAAATTAAAAGGAGGGTAAAATAAATAAAGTTTGATTTGTTTAGAATTGTGAAATGAAACATCGAAATTTTAAATGTGTTAATCCAGAAAATGATAATTATCCTAATGTGTTGGTAATGTAGGATTTACAAACCCAGGGGAATTATGGTCTACATTTATCTATCTATCTATCTATCTATCTATCTATCTATCTATCTATCTATCTATCTATCTATCTATCTATCTATCTATATATTAATCTATCTATCTATCCTAGCTATAGCCTCAGACATTAGTGCTGCAGGGGATAGATAGACAGATAGATAGATAGATAGATAGATAGATAGATAGATAGATAGATAGATAGATAGATAGATAGATAAATGTAGACCATATTTTCCCTGTGTATATAAAGCCTACATTACCACCATAGATAGATCTATAACTATCCCTGTGTAATATATCTATCTATCTATCTATATATCTATATATCTTGGCAATGTAGGATTTACATACCCAGGGAAAGTGTGGTCTACATTTATCTATCTATCTATCTATCTATCTATCTATCTATCTATCTATCTATCTATCTATCTATCTTTCTATCTATCTCTCCCCTACAACACTAATGTCTGTATCTATATCTAGAATAGATAGACAGATAGATAGATAGATAGATAGATAGATAGATAGATAGATAGATAGATAGATAGATCGATAGATATTCCTGTGTTAGTCTAACCATCCATTATACAACTGTCTTTTACAACTTTTCTTTAGATTTACCAAAACCATATAATTTGAGGTCAAACCTAAACACTTTAAATTTGTATGCAATCGGGAAGGCCCCTGTACTACATAGCTGAAGGTAAAGCAGGATACATAATATACAATTTTCTGTAGATTTTCTTTCTTCAGATTTACCAAAACCATATATGATGTCAAACCTTAAGAGTTTACATTTGTATGCAGGCATGCCCTTGCACTACATGGTTTTGGTAAATCTGAAGACAAAAATCTGCAGAAAATCTAATAGTGTGTATGGGGTCTCAATCCAAAGGAAATTGAACAAGAAAATGTCATAATGTATGGCCAGCTTAATAGGAGTGTGTAAGATCTATCTATCTATCTATCTATCTATCTATCTATCTATCTATCTATCTATCTATCTATCTATCTATCTATCTATCATTAGTGTTATAAAACATATGATATATATATATATATATATATATATATATATATATATATATATATATATATATATTCTAGTGTTCTAGGGGTGTATGGAGGGGAGCAGTTCCTGGGCTGTAAAGATAAGGGGGGGGGGGGTCATTGTAGTGTCCCCAGTTAGTAAATGGTCCTAATCTCATTGCACATGCAGTGTCCCTTATGTGACATGGAGTGATTAATCTGTTCCCTCTCCCAGGGACTATCACATTATCAGCGGGAGGATTACCCTGGCTGAGATGCAGGATCAGGCTGACAAAGTGGTTGGACTGGTGTAGTGGGTGTCTGGAGAAAGTGTCCCGCAGACAACTTGTGTTTACCAAGTGTCATCATGGTAGAGAACACTACACACTGCCTGCCTGTCCCAGACACAACAACACAAGTGTCATTGGTACACACAGTGTATATGGGGGACTATAGATGAGTCCAGGAACTCACTAGGTATAATGGATGAGTGAGCTGAGACCAGGACATGGTGGAGGGTGGAGTGAGTCTGGGCACACATAGGGTACATGGTATGGGGTAGATGAGTTCAGAAACATACAAATGGGGTACGTAATGTAAGACTGATGATTCCAGGCACACACAGGATAGATTGGTATATGGCACGCAGGGGACGATTTACTAAAACTGAAGAGTGCAAAATCTGGTGCAGCTGTGCAAAGAAACCAATAAGCTTTCAGTTTTTCTTTGTCAAAACTTAATTGAACAAGCTGAAGTTAGAAGCTGATTGGCTATCATGCAGAGCTGCACCAGATTTTGCACTCTCCAACTTTAGTAAATCAACCCTACACTTTACGCTGTGTAGTAGAGATAAATCCAGATACATATAAAATACACAGTGTAGGGTAGGATGAGTCTAGGCAGTGGGCACACTGGATAACATGTTAGATAAGTGAATGCACACACACAGGGTACACTATGTAGTATAGATGAGTCCATGCACACATAATATACACAGTCTAGCCCATGAACACACAGGATAAAATGTATATGACAGATGAGTCCATTCCCACACAGGATACACTGTGTAGTATAGATGTGTCAATGCACACATAAAATACACAGCGTAAATTAGAATCTATGCTCTCACACACACAGACAATAATGTGTTAAGGATTCTTGTGTCCATGGTCACACAAAGTACCGTGCAGTATGGATAAGTCCAGGAACACATCATATACACAGTGTAGTATAGATGAGCCTAGCGCACACACGATGTAAAATATATAGCACAGATAACTCCAGGCACACATATAATAAAACTTATAAGATAGAAAAGTCCATGAACGCACAGTATAAAATATACAGGATAGAAAGTACATGCACACAAACAGAATACTATGTA
Organism: Lithobates pipiens; assembly: GCF_037356315.1. Lineage (NCBI taxonomy): Eukaryota > Metazoa > Chordata > Amphibia > Anura > Ranidae > Lithobates > Lithobates pipiens. The sequence continues at coordinate 418,831,180 of NW_027507758.1, read as the reverse complement.
TAGGAAAGATGGGTCCAATCACACATTGTATACACATTGTAGTATAAATCCATACTCAGTACAGATGAGTCCTTGCACACATAGTATTCACATTGTAGTATAAATCCATACTACAGATGGGTACATGCACACATAGTATAAACATTGTCGTATAAATACATACACAGTACAGATGAGTCCATGCACACATAGTATACACATTGTCGTATAAATACATACACAGTACAGATTAGTTCATGCACACATAGTATACACATTGTCGTATAAATACATACACAGTACAGATGAGTCCATGCACACATAGTATACACATTGTCGTATAAATACATACACAGTACAGATGAGTCCATGCACACATAGTATACACATTGTCGTATAAATACATACACAGTACAGATTAGTTCATGCACACATAGTATACACATTGTCGTATAAATACATACACAGTACAGATTAGTTCATGCACACATAGTATACACATTTTAGTATAAATACATACACAGTACAGATGAGTCCATGCACACATAGTATACACATTGTAGTATAAATCCATACACAGTACAGATGAGGCCATGCACACACACACACAGAGTACACTGTGATTGATAGTCCAGGCACACCTAGAGTACACAGTGTAGGGTGGAATAGGAACACATAGAGTAATATAGAGTGTACACACATTATGAGGGTATATGGAGGGTGGATGATGGATCTGTGCCTGCTGAGACTTAGTAAGTAGACCACGACTATGCACAAGTCCCCAGGACAGCCAGGAGCCAGGACAAGGGGCAGGGTGCACACAGGGGTCCCCACTGTTGACTTACCTGAGAGTCATAGAAGGTCAGTGACAAGCCTTGTCCTCCCCAGCACAGAGATCCTTCCCGGCTCAGCACATCCACAGCCAAAGTCCCAGGCAGCCAACACTGACAGCAATCTAAAGAAACTGAAAGTGTCAGCAAAGTGATCCAGGGCTCGTGTCCCTCCCGGACACCTCCCTTTTCTCTCACTTTCTGTGCTCTTATCAGCCAGCTGAGTGACACCAGAGATCAGGAGTGAGCTGGGTGACACCAGAGATCAGGAGTGAGCTGGGTGACACCAGAGATCAGCAGTGCCCTGTGTGACACCAAAGATCAGAAGTGAGCTGGGTGACACCAAAGATCAGAAGTGAGCTGGGTGACACCAGAGATCAGCAGTACACCGGGTTGTAGTAGTCCTCAGATCCCGGGTGGCAGCAGTCCGAAGTGCCCCGGGTCCGGGTGGCAGCAGCTATGAGTACCCTGTGTGTCAGCAGTCCTCAGGTCCCGGGGTGTCAGGAGTCCTCAGATCCTCTAGTGCCTATGTGCTGGAAGACAGGGCAGCTCGTCCTTGTAGTAGGGAGTGATCCCAGGCAGAGAGGGGAGATCCTGTATGTGGAGTTGTCAGGAGAATATCCCAATGCCTTCCTGTATATGGATGGAGTGCCCAGTGAAGGGGTCCCAGATTGGACTAGCTCTCAGATCCTCCCGGGACCATCACAAGTGCTGAGTGTGATGTGGGAACTTCTTGATGCCACCAAGTGTCTCTTTAAAGCGGATGAGAGCGGCCATCCAGAAAAGAGGAGGAGAGGGGGCTTCACATGGACATCTCCAGCACAGACACTGGCTCCTCTCTCAGGACATTTTAAAGTGACAGCAGCCTTCTCTGCAAGGAGAGGTCACTAAAAGGTCGCTAAAGAGTCCTATAGGACAGACTGATTCCACAGGCACCATCCCCTTACACATGGCGATCCCATCCATGGAATCAGCGACCAATGGGGAGATCCTGGGGGGGTGGATTTCATTCTCATCTCCTTCTGTCCATCCAGTACAGCTCTGCCCTGCACAAGTCTACTGGCCTGAAATAAGCACACTTACTGCTCTCACAACTTACATTCCTGGACCTCTACACACCAATAACTAGGTGTGATCACATCTTATCAATAGGAACTGCAATCTCATATTAAAATGATACACGATGCTTCTGCAACTTACCTACCATTTCTTTTCCAACTTTTTTTTACAAAGTACTCCCATCAGTATGAATACCTCTATTACCGCAAATGTGTCACTCACTAGTAATGCTTAAGGTGATACTTGTGTCATTGTAGATACTACTTTGTGTCACAGTTATTGCTTAAGTTGATGTGTCACTACTAAAGTTTATTAGTATCAGAGTTTATTCTAAAATATCTGTATCACTGTTACTACTAAGTAACAAAAGTGCCCATGTTTACTTTTGTGTCACTGTTCATTCTACAATTTTATTTGTGTCAATGTCACTACTAAGTTACATTTGTGCCACTTCCTACAATTAAATGTGGGTGACTGCCACTACTAAAATACCTTAAGTATTAACAGGGACACACATGTAACTCAGTAGTTTATGCCACAATTGTATTTGTGTGACTGGCACTATGTTACTGTTATATTTGTGTGTGCCTTTCACTACTAACCTACCTTTGTGTCCTTGTTTATGCCACAATTATATTTGTGTGACTGTTACTGCAAAGTTACATGTGTGCTACTGATTATTCTACAAGTACATTTGTGTGATTGTCACTACTATGTTACATTTATATCACCATTTTATTTGTATGATTGTCACTACTAAGTTACATTTGTGTCCCTGTTTAATAATTAAAGTTACATTAGGTCCTTTTTAATACTTAACGTTACATCTGTTTCCCTTTGTATGCTACAATTATAGTTGTGTGACTGTCACTACTAAGTTACATTTGTGTCCCTGTTAATACATAAGGTTACATTTATGTCCCTGTTTATATTACAATGATATTTGTGTGATTGTCACTACTAAGTTACGTTTGTGTCCCTGTTAATACATAAGGTTTATGTTCTTGTTTATATTACAATGCTATTTGTGTGATTGTCACTACTAAGTTACATTTGTGTCCCTGTTAATACATAAGGTTTATGTCCCTGTTTATATTACAATGATATTTGTGTGATTATCACTACTAAGTTACATTTGTGTCTCTGTTAATAGATAAGGTTACATTTATGTCCCTGTTTAATATATTGCAATGATATTTGTGTGATTATCACTACTAAGTTGCACTTGTGTCCCTGTTAATACATAAGGTTAGATGTATGTCTCTTTTTATATTACAATGATATTTGTGTGATTGTTACATTTGTGTCCCTGGTAATACATAGGGTTACATGTATACCCCTCTTTATATTGCAATGATATTTGTGTGATTGCCAATATTATATTGTATTTGTGTCCCTGTTAATACATAAGGTTAGATTTATGTCCCTTTTTATATTACAATGATATTTGTGTGATAGTCACTACTAAGTCACATTTGTGTCCCTCTTACTACTTAACATTATATTAATCTATATTGCAATATTTGTGTGATTGTCACTACTGTTGCTTTTTTTGTCCCTGCTAGTTACATTTATGTCCCTGTTTATATTACAGTGATATTTGTGTGGTTGTTAGCTGTAAGTTCCATTTGTGTCACTACTAGTACTGGAATGTCATGTGTGATCAGTTCCACTTCTTTTACTATTTACTCCTATTTTGTGTGAATTTCGTTGTGTCGGAATGAGACTTCCATCAATCAGGGACTATCAGAATTTTTTTTTCTATATATATTTTTGTAATAAAAGTGATTTCTGCTTTCCTGTCTCCTGCTATCCCTAGCAGATTAGATGATGATGTGAGTGTTATTGTTGGCGATGTCTGGTTGTATGTCACTTTAGTGTCAGATGGAAATCTCTCTCTCTCTCTCTCTTTCTCTCTCTCTATATATATATTCAGAAGGGTCCAAGTCTGAGGCTGGCCTTCTAAAGCCCTATTTATTTAGAAGGAGGGGGCAGCCTCCTTGACAAGAGATGAAGATTAATTTGTCTCAGCAGACTGTTATCTGTGACATTGAACTGCTGCTTTAGATAATGGCCATTGTTTCTGTAAAATCACACAGCAGTGGTAGGTAGGACAGGAAAAATCCTTTGTAAATAACCTTAAAACTGCCCAGAGATTCCCATACACTTAGTGCTTGAGAACCTTAAAGAGGTCCCGGTTTTCTGCTGCTTGTTTCCTGCCCTCCCCTAACTTGTGCATTGTTGGAGAGTTGCTTTTTATTGTTTTATTTTTTTATTTTTTTTTTAGCCATAAATTGGTGGAGCTCTAGCTATGAGCTGTTCTATTTTCTTCCTGTCAGGATGAGGGATTTGTTTTATGATGCATTGTGTATTAAATACAAGTAATCTGGGAAACGGATTGCTCTGAGTCCATAGGTCTGATCAAGGATTCCGATAGGGTCCCTGTCTCCCCCTTCTTGTCAGCCTGCTCTATGAAAAGTAGGAAATCTCGCTGACTCTCAGTATCAGACCCGGGTGATCTGGGATTTTATAGAAGGGGATTTTTTTTTTTTTTTTGTTCTCACTTTATTTTTGTAGAAGGATTATAAGGGAAGATTGGGATAGCTGCTTGCTTGCTAAAGCGAGCTGTTTGCTGCAATTCACCAGTCTGCCATAAGGTGGCGCTGTTTCCCGGAATAAAGCTCGCTCAGGATGCGTTTCAGTGGCACTCAGACCGAATATTCGTAAACTCTCAAGAAACACCCAATAACACATCTAGTAAAATGACCTGCTCTAACTCTTTCCACGCTGGAATCACACTTTTCAACTGTCCCCTGCCGTGATTATGTCATTCTTTACACCTTTTTCTGTTGTTAGATGCAGCATGGAAACTTGTCTGCTAATAGTGACCATACATGCTTCCATTTTATTATCAATGTGCAATTCGATCAAAGTGATCCAATTGTCAAACAGCTGGACAGACCTAAATTCCCTTCCTATCAATTTAGATAGGGTTTGCTAGGATGGAAAATGATTGATCGTTTTTGCATTTATCAGATGATTTGTTCATGAATTTGATCATATTTCGATCAATCAGATTATGAGATTGCATGGTGGAAACAGAGATGTGCTCAGTTGTATATTTCAAATCGATATCCACTCTCTTGTGTATATCGGCTGCATAGGCGTGCGAACAGGGTGTACCAGGTGTACCCCTGTTTGAACCTATAATAATTCACCAAACCCCCCCTACGGGGGTCCTAAAAATTGTGTAAGAAATCATTTAACCACTTGCTTACTGGGCACTTAAACCCCCTCCTGTCCAGACCAATTTTCAGCTTACAGCGCTGACTCACTTTGAATGACAATTGCGCGGTCATACAACATTGTACCCAAATTACATTTTTATATTTTTTTCCCCGCAAATAGAGCTTTCTTTTGGTGCTATTTGATAACCTCTGCGGTTTTTATTTTTTGTTAAAAAAATTGAAAAAGACAGAATTAAAAAAATATATATATATTTTGTCATAACATTTTGAAAACAGGTAATTTTTGTCCTTCATTGTTTTCCGCTGAAGATGTAGCAGTGATGGGTACCGATAGGTGGCAGTGATGAGCACTGATTGCTTACACTGATAGGTGGCACTGATTGGCACCACTGGTGAGCATTGATAGGTGGCACTTATGGGCATTGATAGGTGGCACTGGTGGGCACTGTGGGCACTGGCAGGTGGCAGTAACAGGTGGCACTGTAAAGGGGTACTGATTGGCACAGATGAGGTGCCTGTGTTCCTTAATCTTCGGGACCAATGTCCCTTTAACATAAGCCGGTGATCGGCTTTTTTTCCTCCTCGCGCTAACAGCGTGAGGAGAAAAAAAAACGATTACCAAGCTTTTGTTTACATCATGTGATCAGCTGTCATTGGCTGATAGCTGATCACATGGTAAGGGGCCAGAACCGGCCCCTTACTCGGATCGACGATCACCTGAGTCTCAGTGACTCGGTGATTACAGCATGCCCCCCGTCCGCCATGCAGGGCACGCGCAGGGAGCGTGCACAGGGGAGGACGTCCTGTGATGGCCTCCCGGAAATTGAAGTCCACACTGTAGCCGTCATTCAGCTATAGCCCAGACCTCAAGTGGTTAAAAAAATTTAATGATAAAAATAAAAAATAACATAATAAAAATAAAACCCACGGACAACATCCAATGCCCTACTGACACTGTCCACTGCTTTACTGACACAGTCAGTATATAAACACAAATGCACACACAATATGCGTTTGAGCTTTGAAGCGCACACCCTAATGCCATAGGCTGTGCACACCTATGATCAGCTGAATGACTATAGATCAATTATTTCTATTGGGAGATATTGATTTGAAAATAAATCAATAATTTATTGAAGTGTATATGGCCATCACAAGAGTTTGTAAAGAAGCCTTGCACAAGTTACCTGTATAGGGTGTACATTTAGACGAGTCAGATTTTTAGAACTATATGAGTGCCGGATCACACTTATGCAAATTCTTTGCTGATCCGATGCGATCCGAAAAGCATAGATTCGCATGTGATCTAAAAAAACATTACTTCCAATGAAGGCCGTTCACAATGATGGAGTGTGATTTTGATCCAGTTTAAAAAAAAAAGGGGTCCTGTGTGAGTTTAGTGTGAATGCGGTGCAAATTTAATCTCCAGCTATGCCCAGTACCCTCAAAAATTGCATTAAATTTGCACCTGTCACAACAGAAATCACAGTTAAATCGCATCAGAGTCGCACAGCATCATTGTGAGCCTTAGTTCACACCATAGCGATGCGGGAACCAGCACGATTCCAGCGCCGATTCCTGCATCGCATATCTCCTGCAGACAGTTCACACTGCCCTCTGCGAACCACTGCTGGTGTCAATACAATGTTAATGACACCCCCAGATCGGTTGACAGATCGCAGTGTGAACTGTGGACTCAGACAGGAATCAGATGGCATGGGTTTGAACACCCATGCCATCCGATTCCAGTGCGGGGAAAAAAAAGGCCCCTGCACTCTCTTTTATGCAAATCCAATGCGAGTTCAGCCATACAACTGAATTGTACAGACATCGCATGTGATTGGCACAGCAGTCCGCTACATTGTGAACCCAGGCTCAACCTGGATTAAGTCCTGGTTCACACTGGTGTGATGCATCGGCACCTGAATCGTACACTGGTTCACACTGACCATCAGCGAAGCGCTGTGGGTTTTAATGTAAAGCTAATGACACCCCCAGATCGGTTCGCAGATCGCAGTGCGAACTGTCAAATGGTGTAGGAATCACATCACATAGATGTGAACACCACTGTGATATGATTCCAGTGCGGACTAGAAAAAGGTCCTGCACCATTTTGGTGTGAATGCATTGCAATTTCAGCTATACAGTTTGTATGGCTGAATTTGCATCGCACAGACATCGCATGTGATCTGGACAGCAATGTAGTGCGAATCACAGGCAATGTCTGCGATCTCACAAGTGTGAACCCAGCCTAAGCCCTGGTTCACACTGCATTCCTGTGCACATCACATGCATGTCTGCGCGGTGCGATTTCAGCCATACATTTTGTATGGTTCAAATCACATCCGCACCAAATTCTGCAGTACTCTTTTTTTTTCCTGCACTTGAATCGCATCGCGTGGGTGTTCACATCCATGCAATGTGATGTTTGCAATCACACTGCATTTTGCAATCTGTTAATATAACATTGACCCGCTGCAGATTGCATGGATGCCGTGTGATTGCCAAGCAGTGTGATGAAGGGAAACACAGCAAATCTTGTATATTTACTGCATTGCAAGAGTTTGAATCCAAGCTCAGGGAGACCATGCAATATAAATTATCGGTAATTAATCAGATCCAATCAGTCAGATTCTATCATTTAAAATCCATCAGATTCTATCATTTAAACAATATAATCTGATTGTATAATCTTCTTTAGAGTGCAGGGGCCTGTCTGATTCAATACAACGTGAATGGATTGTTTATGTATGCACTCCAATTACAAAGTTATGGTGAATCTAAAGGTATCCATACCTGACTGTGCAATCCCATTTAGCTCTACCATCTGCAATGTAGTGCAAAGGTCTGCCGGATTAGATACAACTTGATTGGGCTGTTTATGTACTTTTAAATGATGTTGATAAATCTAAAGGCAGCCCTACACAGTACAACCTGACTGTACAATCTCATTCAGATCTACTATCAACTATGTAATGCAAGGATCTGCCTGATTTGATACAAATTCAACAGACACATTCTTCTATTACATAATTTTGATACATAAAAAGAAGATTGTACAGAGATCGTAAAATCAGATTTTATCGTGTATGGCACGCTTAAATCTTTTTTCTATACGCTTAAGTCTTAGCATGCCATGCCAGCCACTGACACACCAGGCACCATGGGGTTTGTAGATGATCTTAAAGTTCCCTAGATTACTCCACTTATCAGTTATCAATAAAGAGTCCATTGATCTTCTCAGCTCGCTATCTTTAAATGAACTTTTCACAAGAGTGATTAAGTCAAAGTGTCATTTCCCAAGCTGTTCTGCTAGAGTGGATAGTGTAGGGATGCCCTCAGTGAACCCATAGGTATCCTTCTGCCCCAATGCCCTGAGGAGAAAAGGAAAAGGAAGGAGCTTTTAGGAAGCCTGGAGCCAGTTAATGAGCCCCAGCTCCGGTGTTAAATTCAGTTCATCCTATGGGAGTATCAGGGCTCTGTGTCCATCACATCAAGAGACACACACATGTCTGCCTGCTCCCCCTCTATATACATAGTATATACCACTCATAGATCTCACAGATCGGCTGACCTGAGTCACAGTCCCTGCCTTGTACTATTATACAATGACTAATAGAACTCATCACAGCTGATGCATACTTTCCAACTGCTTCTAATTTCCAGGGACAATCCTAAACGTTAAGGATTTATTTTTCTGAAGACATCACCAGCCCAGGCATATTTTATAGATGTATGTCGTATAAACTATTGATAATACCCTGGGCTTTTAGAAATATTATATATTGATTACCAGTATGCCAAATCCAAATAGTATTTATAGTCCAATATAAGAATTGAGTTAATACGAGGGGGTATAGGGTTCTGTGGCTCTTATGATACAGAGCTACCCCAGCTCAGCAGCAAAGTCCCTGGTCTTTATTGAGATGTGACTGGGATGATCAGCAAACTTTCATACAAGTCTCTCCTAGATTGTAAGCTCTTAGGAGCAGGGCCTTCTGATTCTTCCTGTATGGATTTGTATTGTAACTGTACTGTCTTCCCTACTGTTGTAAAGCACTACGCAAACTGTCGGCGCTATATAAATCCTGTATAATGATAATAATAATGTTTGGTGTGCTGCCTTATGCAGCTCATGCATCCGGTCTTTATAGTTTTAGTATACATTTCCATTAACATTGATCATTAAACAAATTAAGAGACACTGGGGTTGATTTACTAAAACTTTTGCACTCAGAATCTGGTGAAGCTATATATATATGGTAGCCAATCAGGTTCTAACTTCAGCTTGTTCAATTAAGGTTTGACAACAAAACCTGAAAGCTGATTGGTTACTATGCATTCCTGCACCAGATTTATCATGCTACAGTTTTAGGAATAATCCCCCCACTATTTGTTATTCATTAGTCCCACTTGTAGGGTATTGTATATCATTACAGGCATACCCCACTTCTAAGTACACAATGGGGTTTATTTACTAAAGCTGGAAAGTGCAAAATCGGGCTCACTTCTGCATAGAAACCAATGAGCTTCTAACCCCAGCTTGTTCAATTAAGCTTTGGTAACAAAACCTGGAAGCTCATTGGCTTCTATGCAGAAGTGAGACTGATTTTGCACTTTCCAGCTTTAGTAAATAAACCCCATTGTGTGGGGACTGTATAACAAAATGCATGAATGATCCATCATGTTGCCTAAATATATACTAAATATATTCTATCAACATTGAACTGGGACATTTTAGGAGCCACAATGATGTATATAATGCACTTTAAAAAAAACTAATTCACAATTTTGGTAAAATGTGCTGAGATTGCCGTGTCCCCATCTTGAGCATAAATATAAGATATTAACATCACTATAGGGGTGCAACCTAGTGGCGGGAGTATCCGTGACCATATGCAAGATTAGCTCTATATAATAACTAAGTAAAAATTTTGTGGACCAGGTTCGTTTTTTTTTTAACAGTTTGTAAATCAGTTTTAGAATTTTGTGTAAAAAAAAAAAGGTGTTTTTGTAAAAGTGTGCTAGGCACTTAAAAAAAATCCCAGTCCAATGAAAATATGCAGGCATACCCCACTTTTAAGTACACAATGGGGTTTATTTACTAAAGCTGGAAAGTGCAAAATCAGGCTCACTTCTCACTTCTCTTTTATTACCAAAGCTTAATTGAACAAGCTGGGGTTAGAGGCTCATTGGTTTCTCTGCAGAAGTGAGCCTGATTTTGCACTTTACAGCTTTAGTAAATAAACCCCATTGTGTACTTAAAAGTGGGGTATGCCTGTAATTATATGAAATAAAATAGATTATAAAGATTAACAATCATGTTTATAAAACTATATTTCCAATATATCAAGCAGAAATGTTGCAGAAACAAGTTCTATCAGTACAAGCCTTTCTAATTATCAACCTTCTGCACCTTCCTCGCATACTTGCAGAATTGATGTCCCCTGCTGAGGGATCTGAATTAGTTTTCTGATAAAGATCTGGAAGGCTATCATGTTTTTAGGGCTGAATGATCAGGTACAGGGCAAAATGCTCTTTGCAGAGTTTTATGGAGCTGTAGGAAGTAGTCTATAGTTTGATATTGTTTAACTTTGTCACTCTAATCAGATGTAAATTGTACAGCCTGGAAATTAGATCAGTTGTATGGAAAGGAGAAACAATATCATTTAGTTAGGAGAAAAACTTTATCTTCTAATTATTACACCAAACAAAATCATCATAATATTTTCATAAAAGGGGTACTAAAAGAAGCATGAAAATATTATGTATTTTTAAAAAAAAATTTTTTTATTAGAATGCTGGAAGGATGTAAAATATTGACTTCAAGAACAATCTTGCACTAAGTCCAGCAAGAAAATTAGAAATTACTTTTTCAGTAATTTTTTTGTTGATAAATTTAAAAGCATTTGCAGCATATTAAAAAAAAAATCTATATATTTTTAATTTTAGAAAGGGCTATGTATCAACAAATGCAGAGGAAGACAAAGAAGAGTAATTGTACAGGCAGGAGCACACAGGCAAATTTTAGTAGAGTAATGGCGCTAATAAAATTGCTAACATTGAACAAGTGAAGTAGTGATTGATGGCTACACAGATGGGACAGTGGATCCCTTCGGTATGAACTTTCTGAAGTAGCATGTAGTAGCGATTAATGAAACAAATTTAGAGCATGATGAGATCACTTGCATTTAAATGCTACTACATGCCACTTCTGTAGCTTCTACAATAGGGAACAATTTATTCCATTTATGTAGCAACCAATCACTACTTCTAATAATTATTTGCCAGCAAATTTAGTTATTTAGATGAGCTACTAAAGATCGCTTGGTTGCTTCTGCACTAAAGGGCTTATGGTTTGTAGCAATGGCTAGAAAAAATAGGTGGAGAACAACACCCAACAACTTGTTACTAGTGTCATTTAGTTATTATTTTTGTTAGGACAGCAGCTATGTATTCACTATCATAAGAAACTATTTGCAGAGGTTTACACAAAGGATGAGTTATACCAAAATATAGTTGGGTTGATTTACTAATTTAGGTTTTGTTAAATTATGTAAAAGCTGTACAATTAGCAATGTGAAAGTTGGTAAATAAAATTAACTTGTATTCACCTAAGTACCCAATTGTAATTATACAAATAAAACAGCCAGCATGTGATTGGGTGTTTAACACATAAACATATTTACCTTATTCATTAACAATCACTTTGCTAAATAACAGCATCTACATATTTTCAGTAAATCAACCTTGCTGGTTGAACAAATTACTCACTGAACAATCATTTTAAATAAAAACAAAAATGTGTTGTGTACGGCCAACCATGTACAATGAAGCAAAATGAATACAAAGCAGGCACAATGTGCCAAAAAAAACAAACAAAAACAAAAATATCATAATTACTATTTACAGGCATACCCCACTTTTAAGTACACAAGGGGGTTTATTTACTAAAGCTGGAAAGTGCAAAATCAGGCTCACTTCTGCATAGAAACCAATGAGCTTCCAGGTTTTATTACCAAAGATTAATTGAACAAGTTGGGGTTAGAAGCACAGTGGTTTCTATGCAGAAGTGAGCCTGATTTTGCACTTTCCGGCTTTAGTAAATAAACCCCATTGTGTACTTAAAAGTGGGGTATGCCTGTACTGACCACTGTATACAACTCTGTACCAATAAAACAGCTGGATATGGGCAATAAAATACTAAATAGCAATATCCCTAACAAGACATAATATACAGGTAATTAAAACATAATATGCCAGCAAAAACAACAAACAGTGTCGAAGACGTAACTATGTCTATAAATATGTCTATTCTCAAAATTTGGTTAACTGGGCTGATTTCCCTTCAACTATTACTTTGGTTAAAGTAGTTTTTGTGTTTTTTTACTTTTCTTAGATACTGCAGTTTGGCTGTTCCCTGAAATTCTATTAGCTGGTGTGTTATCAGAACTCCTGACTCCCTATTGTCCCCAGACTTCCAACTCATTCCAATGCCCATACCCTGCTTGGCATCAGGAAGGTTAACAGCTAACTCTTGTGGGTCGATACAATAATATGAAAATATTTGCCACCTTACATACTTCTGCCTGCTTGGTTAATGTAATATGTGTCCTCCCTTCCCCTATATTGCATTACAACATATTTTTTTGCTTCTTTAATATTCATTAAATGAAAGAGTAATTTCAGGCAAGTGAAAGCAACCAATGAGCTACAAGTAGCAAGCAAACACGGCTCTTATGCTAAAATTCGAACTTTTGAGTTACTTTAAATGACTTCACTGATCTCCGCTGTTGTCAGAATCCAGACAGCATTTTAATAGTGTCACATGGACAACTCATAGCCTTTGTTGTTTAATTGCCTCTCAGTTTGCTGTCTGTATCGTCGATCTCACTGCAGGGTAGGTTTGAAGGGGAATTTAACTAATATCTGAAAAAAACACTGACAGGCAGGGTTAGTGGTCATTTGGTAATGGGCCCATATGTACATGTGCAGCTCAGAACACATTTACAGCACCTGCTGTGTGCCAGGGTGATGTGAATCCGGTACGCATGCGTGGAAGTGACATCATCATGGCCTGGTCATTCAAGAGGCTGAAGAAACAATCCAGAGGGAAGACCTGGTAAAGAATGAAGCACTCGGGACCAGCAGGATCAGTTATAGTGCAGCACTGGATGGTGCCATTTGATAGAAATGTCTGGCATAATGTGTTAGCATGCGTTGCATACTAGCTCATTGTGGCATAACACTACAGGAGGGTAATTTTTTCATTTTTTTGGAGGATTTTACTACCACTTTAAATTTAATTTATGGCTTTGAGAAACTATAGACTTCCTGTTACTGTTCCCCACTATCCTAAGGACATAGTTGTTAAACTCAGTGGTCACTTTCATGGTGTCCAAAACCTAGAGATACAGTGCCTAAAAAAAGTATTCATACCCCTTGAAATTTTACACATTTTGTCATGTTAAAACCAAAAACGCAAATGTATTTTATTGGGATTTTATGTGATAGACCAACACAATATTGTGTAGTGGAAGGAAAATCATAAATGGTTTTCAAAATATGTTACAAATAAATATGTGAAAAGTGTGGTATGCATTTATATTCAGCCCCCCTGAGTCAATACTTTGTAGAACCACCTTTCACTGCAATTACAGCTGCAAGTCTTTTTGGGGATATCTCTACCAGCTTTGCACATCTAGAGAGTGAAATTTTTGTCCATTCTTCTTTGCAAAATAGCTCAAGCTCTGTCAGATTGGATGGAGAGCATCTATGAACAGAAATTTTGTAAGTCTTGCCACAGATTCTCAATTGGATTTAGGTCTGGACTTTGACTGCACTATTCTAACACATGAATATGCTTTGCTCTAAACCATTCCATTGTGTCTCTGGCTGTATGTTTAGGGTTGAAGTCCTGCTGGAAGGTGAACCTCCGCCCCAGTCTTAAGTGTTTTGCAGACTCAGGTTTTCTTGTAAGATTGCCCTGTATTTGGCTCCATCTATCTTACCATCAACTCTGACCAGCTTCTCTGTCCCTGCTGAAGAAAAGCATTCTCACAACATGATGCTGCCCCCACCCTGTTTCACGGTGGGGATGGTGTATTCAGGGTGATGTGCAGTGTTGATTTTCTACCACACATAGCATTTTGCTTTTAGGCCAAAAAGTTCAATTTTGGTCTCATCTGACCAGAGCACATTCTTCCACATGTTTGCTGTGTCCCCCACATGGCTGCTCGCACACTGCACATGGGACCTCTTATAGCTTTTTTTCAACAATAGCTTTCTTCTGGCCACTCTTCCATAAAGGCCAGATTTGTGGAATGCATGACTAATAGTTGTCCTGTGGACAGATTCTCCCACCTGACCTGTGGATCTCTGCAGCTCCTACAGAGTTACCATGGGCCTCTTGGCTGCTTCTCTGATTAATGCTCTCCTTGTCCGGCCTGTCAGTTTAGGTAGATGGCCATGTCTTGGTAGGTTTGCAATTGTGCCATACTATTTCCATTTTCGGATGATGGATTAAATAGTGCTCCATGAAATGTTCAAAGCTTGGAATATTTTTTTTATAACCTAGCTATGCTTTAAACTTCTCCACAATTTTATTCCTGATCTGTCTGGTGTGTTCCTTGGCCTTCATGATGCTGTTTGTTCATTAGGGTCTCCAATAAACCTCTGAGGGTTTCACAGAACAGCTGTATTTATACTGAGATTAAATTACACACAGGTATACACTATTTACTAATCAGGTGACTTCTCTGTGGACAGATTATCCCACCTGACCTGCGGATCTCTGCAGCTCCTCCAGAGTTACCATGGGCCTCTTGGCTGCGTCTCTCATTAATGCTATCCTTGCCCGGCCTGTCAGTTTCAGGGGATGGCCATGTCTTGGCAGGTTTGCAGTTGTGACATACTCTTTCCATTTTCGGATGATGGATTAAACAGCTTGGTAAATTTTTTTTATAACCTAACCCTGCTTTAAACTTCTCCACAACTTTATCCCTGACCCGTCTGGTATGTTCCTTGGCCTTCCTGATGCTGTTTGGTCGCTAAGGTTCTCTAACAAATCTCAAGGCTTCACAGAACAGCTGTATTTATACTGAGAATAAATTACACACAGGTGGACTCTATTTGCCAATTAGGTGACTTCTGAAGGCAATTGTTTCCATTAAATTTTAGTTAGGGGTATCAGAGTAAAGGGGGCCGAATACAAATGCATGACACACTTTTCACATATTTATTTGTAAAAAATTTGGAAAATCGTTTGTCATTTTCCTTCCACTTCACAATTATGTGCCACATATGTGTGTTGGTCTAATACATAATATCCCAATAAAATACAACCAAAAACGTAAATGCAACATGACAAAATGTGGAACATTTCAAGGGGTATGAATACTTTTTCAAGGCACTGTATATACACAAATGTAGTGCACTTCTCATGATGAAAAAGGTTGAACAGTGCTATGAGTGTACACTATCATTTGTGTATATATGTTTATACGCAATGTGGGTATTAGGGTGATATATATATGTGCAGCTCTCAAGTATGATATTACACTTTAGTGCAGAAATATATATTTTTTTTTTTTGTTGATAATTTGTTAGCAAAACCTAGAGTTGTTGGAAATAAATGTTAAAACACCCAAATTCAGCTGTACAACCTTAATAATACAGAGACCTTATATTAAATAGTATTTGTAATGGGAATGTAATAATTGAAGTGCACTGTGTTCAAGTCTCACATTTTTGGTTAAGATAGCAAAAGTATATTAAACAAAATATTATAGAGGGGAAATTTACACCTGAAACAGACATTTGTAGCCTGATAAATACATCCCCATGTGTTCTATTCTTCACCAAAGATTCCCTTTAAATGGTAAATGTCATCCAGGAATCTTCCTGGACACTACGGATAATCATTCAGCGTGGCTGTACTCCAACTCCATCTTGTGATACATTGTAAAATTAATTGGCAGAGTGATAGACTTGGCTGGATAGGAAAAAACGGTACTAGTGGAGACTTTAAAAAGTCTAGAGATGTTAATGTTCCTCTGCATATTCTCTACAACATTTTTTTTTAAAGAGTACTTGGCACCAAGCAAAGCTCACTTACACACAATAATAGGTTTCCTAATTAAAGAATAATTGTAGCTTGGGTAAATTAGGCATAAACGGCTCCCTTTCCTTTCCATCAACACCCAACACTGATCAATGCCATAGCATCTTCCAAATGCCATGGCAGCATTTCCATTTTTCTGTGAGCAGGCTGTTCAGTAACATTGATGAACATTGAACATACATGACTCTCTCAGCTATAACATAACACTCTAACATAAGTACTCTGAAGGATTTAGAGGGGATGGTGATGTTCTTATTTTTTTTGGGGGCATATGGCGTAAACAGTTATGTTTTATTTATCTGAAAGTAGTATCAACCTTTATTAGTAGTGATTAACCTTGCAGCAAGAATTGGCCGAAATTCAAGCTTTGTAAGGCCAGCCTAAACCTTCTTCAGAGACCCGTATTAAAACCAATTTGTAGTAGAGATCATACAGACTTATAAGATCCAGAAAACAGATAAAACCTTTGGCATGCATACTACTTTTACTGTATTTCTTACTTCCTTTTTAGTATACCAATAAGAAAATCTACAATGTAAAAATAGGGTTAAAAATTATAGAAAAGGCAAGGTAAAAGATTTTAAAACAAATCCATTGCTCATAAAACTTTCAAAGGTACCTATTTGTGATTGGATAGCAGAGGTACCTATTTGTGATTGGATAGCAGAGGTACCTATTTGTGATTGGATAGCAGAGGTACCTATTTGTGATTGGATAGCATTTTGCTGTAAACCTAAGTTGTGCCAAATATATGCAAGGGTTATTTTTTTTTAAATAAAGTTTACTTCAGAGAGAATCAAAATAATTCATTTAGCAAATCATCACTTTATTGTACCCCCTCCTACTCTCCCCCAACACACACACACACTTGTAGATCAATGACTATGAAATCAAATGCACATAATCTGTGGCGGCCTACACTGTTCTACTACATATATTCATATCTTTAGGACATTATGTTCCTGTACATAATGTAAAAAAATACAAAACTGTTTTATATTTTGTTAATACATTTTGCATACAGGTAATTTTTCTCCTTTATTGATGTACGCTTATGAGGCTACACTGATGGGCACTGATAAGCTGCACTGATAGGCACTGATAGGCTGCACTGATGGGCACCAATAGGCTGCATTGATGGACACTGATAAGGCAACACTGATGGGCACTGATAAGGCGGCACTGATGGGCACTGATGAGGTGGCACTGGTGGGCACTGATGGACAGCACTGATGGGCGGCACTCATGGCCATTGATAGGTGGCACTGAAGGGCACTAATAGGTGGCAATGATGGGCACTGATGGGTGGCAGCTATGGGCACTGATAGGTGGCAGTGATGGGCACTGATTGGCACTGGTATGTGACACTGATAGGCAGAACTGCTAGGTGGCACTGATGACGCACTGGTTGGCACCACTGGTAGGCATTGATAGGTGGCACTCATGGGCATTGATAGGAGGCACTGATGTACTGGTGGGCACTGATTGGTGGGCATAGTGGGCACTAATTGGTGGGCACTGATTAGTGGGCACTGGCAGGCACATATGAGGCGACTTCGCTTCTCCCTGCTCGGGACCAATGTCCCTTCAACAGAAGCCGGTGATCAGCTTTTTTTTCTTCTCATGCTGTCAGAGAGAAGAACCAAAAAGTTAAGTCACTAGAATAAGAGGTGAAGGAAAATCTTCCAAATCCTCTTCTGTTCCATTGACATTTGGCTATGAGGGAATTTCCCCTCACCATAGAGATTTTTTTAGTTGATCACTTCCTATTGTGTTTCCTCCATTCAAAACTGAAAAAAAAAAAGATTTCACTATATATGAACTTTAATGGTTATTTCATTTACCGAAATTGAATTTTCCCACAAATCCTTGGAGCAGTTGAATTGTAAAAATGATGTGACTCATGAAAAGGAAACACAGATAGGAAGAGAGTTTGGGACAAGACCAAGGTCAATCTCTACCAGGTGAGACCAGAAGGCCACTAGGCCACTATTTCCTTTTTGATATAAGTGTTGGAACTCATCTCTGGGTGATAAACGTTCTTACATTGTCATCACACACACGGTCGGATTTTCCGATGGAAAATATTCGATGGGAGCTTGTCGGAAATTCTGACCGTGTGTAGGCTCCAGCGGACATTTTCCATCAGAACAAAATTTGAGATCTGGATCTCAAATTTTCCGACAACAAAATCCGAGCGTGTGTACAGAATTCCGAAGCACAAAGTTATACGCATGCTCGGAATTAAGCAGAAGAGCTGCACTGGCTATTGAAATTTCAATTTTCTCAGCTCATCGTACGTCACTGCGTGCTTGACATTCAGAATTTCCGACAACATTGTGTGACCGTGTGTATGCAAGACAAGTTTGAGCCTACATCCGTCAGAAAAAATCGCATGGATTTTGTTGTAGGAATGTCCGATTGTGTGTACGCGGCATTAGGCTGGCCATACACAATAAAGTGGTTTTATAGGCTAAATCTTTGTTCCCTTAATACATTCCTAGCACACCCCCCTTATACTAAACTGAGCTCTCGCCTGATACAGCGCTGTGCCTGTCTGTAGCAACTCTCCCCAGAGCCACTGGTTCCCACTGCTGTCAGTTAAACCCTGTGATGAAAGAGTGGGGTGCCAGGCACACTGTCTGTGTCCATGGATGCGGGATCAAGCCTGCAGGTGTGCCACAATAGGAATGGGTTTCCTATGGTGGCATATCAAGAAGAAGAGTAGCCAAGACTGTCAGCGGGGGATCCAGAAGAGGTGGGTCAGGGCCACTCTGTGCAATTCTATTGCACAGAGCAGGTAAGTATAACATATCTTGGTTATTTAAAAAAAAAATAAAAAAAATGTTTTATTCACTTTAAAGGACAGGCAATTAGCCAAGCGTGCATGTTTATTCAAGGTGACTGTCACAACTGAATTACAATTGCACCTCTTCTGCTATCCATAGGCATACGAATATTGCCCAATCCAGCCACGTCTATGGGTACCTTACCTCACTATCACAGTGCACATTCCTTGTACATTGCACCTACATGACTGCTTCATTGTTGGCTGAGATGTCATATTATTCCACACATTCTGCCACAGTTTTTTTTTCATCTGGAAAAACACAGTCATAACATTGACTATGTTTAAGAAGGGAAAATCTGCTAAATCATTGCTAGCAACATCTTTCTTATACACTGTGTAATACGAGACAAAGCCTAGAATATGACTAGTTTAAGGGAAACTTGTCATGATAGAAATGTATAGGGCTACCCTTTGCTCTGGCTTCAATAAGAGTCACTGACCTGTGAAATATAAAGAGACAAGGAATTCTGACTATTCTCTGACTTTTATTTGCTGAATATGTGTTCTACTTATGTGGCTCAGAAGAACTAAAGCTGAAATAAGTCAGGCTACAAGCATTTTCAGAAAGTGATCAGCAATGGCTGCCCATATATTTCTTACACAACAGGCGTATTTTAAAGTTCCTTGCCCAGTACACAGTTCACATTAAACTTGGCCCCTGTGTTATACACAGAGGAGTCACCAAAACCTTTCTAAACACAACATAAGTTGACAAGATGACTTATGTACCGTAGTGACCAGTTCAACTCAAAACTGATTACAGTTTGTATAAATGGCCATGGACCAAACCACTGGCCTGCTTGTTATATTTAAGGACAATCCAGGGCAAGATAACATCCAGCAGACAGGCCCTTGCTCTTTTTCATGAGGCCAATAAAAAGATGTCATAATCCCATGGCTGGATTTTAAAGGATAATATCATCATCATTCATCATCAAGGGGTAGGGTAGTAACATCATAGCATGTGCAATGGCCACAGAAGGTGGATGGAACAGAAAATTCTGATTGGACAATATAAAGTGATCCCATGTTACTGTTGTCGGAGCAATGGGGGATGAATGTTAAATGATTGGTGGTTCATCAAATAGATAAACACGGTTACCTAGCAAAGTGAATGTTCATATCATCCAATCATGTGAAGTTAAATATTATTTTTTTTCCTTCTTTCTTGCACATGATTGGGTATTCAAAATGAACTTAGCTTTACCTTAATCATTAGCAGTGGCAGCTGGTGCTCCATTTTTTAGGGGGTCGCAAACCAAACCCCAACCATCCCCCTCCCCCTCCGAAGTCACTCGCCTGTGATGGGGCCTACAGACAGACAGACAGAGGGATAGATTGGATAGGACAGACATATAGACAAATAGATAGATAGATAGATAGATAGATAGATAGATAGATAGATAGATAGATAGATAGATAGATAGATAGATAGAAAGATATATATGCAGATATATAGTATATCTATACATATCTATAGATATCTATATATATAGATACTGTATATCTATATATATCTATATCTATAGATATATATCTACATATATATATATATATATATATATATATATATATATATATATATATATATATATAGATAGATAGATAGATAGATAGATAGATAGATAGATAGATAGATAGATAGATAGATAGATAGATAGACAGATATAGATAGATATCTATAGATAGATATGCAGTTATAGGGATAGATAGATAGATAGATAGATAGATAGATAGATAGATAGATAGATAGATAGATAGATAGACAGACCGATAGACAGACAGACAGACAGACCGATAGAGATGAGAGAATACAGACCTGTACAGCATGACTGTAGGATGCAGTGCTGGGAGCCCACGTGGTATACACATACAGGTGATGTGTAATGAAGGCTCTAGCAGATTGTCGGGTGAAGTGCTGGAGCAGAGGTTGATTCCAGGGCAGAGGTGAAGCACGGCTCCCTCCACCCTCAGTCTGATCACGAATACATACAGCACAAGGTGCTACATTATAATACATTATAATGCATATAAATATAATACATTACCTGGCTTCTCCATTCTCACAGAGCTGAAACCGGAAGTGACACGCCGCCCAGGGACAGCTCCGCCCAGACATGAAGACATGAAGAAGAATGACCCAATAAGCATATAGAGGTGCACTCCACAGTGCCACATGGCATCAAAAAAACCCGCAAACGAAGCGGCTTGCACGGGATTGCATTGGCATGAGGCTTCCATAGTGCACTGTGTTTGGCCCCCGCCTCAAACACAGTGCACTTAAAGAGAAAGTAAACAGCATGATCACCTCCACTAACGGCACGCTCAATGCACCTGCGCTGTTGTCTACAGCGCGCATGCACCATAGACATCGGTGCCCGTTTTTTGGAAAATATCTCCTTAACCTTGTAGGTTAAGGAGATATTTCTTGCGCCTACAGGTAAGCTTTAATCTAGGCTTACCTGTAGGTTAAAGTGGTCTGTAAGGGTTTACAACCACTTTAAAGGAACTTTTTTTTTTCTTAAAGGGCCTTTTTTTTAATGACATGCTTTGGGTGGGGGGGCGGCACCCATGCGCCCCCTATGGATGGGCCGCCACTATTTATTAGGCAAAGTGAACACCAAATTTGCAAATTACCAGCCTCACAACACTTTTAATAAATCATCCCCCAATAATCTCTGTTAAGGCTGTATTATACCACAAATAGACATTGTTACCTCCAATTTGTGACTAGCAGTGAGAGACATGGCTATCATTGCTGAGGCCCCCTGGAACCTGTGTGACATTTATCCTAGAATTGTATGGTTTTAGAGCACAGAGCAGGTAAAAAGCATTTTCTTTGTAATGACTACTTATTAATTGTTTTTTAACATGCTATAAAATCTGCACTTTCAACAAACTCACATCACATTCCACACACCTCAGTATTGACGGTTGATGTGTTCAATGCATGTGCAAAATAAATTAAAAGGAACTGTTCCTGTATTCTCCCATTGTAGGTGAAAATTACAGTGGCAACTGATTTTTCCAACATGAAAAAAATAACAAATAAAAAAATAAAACTATATTGTACCGTATACACTATATTATCAAAAGTATTAGGACACCTGCCTTTACCCCCCCAAATAAACATTAATGGCATCAAAGTTTTTGTTTGTAGGGTTCCATATTGAATTGGCCCACCCTTTGCAGCTATAACTAAATGCAGGCGTCTGTGTGTGTATATATATATACACTATATTACCAAAAGTATTACCAAAATGGCATCCCAGTCTTCTAATAGTCTATATATATACATAATACCTATAATAGTCTATATATATATATATATATATATATATATATATATATATAAATAAATACATACTGTATTACTGCATACATGTATATACACTTTTTTGCAGACAATAATAATAATAAACTTTGTGTAAATGAAAGTTAAAAAAACCAAGACGTATAACCATGAAATTAATAAAAGAATGGACTAGTAATAAGAAATTAAATGAACAAACATCTTTTTACTGGTCTGAGATTAGTGTCCCTTTACATTTTCAGTCTCCTCCCTGCTGATGTCATTGTATAGATACATCTCTCAATGTTTCTAAAGAGCACTCAGCATAGTGGAGCGCTGGATTTGGTTTTGTTTATTTAAATATGTCAATATATTAGCGAAAGCAGCAAGGAGCTAGTAATGCAATCCACCAGCTATTCCCAAAAGGCTGTAAGGTGACTCCACTTTTAAGTCTTTAACTTCATGAAAATCCTACATGTGAAGTGTGGGACTAAAGTTTGCTAATGGAAACCCTATGGGTTTGAAGGATTCCAGCAGTTTAGGAAAAAAAAGTTACAATAACTGTACTCCGTAAATGAAAGAGCTCAATGTGCAGACCTACCTATAAGAAGTGCAATTAATTACACCATATAGTAGATTTGTATTTAAAACACTTTTGACTGCAATAATTGTGTACTGCATGAGTAATAAATAGGGATAAAGTTCAGGTTTGAAGAGGTTTGAAGTTCACAATCCTGGCAAACTAATGTGGGAATTCACCACACCAAATTCTTTGTAACCCTAATTCTCTGAGTAGCCTTTACGCATAGGTCAGCTGGATTATGAGGGTCAATAAGGAGGCTTTTGAAATACCCTGCCCTTTCTTTTTAAAAGGGTGGCGTGACAGCAGCCATATTGATACCTGACAACTGTTCTAGATTTGCCCAGACTGCCTTGATTTCTAGTTATCAGTCCTATGACATTTGTGTCCTGGGCTATGCTCTGGGAATCACAGAGTAAGGCATTTCTCAGCTGTGTGGACAAATATAAATGTGTTTTATCTGGGATCTGATCTGTGATCAATCAGCATAGCCTGATGCTCCTGATGCAATGATCTCCTCAGAATGGTGGAGAATGGAGCAGTGAATTTTTTTCACTGCTTCATAAACGGACACCAGAGTTAGCAAAAAGCTGTGTATCTTAGACAATTGGGGTTGTAGAAGGTGCAAAAGGGTTTTTACCTTTTTTTATGCTTGGTTACATCCTAATGCTGCTGATGTCCTGCAGCCTCATTACAGCATTTTGCTGTCTGTGTGCACCACAGTGATATCAAGCTACATGTGTTTTTTCACAGGGCATATTGCCTAATTGTTGCTGGCTGCAGTTATTTTTTCACAGGTCTTTTTTCATAGTTTTATGTTGACAATGGCAGAATATGCCTGAGCAATGTGTACAGCGGCTTTTGATTTTCTTTGTGAGAGTATATGACAGTGTGATTTTTGGCAGTAGACTGTGGGAGACATGGGTATAGAGTTATCCTGCTGTAACACAAAATAATCAAGCAAGGACCTTCATACCTTTATGGGTTTTGTTTTTTGTTGTGTTTTTTTTTTTTTTTTCATGAAGTATAGTGAGTAAAATAAAAATAGGCTTTCCAAGCGATGTTATCATCGTAAACCTTATATGAGATATTAGAGAGCTGTATTTAGAGCTCCAAAAGCACCCTGCCCATTGGAATGAATGGGCATCGCTTCCGAAGCACCTGAAAAATGTTTTGGAAGCACCAAAACACAAGAGTTTTTAACATTTTCTTCTAGGTGTTAAACGCGCCCTGCTAGCAGCCAAAAAGGGCTGCTTAAACGGCCTTAAAGTGCCGCTAAAACGACTGGCACTTTAGCGCTAGCACAGCTGCAGCCCCAGTGTGAATGGAGTTTTAAGGGCAGCCAGTTTTCTGAGCCAGATAATGTGTTATTTTCCTCCTCTTCTTCTTTCTCAAAAGTACATAACATCAATTTTTTTATTTGGCCAAGTTCGTTGCATTGCAATCCTTCTGATATAATCTAGCAGAAGGTTCCTGGCTCTGATCTTTTCTTCTCCTCCAAACGAGCGCATTGCAGTCATGCATTTTGGGCCTGCTAATGCACCCCTTTCCGCCTCCTAAAAGGCACATGACAGCAATTTATTTTGGGCCTGCAAGTGCTCCACTTTCTGCATTGTTCTCCCTCTCCTTAAGGGCGCATAAAAGACATATCTTCTGGTCCTGCTAATGTTCCCAATTCCTCCTTGTCTTTATAGACAAGGCAAACATGCTTTTCTGCAATAAAAATTACAATGTACTATAGCAAATACATTTGGAATAAAAATTAAGCAGAAGCAGGACAGTATGTAAAATGCTCAAAAAGGCCAAAATGTGTAAACACACAGTATTTTATTTTTTTGTGTTCTTTTTTTATTTTTTTATTTTCTTTAACACCAATAAAAGTTGCCAGACAAATTGTACCCAAAGACCACAACCTGGGAGCCATTCTGCAGCAGTGCATTCCCTGCCCATGTTTTCTTTCCACAGGCAGGGACAGCCTTACCAAGGAAAACAAAACCAAAAGAAAATGCTAAAAAATTAAAATAGTAAAAAAAAAAAATGATGGTAGGTGGTAGGTAGACAGATATGTTAATATGAGGTCATCCCAGTCAGTAGCTTTGCGCTAAATATGAGAGGATTTGCAGTGAATGTTTTTCTTTAGTGATACAATCTAAGAGGCCATGCAGTGTATGCTCTAGGACAGGGGTGTCAAACTGGCAGCCCTCCAGCTGTTGCAAACTACAAGTCCCAACATGCCTCTGCCTGTGGGATTTATGCTTGTAACTATCAGCCTTGTAATGCCTCATGGGAATATTATTTTCGCAACAGCTGGAGGGCCGCCAGTTTGACACCTGTACTCTAGGAAGAACTTAGGAAGGATTGTATCATTAGTCCCTGCATCACCATCACAGCTCACCACCTCTTCTGAACGTTCCATAATGGTGCATGTGTCCTAGATAATAAGCCAATGGCAAGATGAAAAAACTCCCCAGAGCCTCTCCAAGTCATGATCACATAGAAGGAGGTGGAGGATAAAGGGGTGAAGGAGGAATGGGAGAGGGAGTTGAAAGAGGAGTGGGTGGAGGTGAAAGAGAAGGAAGAAAAGGCCTGCGAGGTGAAGACCACACTTTCACCATTAGACGAGACACACTGCGGCACCACCAGCTACAGCTGTGTCACTTGCCTTGCATTCTTAATACATTAATTATTTACAATTAGTTACAACTCATATTCTACGTAGAAAAGCTGGTGGCTTGCCATTATGCTATAAAGAAGGAACCTTTGATCTTTGTATTGTAGCAGTGGTCCCTGTGCAGAGGTCCAGCTTACTCCGGTAAATTAGGCCTCATGCACTGCAATCAGCAAAGTTCATGTACCCTACGAATTGGAGAGATCCAATTTTGATTCAGCAGGGAGTATGTTGGACCTCTGCAAAGAGATCAGTGATTCCACCCATGTGCAAGGGTCCTTCTCTGCAGGTTTTTGTTTTGATGCACCTGAAATGTATTTAGCTGATTTAAAATTAAAGTTCAGTGGGGGCTTTAATCCCCTCCAGCTCAGCTTGAAGCTCCAAAACCCTGGAGGAGAAAAACAAATCAATTATTTTCTATGGAGATGGTTCTCATCTCCACTCCAAGATTTAAGCATTTTTGGCGCATTTTTATTCTCATAGAAATTAATAGAAACGCACCATTCACACATTTTTATGCGCATTTGTGCGTTTTGTGTGATTTACGGCCCAAATGAAATTTTTTTTAGAAATAGTAATAATATATGAACAAATAAATGTATAATAAATACAATAATAACTAAAAATCACCATAAATAAATTAATAATATGTAATAATACATAAATAATAATTAACCCCTAACCTTAAAAAATATTCAATACATTATTATTATAATGATAATAAAATAATAAATAAACACCCAAATATTTAAAAAAAATATATAATAATGTATGTATTTATTTGTTTATTTTGTGGTAGGGTTAGTGTGTTCAGTTATCTATTTTTATTTTTTAAGGGTTAGGGGGTTAAGTGTTTATTTATTATTACCTAGTATTCATTTATTTAATTTATTTATTATTTATTTATGAATATTTATATTTATTTGTGTATTTATTTTACATTAATTAATTAATTTATTATTATTATTATTATTATTATTATTATTATTATTATTATTATTAGTAGTAGTAGTAGTAGTAGTAGTAGTAGTAGTAGTAGTAGTAGTATTAACACCCTAACCCTAACCAAAAAAAATAAATAATAACAAAATAACCCTAACTGCTAATCCCAACCCTAATCCCAACTCCTAATCCTAACCCCAACCTAACCTTCACTCTAACCTCTTACCCTAATGAAAATAAATAAATAATAAATAAATATGAATTTTAAAAAAAATCTAATGGAAAAGCTAAAAAAGCTGAAATACCAAGCAACAAATGATGCAGCAGAATAGTTTTCTCTATTGGCTAATAAAAATATGCCACAGCTCATAAAGATGCACCAAAATCATGCATAAAAACAAGCCAAAAAATTCTCAAAGACAATACGCACAGGTGTAAATACTGCTGAATAGTTTGTTTTCATTCAGAAAGAAATTTGTTTATAACTGTAGAATTCAGTTAAACCAATTTCTGATCAACTCCCCAGAGTAGCACAGTGTTACTTTGGCAACACTGTATTGCTCTGGTCACTGTATGTAAAAAAAAAAGTAAGAAAAAAAATATATATATATTATTATTTATTTTTTTTACTCACTGTCACCAGTCAATGTACCTGATCACCGCCACACCAGTTATATGATGATGATGTACTACACTGGCAATAGTATATCAACAATTTTTCAAATGCTTTTTTTTTCTTCATTTTCCAAAAAATTGTGACAAAAAATTACAACTTCAATTAACTTGTCATGCCTCTAACTAAATACCTTGGATTGTCTACTTTCCAAAAAGGGGTCATTTGGGGCATATCTGTACTGTCTTGGCATTTTTGGCCCCCAAGAAATTAGATTGGCCATCAGTACATCAGGATTAATCAATTTCCAGATATACAGGCATACCCCATTATTAAGTACACAATGGGGTTTATTTACTAAAGCTAGAAAGTGCAAAATCAGGCTCACTTCTACATAGAAACCAATGAGCTTCCAGGTTTTATTACCAAAGCTAATTGAACAAGCTGGGGTTAGAAGCTCATTGGTTTCTATGCAGAAGTGAGCCTGATTTTGCACGTTCTAGCTTTAGTAAATAAACCCCATTGTGTACTTAAAAGTGGGGTATGCCTGTAGACCATAGTTTGTGAACTCCAGAATTTTGCTACAGACTAAATAATAATAATGATTTGGGTTATTTTCACCAAAGATTTGCAGCAGAATACGTTTTGGTCCAAATTTATGAAGAAAAATTATTTGTTTGCTAAATGTTATAACAGAAACTAAGCACAGTGGTGTAGTGGTTATCACTCTAATGACACCATCTGCCTGGAGTTTGCATGTTCTCCCTGTGCGTATTTGTGAGTTTACTCCAGGTACTCCGGTTTCTTCCCACACTCCAAAGACATGCTGGTAGGTTAATCAGATCCTGTCTACAAATTGGTCCTAGTATGTGTTTGAAAGCGCATTGGGACCCTGCAGGGTAAGACTCAGTTCACACTGGGGCAACTTGTTAGGCGACTTAACCGTCTGACAAGTTGCGCTCCATTCTGTACAATGGAGTCCTTCTAAGCCCCTGTACACATGGTCGGAGATTTCGACAACCAAATACGTCGGATTTTGTCCGTCGGATTTTGTCCGTCGGATCTTGTCCGTCGGATCTTGTCCGAAACTGTTGCATACACACGGTCGGACTAAGTTGTGGAAAAATCCGTGATGACGTAATTTAGTTACGATGGGACTACATTCAGGCTAGTAGCCAATAGCTTTGATGTAGGAATTTGATCTGAGCATGCGTGGCACTTGGTCCGATAAAAATTCGCTACACATGATCGGAGTATGTCCGACCGGCCAGTTGGTCGGGAAATATTTCCAACATGTTGGAAAATTGGGTCCGACGGATATTCCGATGGAATCAGTCCGATGCATACCACACACAGTCGCATTATCCGACGACACGGTCCGATAGGACACATTCCGACTGATTTTCTGACCGTGTGTACAAGGGCTAACACAAGTCGCTCCGACTTGGAAAAAGGTTCCTGTACTAGTTTAGGGGCGACTTGCATTGACTTCTATACAGAAGTCATTTTGCAAGTCGCCGCTGAAGTTAGATGCAGGTCGCCTGAGGCAGTCGCGCTGCAACTTGTGCTGCCTCAGTGTGAACCGACCCTAAAGGACCGCGGTATATCAAGATGCAACTCAACTCAAAAAACTTTTTTTTTAGCAAGAAATTAATTTCATATGGGTACAGTGTTGCATGACCGCGCAATTGTCATTCAAAGTGCGTCAGCAATGAAAGCTGAAAATTGGCCTGGGCAGGAAGGGGGTAAAAGTGTCTGGTATTGAAGTAGTTAAACCAATATCTAAAACATGTTTGTAAAATATGATTTTAAAGCATCTATTTGAACACAAGTAACAGATAATTACAGATGAATATCGTATATAAACTTTACAGCGTTCTCACTGTCAAGCCCAATTTCATATGAACATAACAAAACCCATTAATAAGAATCCCAGAAAATCTCAATGCCAGATCAGAGGAAATGACCAGAAATGAACAGTGAAGCTGACGTAGCCTATAACCAGTCCCACATATGGCTATGTCACAATATTGTTAATCTTATTAAATCAAAAACGGCACCTTCACCAACAACGATCAATGACTATGTTACAGTGACTCAACAAACTTTGGCAGATGTTAAAGCCTTATTAGTGAGAATGAGTAACCCCCAAGAATACACTGCAGCCCACCGTCAGACCAGACCTCCTTGTCAATTGCAAAGTTTCCAGACTGACTATACAGACCCGAACAAGATCCAAATCAAAGGAATAATTGAGATGACACTCACAGAGTCATGGAAATTGCAGTGCCATGGGCTTTATTTACAATAAAACCCCCTCCAAACGTTTACTGGTAGATTACAGAACATTATAGTTCTTAAAGTGGAAATTAACTTCATTTTAGAGTAAGGGAAGTTTATAACCCCTGTCAACATTTTTTTTTGCCATCTGTGTCCCATTGCAGAGATTTGCCTTTACTTCCTGTCCCACAGCCAAACAGGAAGTGAGAGTAAATCCCTTCAAATTAAGGGAATTCCTTGGGGAACCAGGACTATTGAAAGATGTCCCCTCTATTACTGTTATGGGGACAACCCTAAATTTGGGATTTACGGTTGTTCTAATCCTTCTCCACTCTAACCAAAACTAAAATAAACGTTTTGCCTTTAGTTATACTTTAGAAAGTGAAGATTTGTGAAAAACTCTCCCTTTGGTGTTCTTCCTGAGAATAGCAGAGCTCCTCCTGGTATGTGAGGGTGCCTAGGCATGCATGTGTTTACAGCCACAGAGCTGCATATCTGCAGTGTGAGATCTAAGGCGCTGCTGCTAGTCTCAGGAGATTTGTTAGCAATCTAAATTTATTGAAATATTTCCAAACAAAATTATACAATAGATAGTATACAAATGCCAAAGACAATCAGAAAAACATACTGCAACATAAAAATAAATACAGTGTATAGCATATAGACACATATCAACATGAAAACCCTTACCCATATGTGGCATGAACTAACTGCTTGCCGCCTGCCTCGATCAAATGATGGAGGGGAGGTGCAGCTCTTGTTCTGGGACAACGTCATATGACGTTGTCCCAGACCGGTCGCTCTCGTGCACCTGACATGGACATGGCACGACCCCGATCTCTGACATGGCCGTGGCTTTTTAACCATGTAATCAGCTGTGTCCTATCACAGGCAGTCCCATGTAAACAGGGAAATTCTGGTAATGGGCTCTCATCGCCTCACATTGACAAAGTGTGTGGCGAGGCGAGCCGATAAGCGGCATATTCTCGCAGGGGACATCCAGACATGTAATCAGTGCACTGATCATCAGTGCCCTGATTACAATAAAGCACCACCAGTGGCAGCAATCAGTGCCCACCAGTGCCAGCAATCAGTGCCCACAAGTACCACCAATCAGTGCCCATTAGTGATGACAGTCAGTGCTGCCTATCATTGCTGCCCACCTATGCCCATCAGTCCCACCCATCAATGCCCACCAGTGCCACCCAACAGTGCCCATCTGTGCTGCCTATCCATGCCGCCTATCAGTGCCCATCAGTGCTACCTATCAGTGTCACCTATCAGTGCCCATCAGTGCCACCTATCAGTGCTCATCAGTGCCACATATCAGTGCCAACTATAAGTGCGGTATATTAGTACCTCCTTATCAGTGCCACCTAATCAGTGCCTATAAGTCCCACCTCATCAGTGCCCATAAGTGCCTCCTCATCAGTGCCCATCAGTGCAGCTCAGTGGCCATCAGAGCCACCTCATCAACACACATCATGGAAGGAGAAACATTACTTATTTGCAAAATTTACTGACAGAAATGAGAAAAAAGCAGTAATTAAATACCACAAAAAGAAAGCTCTATTTGTGTGAAGAAAATGATAAAAAAAATTCACATGGTTACAATGGAGCATGACCGCGCAATTGTCATTGGAAGTGTGACAGCACTGAAAGTTGAAAATTTACCTGGGCAGGAAGGGGGTGAAAGTGCCCTGTAGGAAAGTGGCTGATATACCTGTTATTTGGTATAATAGACTCCTCTTCTTCTTCTTGGGACAACCATAGCCACCTGCTGGCTATGGAGAGAAACGTAGTCCCTGCGCTCCCGCCTGTGTGCTATAGATTTATACAGCGGGACTTAGGCCCGCCCCCACTTCCTCTTCACTGTACTTGATTGACAGCAGCAAGAGCTAATGGCTCCTGCTGTTTCTTGAATGCTGTGTTAAGAGGAAATAGAGGGGAGAATAGATGCAGCCATGCACAGTGCTGATCACTTCTCCCCTCTCTTCCCCTTCACACAGGGAAAGGGGGGCACAGGGAGAATGTTTTTTTTTTTACCTTAATGCAAACAATGCACTAGGGTAAAACACGTTTTTAGATTTAGTAACACTTTAAGTAAGAGAGAAAACATATCCATAATCACCATTTTCTAAATTCTGTTCTTTAAATACATATCTATACCTAACGAAAAACACCAAAATACCAATGGTCCCCTGGCAATAGCATGACAAAAGGCATAAATGCAGTTAATGAAGTCTTTATTATTTGAGGAAATGACAGACTTGAAACTTAACAGACTCTTATCTTTCCAGACATCATTAGTAAATTTTAATAGATTGCAGTTGTTCCCATAGCATATACCAAATGTCAACAAAATGACTTAATGCTTTCATGGACAAGATTGGGTATAAATAGCAGCTTTGATATTAAATGACCCAAAATAGGGCACATATCAACCTTATGTGATTAACATTCAGATGGCAAAAACACTGTGTACCATAAACAATTGCCTTTTTAAAAAATAAAATGCTTGTTATTACCTTTCTTTCATCCTATAGTGCATCTTAGCGCTGGTCACCTGCATCCTCTTTGCATGCACTTCATGCATACATATTAGGGTGACCAAATTTCCAAACTGCCATTCAGGGACACCCCCCCCCCCCCTCCCACACACACACACGCCCTTGTGCCAGCCCAAAAAAACATGATTTTTGATACTTTTTTTGCCAATTTTTGGAAAAACAAAAGCAAACAGTAGTTGCCAATTTAGACAGGTGGTGTACATTCTCTACATGTAGATTTTTTATTTCCCCCACTTGTCAGCCTCATTTTTTTATTGCCCCTCACTTGTCAGCCTTGTTTTTTTATTGCCTCCCACTTGTCATCCTCATTTTCTTTATTGCCCCCCACTTGTCAGCCTAATTGTTTATTGCCCCCCCAGGGCAGGGCTCCACTTTGTCAGCCTTATTTATTACTATACTGTCCCCAGCCACAGTGCCCCAACTTGTCACCAGACCTGCTCCAATCTGGTTCCAATTGCTCATCTGGACTGGTTTGGTGTGGTGAGCGGTTGAGTGCCGGTTTTTGTCCCCTGGTCCAGTCGGGGCCCGGGTGGGAGGAGGAGCATGGGAACCCACCCTATGATGGACATAACACAGGTCCAATGGCAGGACAAGGCTGCACTTGGGACAAGGCTGCACTGGGGACAAGGCTGCACTTGGGACCAGGCTGCACTGGGGACAAGGCTGCACTGGGGACAAGGCTGCACTTGGGACAAGGCTGCACTGGGACAAGGTTGCACTGGAGACAAGGCTGCACTTGGGACAAGGCTGAACTGGGACAAGGCTGCACTGGGACAAGGCTGTACTGGCAAGGCTGCACTTGGGACAAGGATGCACTGGGACAAGGCTGTACTGGCAAGGCTGCACTTGGGACAAAGATGCACTGGGACAAGGCTGCACTGGCAAGGCTGCACTTGGGACAAGGCTGCACTGGGACAAGGCTGCACTGACAAGGCTGCACTGGCAAGGCTGCACTGGGACAAGGCTGCACTGGGACAAGTCTGCACTGGCAAGGCTGCACTGGGACAAGGCTGCACTGGGACAAGGCTGCACTGGCAAAGCTGCACTTGGGACAAGGCTGCACTGGGACAAGGCTGCACTGGGACAAGGCTGCACTGGCAAGGCTGCACTGGGACAAGGCTGCACTGGGACAAGTCTGCACTGGCAAGGCTGCACTGGCAAGGCTGCACTGGGACAAGGCTGCACTGGGACAAGTCTGCACTGGCAAGGCTGCACTGGCAAGGCTGCAATGGACACTGATAAGGCTGCATTGATGGGCATTTCAATTTGAGTTTTTTTTCCTTAAACTTTCCTGCTAAAAGTTTTTTTCCTTAAAATTCCCCCCTAAACTTGGGTGCGTGTTATACGCCTGCGCGTGTATACGCCAATAAATACGGTATTTCATAATGAGCTAGTATGCGGTGCACACTAGCTCATTATGCTTTTGTCTTACAGGTTGTTGTTTTTTGGGCATACAACCACTTTAAGTAAATAAACTGACCGTGTATCGATATTCCTATTGTTTAAGAAACATTGGAGGCAGACCACAGACAAGTCGAAAAATGAAAGTTGTATCAATTGAAAAACAATAATAGGTCATACAATTGTGCCATCAATTGTTTCAATTTTCTAAAAAAACAAAACAAAAAAAACCCAGCATGTTGGATTAAGCACCTTGGTTTGCAGGCACAAAAATTGTGCGTCGCAGCTGGCACACTAATGATCCGAAAAACAAATGATTCAACGATCGAACACAAATTTCATTATTTTTTTGACTCAACTGTGGCCTGCCTAAGTCCATTGCTTGAATTACCTTCAGAATCCATGATCTATCTGGAAGAAGTCTGCACCTTTTCCAGCCTGCAGTATTTAGCCCATATTACACAAGCTCCACACATCTAGGATCCTCCTAGGATAATAAGAAGGGTATTTGTGGGATAAAAATGATCAATTTGATCCATTATTTAGTCACATCAAGTAAAATGTTAAATTGTGACAATTCCCACCACAAGCCCTTTCTAGGGACTGTCTGCCTTGGAAGTCCCATGACAATTCCTTTCATCATCTGCCTATGCTGAGAAAGTGTCGAAAGAAATCCTCATCCACTTCACTCATCATCCCCCCCCACCCAAAACCAAACTGTTGTTTTTGGGTGAACATCTCTTTTAAGTGAATGTACATTTGGCAAACAAACATCTGGTCTCCTCTGCCCCCCTCTGATAACTTCTAATATATTTGGTTATGGACCCTGAAGACGTAACAAATGCTGCACAGTGTTTGGAAGAAGGTCATTGTCCCATGTCAAAATCGCAATGGAGATTCCCACTACAGAGCCAATACAGAAGGAAAGAGCGCAAGCTTCATTTTGTATGGGTGGCCCCATTGTTGTGTGATTAGGGTCAGCTCTATATGGGGTCAAGGTAATGATGCATGGTGCTGTCTACTTAGTAGTAGTCTACTACTACCAAGACTGCAGTCTGAATAGCTTTTCCACCGACTGAGTTTTTAACTGCTTCAGCCCTGGTAGATTTGGCTGCTCAATGACCAGGCCATTTTTTGCGATTTGGCACTGAGTCGCTTTAACTGACAATTGTGTGGTCGTGCGACGTTGTACTCAAACAAAATTGACATCCTTTTTTTCCCACAAATAGAGCTTTCTTTTGGTGGTATTTGATCACCTCTGCGTTTTTTATTGTTTGTGCTATAAACAAAGGAACAAGCGACAATTTTGAAAAAAACCCTATGGGGGTTATTTACGAAAGACAAATCCACTTTGCACTATAAGTGCAAACTACAAATGCAAAGTGCACTTGATATTGCACTGAAGGTGCACTTGGAAGTGCAGTCGCTCTAAATCTAAGGGGTAGATCTGAAATGAGTGAATGATCTGAATGATTAACTGTGTTCCCTGTGTGTGTTTCTAACTATGGGGGGGGGGGGGGGGTGGGACTGTCTAGGAGTAGAGAGAGAGCGGTGTTCATACATAGTATGAACACACGATTTGTCTCCTCTCCCCTGAAAGAACCGGATCTGTGTGTTTACACACACAGATCCCGGTTCTGGCTCTGTCTTGAGCGATCGCAGGAGCCCGGCGGTCATCGCGCCCGCTGGGCAATCACATCGGGGTAGGGAACATGCTGCTGGCGCATGTGCCCCTAGTGGCCAAAAGGCAAACCGACGTAACATAACGTTGTTTCTCCCAGCTGTGCCATTCGGCCACAGTCAAACTGCAGCAGCTTAACAGCAAGCGGTTAAAGTAATTCTAAAGGTATTAATTAAAAGAACAAATAACAAACATGTTATACTTCAGGGATGTCCAAACTTTTTTCAAAGAGGGCCAGATTTGATGAAGTGAACATGTGCGAGGGCTGACCATTTTGCCTGACATCCTTTGAACCATTAAAATTCCGTCTAAGTGTGTTCATTCGAGCACTAATACACTGCCCAACAAGAATTCTCTTGCCTTTGTGGCTGTGTGTGTGAAGAGATGAACTCGTATGTATTGGCGTATAGCACGCACCTTCACTTTAGGAGGCAAGTTTCAGGAAAAAAAACAAAAAATTTTAAACAAAGAACTGTGAAGCAGGCTCGCTCCTGAACCACGCACCTGTAAATGGACATTGTCCATTCACACACAGAGCGTGGCTTGGCCCGTCCCCACTCTCTCCTCCTTGGTTCACTGGTTGTGATTGACAGCAGTTGCCAATGGTTAATATTCATACCAGACCCAAAGGGTCTGGTAATGGACTGTGGGGGAGTCCCATGCCGTTTTTTTCAATGACTTTTATGTGTATTGCCGGGACTGACGATCCATTATAGCCTCGAGTACTTTTAAATGACTTTTATTCCTTTAGAAATGTCATTTTGTTCTCGGACTGTTGTAAACACAGGAAACATGCGCCCCTTTACAGGCATACTATAGACACCCCCCAGGTACGAAATTTTAAGGAATATTTCACTTTTATTGTTTCAATTTAAGCATTAATAAAATCACTGCTCCCGAAAAAACTGCCGTTTTCAAAACTTTTTTTTGCATTGATACATGTCCCCTGGAGCAGGACCCAGGTCCCCAAACACTTTTTATGACAATAACTTGCATATAAGCCTTTAAAATGAGCATGTTTGATTATTCATGTGCTTGTCCCATAGACTTTAACAGTGTTCATGTGTTCGAACTAATTTTTTACCTGTTCGCATGTTCTGCTGCGAACCGAACTGGGGGGTTGTTTGGCTCATCCCTAGCCTCCTGTCATGGGAACTGGATGCAGGGAAACCCATATTGAATTTGCATAAGTGTGAACCCAGCCTTAGTTAGAGGCTGATTAGTTACTATGCACAGCTGCACCAGGTTCTGTGTGCACCAGTTTAGTATCAGTTCACACTTATACATTGCGAATCTGGTGCGAATGTAAAACACTACGCAGTGCAGATTCGTATTGCAATTTATTGAAACTGCATTGCAAATTCTGCTTGCCATGTGCGATTTCAATGCAAATTTAGTGCTCATTTGTAAGGGAAGTGGTCACATCTGCAACTGTATTTTCAATAAAATCTAGGCAAAAAAAATAATAATTTGTAGTGATGTGAACACTGGACTGCGATTTCAATCCAGTCCCATAGAAGACTATGGAGCTGAAATTCGCACCACACTAAACATGCACAGGACCCTTTTTTTGAACCGGATCAAACTCACACCACATACATGTAAATGGCCTTCATCGAAAATAATGCTTTTTTTACATGACGTGCGAATCTATGCTTTTCGGATCGCCTCTGATCCGCGTAGAATTCGCAAAAGCGTGAATTGAAGCAAATCTCCCTCCCCAAAGTTTTCATCTTGGATATTACGTTTCTTTTTTTTTTTTTCTTTATAACACCGTACAGTACTACTGAATCAGCTGTCACTTTATAAATAAAAAATGCTAATTATTCCAATAAAACATAAGGAAGAATGCATATAGCCTGACTAATCTATATGGTGACAAGGAAAAGAATTAGTGTAGGATTCTCTTGAAAAGCCGCTTTACAGTTAGTATAGTGAAATAGTTTACCGCAGAATAATTCACACTGAAAATGAAACTCCAGAGGAAACACTCAATAATCCGCAATAAAAATAAAAAGCTATACAATGTCACGCTTAATGTAAACCCTACAATATCAGGAGCGGCCTGTTCCGTTCAAGGTGTCAGCCAATTTTTTTTATTTTTTTTTAGTAGTTCGGAGGCCTGTCATCTTGACGCTGCTCAGTGAAAACTGTTAATTTTTATTATGCGCTTTTTCTCTTCTGCACTTTCAAGAAATCCCTTCACTTTTTCAAACAATAATCTATAAGAATTAAAAAAAAAAAAAAAAGAAGAAGAAGAAAGAAAAGGAGGAAATTAAATGCAAGAACAAAAATGTAAATAAAAAATTTCCCTTGGTCTGGAATTGAGCCCAGCTGAAAGCATGTTAATCTCCACCTCAGTAATTTGGTTCTCCTGGAAAAGACAGAAGCCTGCTGCTGTGCCCTGCACTTCATAAATCACATCTTTATGTGGACAAGGTCAGGCAACCTCACAGCTCACACATAGGGCCTTTGCCTGGGTTCTGAGGGCTCAGGCATGTTTTTTCTCCCGCACAGATCTCTGAGGAGAAGTCCAGCACGCTTCTAATTGCTTTTGATTATTTTCATTTGCTGAGGTCAGACTGGCTTGCCAGAGACTGCTTCAGGGTTGATTTCCTACAAATATCAGTGTCTTTTTGGGGCAGCTTTGTGTATTTTCAGAATTAGCACCCCATTATTTAACCCACGGCTATGGATTTCTGCTAACAGACAGATGTCCTTATCTGTAATGAATCAATGGACCTTCTTTTAAAGAACAAAAAAATGTTTTTGTTTACAACTGTGATTTTTTTATTATGTTTACATGGGGATTTTAATTTTATGATATCAAAATGAAAACTGGTCACATATGCTGAAAAATGTACACTTGGAACTAATTATCATACCCTGGCATAAAAGTCTGGTAACCAAACAACCAAATTCAACGTTAAATTGACACTAAAAATAACATACTTAATGTGATTGTAGCCGTATTAGTGCAATTGTGACAGAGAAAATGAAGTACTGTCCGTGATACTTTTTTTATTTGCGCTAACATACAATTTTTCAGGACAAGCTTTCGGGGTATGCCCCCTTCTTCAGTGCGCTTGGACCTTGAAGAAGGGGACATACCCCGAAAGCTTGTCCTGAAAAATTGTATGTTAGCGCAAATAAAAAAAAGTATCACGGACAGTACTCAATTTTCTCTCTCACACTAAAAATAAAAAAGTTATCTATTCAAGTATGCATATACGTGATGCAATTTTCTTTCCTTCCAGAAAAAAAAATAGCTTGATTCCCCCCTCAACACAATCAATGAGGAATCCCTTCCTCTGTGCTATTGTGTTCTTCTTATGGGGGGCTTTCGTCATCGGCAAAGCATAATTCGTTTTGCCGGTGGCACTAATCATTCAGGAAAAACCAGACAGGCTGGTTGTACACAAGTCGATCTTGTGTACAACCAGGGCGCCCATACACGGTTTAAAGTTTTGACGGTCCCTGCTGAACCAGCTGAATGTATGGACGGCTCAACTCAAAAAAGTATGTTTTATTGCCCTCAACCTCGTCCAAATCTCCTTTTGCTGGTGCTGTAATCTGACTTCCTGTAGGAGGGTGTCTACATTTGTTCTCTGTGATCTCACTGTATCTAGGAATAGACACAAAACATAGAGGAGGGTCCTCTGATTCCTCCTGTATTGAATTGTATTGTAACTGTAATGTCTGCCCTCATGTTGTAAAGCGCTGCGCAAACTGTTGGCACTATATAAATCTTGTATAATAATAATGATAATAATAATGATGGTGCAACTCATTCCCCAATTATGAGACCTCTCAACCACAAAAAAATTGCCCATGGGACTTTGAAGAAGTAGCACCAACATCAATAAATCAAAACGTTAAAAGGTCTGAGTTTTGTTCACATACATAATTTAAATCCTAATAAAATTCGGTGAAGTATATTAAAACATAAAAGATAAATGTATGATGCATATCAAAGTAGCCAGTTAATATCCTGACACTAGACACATTTCGTGAAACAACATTTACTTCTTTAGGAGAAAGTAATGTTTAAAGAGGAAGTAATCCCTGATGGGATTTTCTTCTTCTTTTGCTTGCTGCAAAGCCTGCAAATGAAAAGCATAATGGGCTAGTATGCATCGCATACTAGCCCATTATGTGCCATTTACCTGCAAAAGAATCCAGCGATGTCCCCTGTGTAGGCAGCGTCGATCTTCTGGCCCCTCTTCCTTCCAGGCTGCAGACTCCGACTCTGTGATTCGATGGAGCTGCGTGACATCACTCCCGCACATGCACACGGGAGCCGTGATTAACGGCACTTAGTTTAGTTTCTTCCCTGCACATGCACTATTGGAATTTTCAGCGGACTACAAGTGAAATACCTCCTAAACGGCGCATGTTTAGGAGATATTTCCACTACCTATAGGTAAGCCTTATTCTAGGCTTACCCATACGTAGAAGTCCAAAAAGTGGGTTTATAACCAGTGGCGTAACTAGAACCTTCAGGGCCCAGATGCAAGAAACCATGAAGGGCCCCCCTGAACCCCAGCCAGGGCCCTTCCCTCCGAGTCCGGCAGTGGAACTCCAGGGCGTGGTCACAGGTATGACCTTTGTGAGCCCTGTAGTTCCACCACTGGCATCAGTAGTTATTTTTTATTTTTATTTTTTT
Source organism: Lithobates pipiens (assembly GCF_037356315.1). Lineage (NCBI taxonomy): Eukaryota > Metazoa > Chordata > Amphibia > Anura > Ranidae > Lithobates > Lithobates pipiens. The sequence goes on along the minus strand of NW_027507758.1, from coordinate 418,791,398 downwards.
ATTTTTAGGTGTCCCATTGGGTGACTGTCCCTAGGCAGGATGGGGTCCCTGTCCCCAGAAGAGATGAGGTCCTTTTCTCCAGCGCAGATGAAGTTACTGTCCCCACGTGAGAAGGGGCCCCTGTCCCCAGGGGTAGATGGAGGGGGTATGTAATGGTGTGTGGGGGATGGGGTCCTCTCACTCACCATGACCAAGCTGCAGGCCGCGCACTCATCCATGTTGGCCTGGGCTCCATCCAGTGTGCTGGATGGGTGATCAGCATATCTCCCAGAAAGACATTTCATCATCTGTGTATGACGGGGGAGGAGGGGGGCTGGCAGACAAGCCTGCAGTGTCCTCCGGGAGCTCTCATAGGGCTGCACTGCATCCGTGTGCTTAAAGTTTGTTTACTCAGGAGAAGTATGCAGTGCAGTATGGGCCAGACTCGGGGGGGGGGGCGGGACTCTGGCTGGGGTGAACAGACATCAGACTGAGCGGCAATGCATGGAGCAGGAGAGGGGTACTCTGAGGAGCCGGCCAAGGACACAGGTCATGCGGGGAATGCACAACTAAAGAGCAGCGCCAGTGCGATAGTCGAGCATGGAGCTCTGCTAGTCACCCTCCACCTCCAGCCACCAGGTATGTACTGGCCATTGGGACTACCGGGAGTTTCCAGGTGGGCCGATGGCTCAGTGGGCCACTTTCAGTGAGAGCATGTCAAAGTAATGGCTCCAACAGGATCACAGGAGGCCCCATAATACTCTCCTGCCCCCCCCCCATGCTGTCCTCCTCTGTCCACCCCCACTGTGTCCTTCACCCCCCACTGTGTCCCCCTATGTCCTCCTCCCCCACTATGTCCTCCACCCCCACTGTGTCCTCCACCGCCCACTATGTCCAACTGTGTCCTCTACCCCCCACGGTGTCCAACTGTGTCCTCCACCACCCACACTATTCCTCTGTGTCCTCCACCCCACTCCCCAACAGCATATATATACTGTTTTTGTGCGTGTTCGCAAAATTAAAGTGGCCCGGTCTGGATGAAGTCCAGGGCCAAATTTTTGTCCCAGTCCAGCCCTGTCAGCCACTCGTGTGCATGGTGCACTGGTACCCCTAACTGCCTATGCTGCTGCCGGCCATATGTAGAGGGAGCTGCATGGGCCCCCTGCAGCACAGGGCCCAGTTGCGGTCGCGACTGCTGCACCCCCTATAGTTACGCCCCTGTTTATAACACTTTAAAGGGATTGTATGGGCTAATTTTTTTTTCTATTTTGCACAGAGTGTCCCCGATCCTCCTGTTCTGGGGTCCCTTGGCGGCTGTCTCGGCTCCTCCCCGCAATAGCCAACCCCCCTCTGGGAAGCTCTACCCCGAAGGGGTTAGCTTGCGGGCATGCTCCCTGTCATACACGCTGCGTCCATAGACACAGCATGTATGATACGGTCCCTCCCCCCCGGTGGGCCACATCATTGGATGTGATTGACAGCAGAGCAAGCCAATAGCTGCACTACTATCAATCTATCCTATCTAGCCAATCAACGGCCAGACTTCATGGAGAAGAGGATGCTCGGGGACGCGCACAGCAGGTGAACAGGCTCAGGCAAGTAAACAGGGGGGTTGGGGGGCCATCATTGGCAAGTATTTTTACACCTTAATGCATAGGATGCATTAAGGTGAAAAAACACAAACCTTTACAACCCCTTTAATAGGATACCCACCAACATACAACATAAATGAAAATCAAAACTTCTTTTCTAGCAAAAAACAATAGAGTGTGATGGAGAAACAGCATGGGAGACGATCTGTCTGGGAGCTGTAGAAGGGTAAGGAGATCACAAAACAGGGCCTCACAGGGGAATCATAGGCCGGGATGTCAAGCATGTAATAGAAAGCTAAAAGCTGCCATTAACTTCTATGATCAGACCCCAGACATCAGCAGTGTTCACAGTCATCACCACAACCACAACTTCTGTGGCTGATATGTAGGAACATAGCTACCCTCTCTTGCTTACTCCTGCGATGGACTAAGGACTATGGACTATGGGATTTGTAGTGTAAATACAGAAGTGCACATGACTGTACCATGCACTGCCCGTTAGAGGAAAAGAGAGGTTTGGGAGCTCTTGGAGGATGTTACAAGTAAAAGGAGGCAGAAAACCACAGTAAGAAACAATTTTATGAAATATAGATTACAAGGCCAATGAGTAAGGGATGTGTATGAATTATTTTGAGTAAGCGATCCCATTTTAGGCTAGCTATATATATGTTAAAATGTAGCCCTGCACAAGAGATATCACTGGATTTCCTCATTGTTAACAGCATGGATGGACAATTCTGCAGTGCCAGTTATTGTATTCTGGCAGCTGGCACCATTTTGTGTCTTCAAGTCACAAATGAAGTAGAGACATGATAAGGAAAGGTAAGTGACAGCTGCTGGTGGGACTAACTTCAGACTGAACATGTTCTTTTACCCTACATGTTTTAGAGAAGGTTCCTTATAAAGTGAACCTGTGGTAAACCCAAAATCCTATAAACTAAATCCTGTAGCTGGCAACTTTCTAACACTACAAAAGGGCATGGTCTGACAGCAGCTACAAGTTTTACTCTTATGATTTAGGTTTTCTACAAGTTCCCTTTAAGGTCCCCTTTGGACAAAATTTAAGGACAGGGCCTGTCACTGTTATTTAAAGCGGAGTTCCACTCAAAAGTGGAACTTCCACGTATCTGTCTCCTCCTCTCCTCCTTTGCCACATTTGGCACCTTTCAGGGGAGGGGGGAACGGGTACCTGTCTTTTGACAAGTACTGTTCCCCACTTCTGGGAGATGGGCCGTGGTCCGACTCTCAGAAGTTTGGCCCCCCTCTTCCTTCCTCCACCGCCAGACCAATTAGAAAATGCAGCTTGCTTTGCTCATGCGCAGTAGGAAACCGCCTGTGAAGCTGAAAGGCTTCACTGCCAGGTTCCCTTACCAGGAATGGGGTGCCGACATCGTGGGTTTCCTGGACAGGTAAGTGTCCATATATTAAAAGTGAGCAGCTGCAGTATTTGCAGCTGCTGAATTTTCATATTTGGTGGGGGGGCTGGACAACCACTTTTCTCTCTGTGGAATTTTCTTTTATCTGTTCATTTGCGTAATCTGGTCTCCCCTGCTCCTCAGGTCTGCTTGACAAAACTTGCCACCTGCTGCATGCAAGTGTTAAATATTCATATGTATATGCAAAATGTCATAATTACTATATATAAAAAAAAAGAAATGAAAAAATTTTTTTTTAGTTATGTGAATAACCTATACAATCTCTTTCCACCATAGTATCTAAAAACAGTAAAAAAATTAAATAAAAAACTTTATGTTGATGATTGTATAAATCTAACAACATCTTTTTTTATGAGCAAATTCAGACTAGGAAAAGGCTGACAATGAAATAAAAAATGTTTGTAAAGGCATTTTTTAATTAACTTAACAGACATGTTATATTTACCTGAAACACCTCTTCTGGGATTCCCCTATAGCAAGCATTTGCTATGGGGGCAGACATATAGGCTCATATCCAAGCCGAGCTGTGTATGTCTATAGACTCACACAGTGTCGTTTGGCCCTGTCCCTCCCACCCCACCCACTCTCTGCTCACATGATTCAATTGACAGCAGCAGGAGCCAATGGCTCTTGTTGCTCTCAGCCAAGCTCTTGAGAGCAGGGAGAGGAGAACTGAAGCTGGGCACAACTCTGGATTGATGTAGGACTCAGGCAAGTGTTGGAGTGGGGGGCATTGGTTTCCACTCACCCACCCAACAAATAAAATTCAAACTACTAACAAAAATGTAAAAAAGCCATCCACAACTCTGCCCCCAGCTACATCACTAACCCGGTCTGAGGTCTCAAGATAACAACCAAACTGCTCTCTTCGGTCCTCCCAAGACCTCCTGCTCTCTAGTTCTCTTGTCACCCCCTCCCATGCTCACCTCCAGGGCTTCTCCCGAGCATCTCCCATCCTTTGGAACTCCCCACCCCAATCTGTCTGACTATCTCCAACTCTATCCATCTTTAGACGATCCCTGAAAACCATTCTCTTTGAAGAATCCTATCCTGCTTCTAACTAATACACTGTCCTTTTACTTTATCCATCAGTTCATCTCCCACAGTTATCAACTTTTGTATCACTTGACCTTCCCTCTTAGATTGTAAGCTCTAATGAGCAGGGCCTTCTAAATTCCTCTTATATCAACTGTAATGTCTGCCTTCATTTTTTAAAGCACTGCGCAAACTGTTGGCATTATATAAATCCTGTATAATAATAACTAAGAGGCAAAAAATTTTTTTTTACCTTAATGCAGGTCAGAGAAGGTTACATTTGAACCACTTTAAGGCTCTATATGTGCATGAGAATAATAAGTCAGAAAATTCATACTTTTTCACGAATTGTGATAAATATAGGTGAATGTTACAGATCTCTCTCAAATAAACCAACCTGTGCTTAGGACTCATTACATACTGGCCATGCAATGCCTGTGCGGTGCCATCACTTAAAATATAACGAAAGGCAGCATCATTTATTTCTACATTTTCCATAGAGTGGAGAGAGTTTAGAACATCTGTCAGATAATTTATGTTAGGGAGATTCAACCTCTCTATTTATCCTGTTGCTATAACCGAGAGTGAAAGTGAAAGAAAATCACAAATTTTTGGGGTGTCATCTGAACAGGAGTAGAGGAAAAACATGGAAAATCATTCCATTCAGACTTTTGTTTTGGTGACCCTGGTGATAGCCAGGGATTCCGTCACTTTTGAGGGATTTCCTCTCACTTCCTGTTTTGGCTATGCGACAGGAAGTAAAGGGAAACCTCCCCAATGGGGCACAGATAGCGGGGAAAAAAAAACAAGACTGTCCGGTCTTATTATATTCAATTACTCTGTCAAAATGGAGGAAAGGATTTGCCTTTAGTTTTACATTACAAGTAAAGTTCCACCCAAAAATGGAACTTCCCCTTTAAGTACTTGTGACCCCCGGCATGTCTTTTTTTTTGGGGGTGGGGGTGCTTTTCACAGGTACCCAGCTCCCACTTCCTCTCCTGGTGTCGTAGAGCCGAGTAGAATTTCACCTCTCCCCCCTTCCTCCCTGCAATCTTCTAGGACACATCACAGGTGGTAGAAGATTGCCTGACCATTCACAATGTGCAGCGCGGCTCATGCATGCGCAGTACACGCTCAGCTGTGAAGGCACAGCTGGGCGCCCACACTTGCAATGCTGGAGCCGCAGAGAGGAGGGGGAGAGAATGGAGGCTTTGGGTGGCCGCATCGCTGGACAGTGGGACAGGTGAGTGTCTGTTTGTTAAAATGGGTGTCTTTAAATGGGTGGAAATCCACTTTAAGCAGACAGAGTAGAAAGCAGTATATAAAATAAGACGTGAAAGTGAAATAAAGCCTCTCCCTTCATTCACATACAAAAAGTGACTGTGGGTTGTTATAAGTCATAACAGTAGACCAGTTGGGGACTGTAAGAAGGAAACTGTGGTTTGGCTACAAGGATTAATTATCCTAGTGGATCTGTGAGTTTATTTACACCAAGCACATTTTACAAATGCCAACCTGACCTGCTCATTATTAGGTTAAATACAGATTTAGCTGTATTTCCCCATTGTGCAACAAAAGTAAATATATGGAGAGACGCAGTCCAATATTAGCCACTGAAAATAAATATAATTTTTTTTACTATATTTCTACACAGTAATATTGTATAGGGATGGCTGTCACCAGCACTTTTGATTATTTTATTATTTTTATCCTTATTATTTCCAGGTGCCTTGTGAAGAAAGATGCAGAAGTAAAAGCAATTTTGTTAGCAAGACCTATCTTGCAAGTACAACGCTGCAACTCTCTCATTAAAGCTATTCTTGTACTTCAAGCTGCCAAAGGTAACAAGTTTTATGTCATGCCAAGCTTTCACCAGTACCAGCACACGCACAGTACTTGAACTTTCAGGCTTCTAATACTACCAACACATGCACAGTACATATACCTTCAGCCTTCACTGGTACCAACACATGCACAGCACAGTAACTCTTGGCTTCCACTGGGTCCGGTACCAACACATGCACAGTACAGTAACTCTTGGCTTCCACCGGGTCTGGTAGCAACACATGCACAGTACAGTAACTCTTGGCTTCCACCAGGTCCGGTACCAACACATGCACAGTACAGTAACTCTTGGCTTCCACCGGGTCTGGTAGCAACACATGCACGGTACAGTAACTCTTGGCTTCCACTGGGTCCGGTACCAACACATGCACAGTACAGTAACTCTTGGCTTCCACCGGGTCTGGTAGCAACACATGCACGGTACAGTAACTCTTGGCTTCTACTGGGTCCGGTACCAACACATGCACAGTACAGTAACTCTAGGCTTCCACCGGGTCTGGTACCAACACATGCACAGTACACCTACAGTATCTTACAAGAGCGTGTACACCCCTCACATTTTTGTAAATATTTTATTATATCTTTTCATGTGACAACACTGAAGAAATTACACTTTGCTACAATGTAAAGTAGTGAGTGTACAACTTGTATAACAGTGTAAATTTGCTGTCCACTCAAAATAACTCAACAGGCAACCATTGATGTCTAAACCGCTGGCAACAAAAGTGAGTACACCCCTAAGTGAAAATGTCCATATTGGGCCCAAAGTGTCAATATTTTGTGTGGCCACCATTATTTTCCAGCACTGACTTAACCCTCTTAGGCATGGAGTTCACCAGAGCTTCACAGGTTTCCACTGGAGTCCTCTTCCACTCCTCCATGACAACATCACGGAGCTGGTAGATGTTAGAGACCTTACGATCCTCCACCTTCTGTTATATGTTACACCTGTATTTAGGGTGTAAGAAAGTGTCCATAGGAGCCTGACACTGCACCCCTGTTCAACTGATTATGAGTGCAATGCGTTTATAACAGGAGTTTCTGTCATATTTCGGACTGTCAGTAATAAAAGGTGCACCATGAGTAAATGTTTCATGTTTTATCAGTAAAAAAAGTCATCAGGGGTTAGCAACCCTGATACACATTATTTATTTATTTTTTTTTTTTTTTAATGCTGTACCTTTTGTCATTATAAAAAAAGTCATTATTAGATAGCCAGTTCAATATTTTAGGTTGAAGTGAAATTTTACCAGCACATGATTGCTTAATTAACTAGTTAACTGAGTTAACTAAACTGAAAATTCACTTTGTATAGTGAACCCTCTCTACTCCTTTAGTAAATCAACCTGAAATAATTCTGAATACAGCAGGCTTTTTTCAACATAGCTGATACTGATACAGTGGGGATTATTCACTAAAGCTGGAGTGTGAAAAATTTAGTGTAACTCTGCATAAAAACCATTTAGCTACTGTTCCAGGTTTTATTACCAAAGTATAAATATTAGAAGCTGATTGGTTACCATGCACAGCTGTGCGAGATTCTTAGTGCACCAGCTTTAGTAAATCTCCCCCAATGAGTTACATGTAAAAGAGAGACTAGAGCTCTTGTAAAAATTCATATTTATCTGAAGAAATTTTTAATTTTTTTGTCTTTACCATTAAAAGCAATTATTCATAATCACTACAAACTCCATCTAAATAAGGCTGCTTTTGTTAAAAGCAACATGAATGCTGAGAATGAAGTGGGTCATATTAAAACAGCATGCATCTCCTCGTTCATTTATTCTAATAAAAAGACTTTTATGTACAGATGATTTTGAACTAAATCTGCATACACTTGTGTTCTTTATTTGGAGTGATAATAGTAAACCCTGGTGGGTTTTTCTTCCTTTCTTCTTCCCTGCAAAGTAAAGGCATAATGCATTGCATACTAGCACATTATGTGAGACTTACCTGCAAACGAATCCCGCTCTGTCCTCGCCAAAGGCCGTATACATCTTCACCATTCTTCCTTCCGGAGCTGCGGACTCCGGCTCTGTAACTGACCGGAGCCGCTGGTCATGGCACACACTCCTGAAGAAACTACACGGTCGGCCGTTCAATCAGGGCGCATGCACCGATGACATCATTGATGCAGTATACAATAAATATGTAATAAATGGCGCACATTTAGGAGATATTTACAGTATCTATAGGTAAACCTTATTCTAGGCTTACCTATACGTACAACTTACACAGGGAGGTCTACAACCTCCTTAAATTCTCAGTTAAAAGTACAAATTAGTCCAATGCAACCCTGAGTAAGATTATTACTGTTATTGTAGGCCAAGGGGTGTAAAAATCAGGTGCTCTGCACACAGTTCTATTGTATGCTGAACTCTCCCTGATGACTAGGTGTAAAGGGATGGGAGGATTGGACTGAGTCACAGGATAGGTCTGTGAAATGATGCTTTACTGCACTAGGCTGATCTTGAGCCAGTTTGTTGAGACTAATGCTGCAGCCTTTTTCTCTTGAAGGCTTTGCCCAGGTTCTGAAGCTAGGCACAGCCATGTCCCATGACTGAGGCCATAAACATAACTTGTGCTGAGATAAGTATGTAGCCTACAACTGTTGACCTTTCATTCTGAAAATTATAGTTGCCATGCTCTCATGCTAGTAAGTGTTCAGATTAGTTCTAAAGTCACACTGATGTCACTTGTTGCATACTTTTCCTGGGTCGTAATGGGGATGCTCATGGGACAAATGCAACTAGGACTTTTAGAATATCTTTTCATTGGCTACTCAAGAAAACCAACCTGCCCATTAGAATATCCTTTGCTCAACACACACATCTACTATTTGATGTGTCCGTGTCTTTCACTTGTTGAAACTTGAAGCCTGCAGTCATCTCTGTTACATCACAGCTTCCTGTAACATATCTGAACTGTAAATACTTGCCAAAGCAACATCTAACCTGAAATGTATTAGGCAACCTGAACTTAGGATAAGGTAGTGTGCATGTAGATGTTCATGACACTTAGGCTGGCCATACACGGTACAAATCTCAGCTGGTTCAGCAGGAACCAGCTGAGATTTGAACTGTTAATGGGCAGGCTGAATGTACCAAGTTGAAAGATCACCCTGTGTATGGCCATCCTTAGATTTGTTCTCTATCTTCTCCTTCATTTCCCTAACCAGTATACGCAATCAAACAGTAATGCCGGGTACACACGATTGAAAAATCTCTGATGGTTTTCCCGACGGAATTCCGATGGGATTTCGCAAGCTGTCTTGCATACACACGGTCACACCAAATACCGACCGCCAAGAACGCGGTGATGTACAACACGTACAAGGAGACTAGAAAAAGGAAGTTCAATAGCCAGTAGCCAATAGCTTTCTTCTAGTAGTTGAATCTGAGCATGCGTGAGTTTTTGCATGTTGGAATTGCATACACAAAATCAAAAGTTTTTCCGTCGGGAAAATTGACAACATGCTATGAATTTTTTGCTGGCGGAAATTCAGACAGCTAAATTCCGATGGAGCCTACACACGGTCGCATTTTCCGATGAAAAGCTCTCATCGGTCTTTTGCTGGCTGAAATTCCAATCGTGTGTACGCGGCATAAGCCTGAGTTTATATTTCAGCTGTTATACAAAAAATTATAGATATTTACAGTGAAATGCCTGCTATTTTTCCTATTTTTGGTAGAGTGGAGAAATAGTAAAACCTTTATTTTAGAATCGATTGCTATTTCACTGTTGTAGACATTTTCCCCAACTTTCTGTCCAGGTGACCATTGAATAGTAAGAAGCAAGCTTTAATTATAGCTGCCTATCTTCTACCGGACGCATTTTAAATGATTCAGGGTTTAACACATGCTTCAAATATCTATATAAGATTTTAGCCTCACAGGACCCCAGCAGTATATCTGTAATACAAAGATTTATGTTGTATGCCTGGCAACACTAGCTCTTGTAGACTATATGAATGGAGGCAAAATTGAGCATACCCAAATTAGGAAACCCATGAGATTGTCAGAAACTCAGTTTTCAGCTTCAGTAGAAGGAACAAAATGTAGAATTACAGAGTGGATATAATATATTGCCATAAATTCACTGGTCATTTTTGTCTTGAGTGATATTCTTTTTTTAAGAAAATATGATTTAAAAAAACACCCTTTCCCCAGTGTTAACAATGAAATCTTTGTCAAATCATTTCCTAGTCTAGTAGTATGTCACTGAATGAATATGTAACATATGAAATTGTGACCGTTTAATTCTCAGATAAACTTCAAACTGCAATGAACCATCATTGTTCCAGTTGAGTTAGCTCATCATCCAGCAAAGGGAACATTTCACAGGAAACAACCATATAATATTCCCTCTCAGAGCACTAATAGGTATGATTAATCCTTATTCCACTCCAAGCTACGGTCTAAAACTCCAGATGGAGATATGACAGCAAAATACCCTTATTGATGCCATGACTGGACAATTTATGTCTTAAGAATTATGCATGGCAGCAGAGATGGGCAGCCTGCAGCACTTCAGCTGGACTCCCATGATGCTCAGCAGCAGCTGGAAAAAAAAGAACATCATAGGTGTAGAACTCACCAAAAGCTGGAATGTTGAAAGTTAACTAGTCCATGTTTGCTACAGAAAGAGGTCAGAATCACATTCCTACATTGTATGAAGTTTACAGCTATGTATTAATTTAATTACATGGTCAAGGTGTCTGAAATCAGACCGTGACAATTAAATGTGAAGCAAATCAACTATTATGTTCCAATTTAAAAATGCCATTTTAATGTACAGAATATAGTTTGAGCAGGATTCAGTTGAGGACAGTACCACTAACAGACTTGCGAAATAACCTACATTGGTTTATTTATGTATGAAGTTGCCAACTTGACCATTGTTGTGTGAGATACAAATGAACATAGCTGATATATTATAAGAGCCAAGCCTGAGCATTGCAACAATATCCGAGAGCATATTAAAATCTACTGCATTGTTTTGAATTATCTTGTATTATTTAGTGTAATAGCTCTTGCCACATTTTTCATACGCATGCAAGAAGAGAAAAACTTTCTCACATTTCAAATTAAAGATGCAAATGACAAGAGTAGCACAGATACTGTACATTCCATTTTAGTTTATTAAGACCAGTCTGACATTTCTCCTTGTGAAAGCTGATGGGTCCCCTGACTGAGCTCATGGGTGCTAACTGCCACTTTTACAAACTGCTACTAAAATGGTCAAACCTAAACACTTGTCAAGTTGTATGCAATCAGGCAGGCCCTTGCACTACAGTTGGCGGTAAATCTAAAGGAAATCGAACAACAAAAGTTGTAAAGTGTGTATCCAGATTAAGCCCTGGAAGGAGAATGGACAGATTTATAGTTTGACACTTCAACTCTGATAGGGACAAAATCCAAGTGAATAGTATTTATTCGGTTAAAGGGGTAGTAAACCCTCAAGGGTTTTCACCTTAATGCATTCTATGCATTAAGTTGAAAAACCTTTTGTAGTGCAGCAGCCCCCCCCCGTGCCACCCTTTCACTTACCTGAACTGATCGTTCCAGCGACGGGGACGAGCAGAGCAGCTCCAGCTGCTGTCTCGGGTCCTCATTGGCTGGATTGATAGCAGCAGGAGCATTGGCTCCCACTGCTGTGAATCAGAGACAGTGACATGGGAGCCAGGGGGCATGGCCGAGTCCTGCTGTCTATGTCAATGGACGCAACAGCAAGACTCTGGGGCACGTCCGCATGGGTGCCCCCAGGAAATGCAGCTCTCCCTGGGGGCACTCCAGAAGAGGTAGAGCCAGGAGCACCACTGGGGGTCCCTAGAAGAGGAGGATCTGGACCCCTCTGTGCAAAACCCTTGCACAGAGGAGGTAAGTATGAAATGTTTGTTATTAACCACTTCCCGCCTGGCCTATAGCAAAATGACGTCTGAGCAGTGGTTCAGTTATCCTGACTGGGCATCATATGATGTCCTTCAAGATAACAGTCGCCACAAGCCTGTGGGGGTGCACATCGTGGCGATCGGTGGATCGGTGTGTCAGCCTGACACACACCGCTCCACCGATCTTGGTAAAGAGCCTCCGACAGAGTCCAATCAGGGCTGATCATGATGTCAACAGGAAAAGCCATTGATCGGCTTTTCCTCACTCGCATCTGACAGACGCAAGTAGAGGAGAGCTGATCGGCAGCTCTCTTGATGGGGGGGTCTGCGCTGATAAATAATCAGCGCAGACCCCCCTTGGATGCCCACACTAGACCACCAGGAGAGCCGCCAGGACCACCAGGGAAAGGGGCAACATGTGGACGGCCAGTTATGTACCCCATGACCATCCACATGTGCAAATGATGCCCAATCTGTGCCAATCAGTGCCCACAAATGGGCACTGAATGGCACCATTATATAACATGATGTCAAGCAATGCAACTCATCAGTGTCATCAGTGCCACCAATCAGTGTCATCAGTGCCATCCATCAGTGTCCATCAGTGCCACCTATCAGTGCCCATCCATGCCCACCTATCAGTGCCCATCTGTGCCACCTATCAGTGCCACCCATAAGTACCCAACAGTGCCACCCATAAGTACCCATCAGTGCCGCCTATGAGTGCCCATCAGTGCCGCATACCAGTGCCACCTATCAGTGCCCATCAGTGCCGTCTATCAGTGCCCATCATCAGTGCCCATCAGTGCTACTTCATTGATGCCACCTCATCAGTGCCCATCAGTGCCGCCTTATCAGTGCCCGTCAGTGCAGCCATATCAGTGCATGTCATTGAACAAGAAAACATACTTACTTACAAATTCTTTAACAGAAACAAAGAAAAACTTTTTTTTTCAAATTTTTTGATCTATTTTAATTTGTTGCGCAAAAAAATAAAAACTGCAGAGGTGATCAAATACCACCAAAAGAAAGCTCTATTTGTGGGAACAAAATGATAAAAAATTTGTTTGGGTACAGTGTTGTATGACAGCGCAATTGTCATTCAAATTGCAACAGCTCTGAAAGCTGAAAATTGGCTTGGGCAGGAAGGTGTCTAAGTGCCTGGTATTGAAGTGTTTAAAAAAACCCAAAAAAAAACCTTTACAACCTTTTTACTCTCTGATATGTAAAGCTGCACTATTATAACAATTTAAAAATGAGGTGTCAGATTATTACAAATGCCCACCCCTGATTGGTTATCTTTAAAGTACACAGAAAATGACTTTGTTATAAAGGCTCTAAGAGCACACTACAAGAAGTATTGATTCATGCAATGTGTTTTGCTTTTCTGTAATGTTCATATTGTCTTTGATGCATGAAATCTATATGATCATGAAGACGTGCATCAAAGAAAGCTAATGAATAGAGATATTAGGGCATTTACAACACGGTACATGACTTTTATTTTACTTAAATATACTGTACTCTGCAGTGCTTTACAAAGAGCAAAGAAACATTCATATCAGACCTTATCCCAATGGATGTTACAACCTAATGTCCCTACAATAGTCAAGTCTATCCTATGGCCAGTTTAGAAACTTAAAAAACTGATAGGCTTGTCAGTATGGAACTGGGCTTTGGATGGAAAACACTTGTTCAAGCTACTAGAATTGGTTTATCGTATGTCAGTTACACTAGATTAGAAGTGATCTGTTTTATCCTTAGGAATTACAGCATGGATTATTGTATTGATGGCTGGAAAATAAATTATGACTTTTCATCAGCCCTTAGTGTTGACTACTAATTTCCTTTGGACATATGGATCCTGTTGAACTTTGAGAGTCCTGGTTACTGCATGGTGCAATGGTATGACATATGTCCCTTCTCTAGAGTTCTCCAAAGATAGATTAATGTATGTAAATATGCATAGAGAACTTAAATGTGTTCTGACACACTGATTAGCTATCATGTTCATAGATACTGTGCTTTCTGAATTTCAAGGCTCAGGTCTCGATCAGTAAAACGCAGATATAGTGCATCTGGTGCTTGACAGCACAGATTCCTCTGCACAGACATGATCTGATTACATCACCTGTTGTTTACCTTTCATACTTTTCTAAAGGGCACTCCAGTGGCAGAAAATTAAACATTCGCAAAAATCTGGGGAATTTCCATTATTTCAATTAGTATTGAATTAGCCTACCATATCTTAATGTGTGGGCTTAAACTGAAAACGAAAGTTGCTCCACCTTTGCTGCAACACAGATAGATTTATCATAAAAGCAAAGTTACAGAATATGATTGCCATTGTTTTATTAAGCATAACAATCAGTGGTTGATTTACTAAAGACAAGTAGACTGTGCACTTTGCAAAGTGCAGTTGCACTCTCTAAATGCAGTTGCTACAAAGCTTAGTAAATGAGGTAAGGCTTTACTTTGCAAAGAATACCCAATTAAGTGCAAGGAAAATAAAAAAAAATATATTTTTTTAAAATCAAAAGTCCCCATTTTGAAGACTTATATGCAAGTTATTGTTCACAAAAAGTGTATGGGGCCAGTATACTGCCTTGGGGGACATGCATCAATGCAAATAGTTTTTTTTAAAAAAGATTGTTTTTACAGGAGCAGTGATTATAATAATGCTTAAAGTGAAACAATAAAAATGAAAATTCCTTTAAATATAGTTCCGGGGGGGGGGGGGGGGGTGCCCATAGTCTGCCTATAAAGTGGCGCACCTGTACCATGCATAGAACCTGCTGCAGAAAAAACTGACATTTATTAAACTATTAATCTACGGGTCTGGTATGGATTTTAAGGGGAACCCCACACAAAAAAAAATCGGTGTGGAGCCCTCCCCAAAATCCATACCAGACCCATATCCAAGCATGCAGCCTGGCAGGACAGGAAAGGGGGGGAGTAAGCACTCCCCCTCCTGAACCATACCAGGCCACATGCTCTCAACATGGGCGGTGCTTTCCCCCACCACGCAGCACCTTGTCCCCATGTTGATGGAGACAAGGGCCTCTTCCCAATGACCCTGGACAGTGGTTGTGGGGGTCTGTGGGCAAGGGGCTTAGTGGAATCTGGAAGTCTCCATTACCAAGGGGGCCCCCAGATTCCACCCCCCATGTGAATGAGTATGGGGTACATTGTACCTCTACTCATTCACCAAAAAAAGTATTAAAAATAAATAGACAGGAGGCAGTTTCTGACAAATCCTTTATTAAAAAAATAAAAAAACAATGTCTGCCGATGTAGATCTATAGTCAATCACAATACACCCAGACTCGGAAAAATAAAATAAAATCTGCTCCGCCCCCTTCGTGACATCACCAACCCAGCATGCACTGGTCAGGCGTCATTTTGCCGTAGGGTTCCCCTTAAAATCCATACCAGACCCGAATGGCCAGGTATGGATTGGGGGGGACCCCACGCTGTTTTTTTTCCACTTTTTTCCATTGCGGCCAATGTTTTTTTTTTTATTATTCAGCTGCCAATGGGGAAGCCTGTTGACAGCTTATGACTCATCCATTGTAAAGGATGCAGCGGCCGGCTTTCCTGCCCGCTCCTTATCAACCAGCTATTCACTGTGCCCTGATTGGGCAAAGCTTTTCCCAATCAGGGATAATAATGCACAGTGCAGTGTGCAGTGCATTTTGGGGCCCTGCAAATTTGGGTGTTTGCCGAATGGGCAAACAGGCGATGTTCGGGTCTAACTTTTACTCAGCTCGAACTGTTCCCCCGGCTCTAAAAGGAACCAAGAAACATAATCTAAGAATCATCTTTATTTATGAACATTGCATTTAGAGTTCCTTTACATAATATTTTTAGGTGATATTTCTCTCCCTCCTAGATAGAGTTGATTTGAAGTAATCCATTCCTTAACCAGTTCCCGACCAAGGCACGACGATGTACGTCGGCAGAATGGCATGGGCAGGCAAACTGACGTACAGGTACGTCCAGTTGAAATTGCCGCCCTGCCATCGCGTGCGCACCACAGACGGCGCGCGTGTGTGCCGGTCCGGACCCCCGTGAGTCCGATCACGGGTCCCGTGGACTCGATCGCCATGGGGATACCCGCGATCGTCTCACGGGGAGGCTGGACGGGGAGATCCCCGTTCTACCTAGCAACAAGTGACACTGATCTCTGCTCCCTGTGATTGGAGCATAGATCAGTGTTCACTAACACACAGCCCAGCCCCCCACAGTTAGTAACACATCTCTAGGACACACTTAACCCCTACACTGCCACCCCTGGTTAACCCCTTCACTACCAGTGTCATTTACACAGGAATCAGTGCATTTGTATAGCACTGATTGCTGTATAAATGACAATGGTCCCAAAAATGTGTCAGAAATGTCTGATGTGTCCGCCATAATGCCGCCATTTCTAGTAAAAAAAAAAAATTATTAATAAAAATGCCATAAAACTATCCCCTATTTTGTAAACACTATAAATTATGTGCAAACCAATAAATAATCGCTTATTGCAATTTTTTTTTAACCAAACATATGTAGAAGAATACGTATCCGCCAAAACTGAGGAAAAAAATGTTTTTTTTTATATATATTTTTAGGGGATATTTATTATAGCAAAAAGTAAAAATAATGCGTTTTTTTTTTCAAAATTGTCGCTCTTTTTTTCTTGATAGCGCAAAAAATAGAAACCACAGGGATGATCAAATACCACAAAAAGAAAGCTTTATTTGTGGGAAAAAAATGGCGTCAATTTTGTTTGGGAGCCACGTCGCACGACCGCGCAATTGTCAGTTAAAGCGATGCAGTGCTGAATCGCAAAAAGTGGTCTGGTCCGGTCCGCAAAATGGTCCGGTCTGAAAGTGGTTAACTAGTGATTAAAGTGCCCTTCAAATGCAAGTTAAATGCAAAAAAAAACATTTACATGAGTACTATCACTGCTTAAGGTCTTCAGATGTGGTGGTTGCATACATTTTCTTTTTTTAATCTGTCTTTTTCTCCTTTATTTTCAACTGATAATCCTGCCATTAACACACACAAATCCCTCCCCCCCTCCTCATCTCCGTAACAAGGGGAAGTTATGTAGATTACAGAGGTTAAGTGGGCAGGGCTGATGATATTACATAGTTACATAGTTACATAGTTAGTCAGGTTGAAAAAAGACACAAGTCCATCCAGTTCAACCACATAAAAAAAAAAAATATATATATATATATATATATATATATATATATATATATATATATATATATAATATCATACCAGCCCATATACCCAATTCTATACCCACAGTTGATCCAGAGGAAGGCAAAAAACCCCAGCAGAGCATGATCCAATTTGCTAAAGCAGGGGAAAAAATTCCTTCCTGATCCCCGAGAGGCAATCAGATTTTCCTCGGATCAACTTTCCCTATAAATGTCAGTACCCAGTTATATTATGTACACTTAGGAAATAATCCAGGCCTGTCTTAAAGCAATCCACTGAGCTGGCCATAACCACCTCTGCAGGGAGTCAATTCCACATTTTCACAGCTCTTACTGTGAAGAAACCTTTCCGTATTTGGAGATGAAATCTCTTTTCCTCTAGACGTAAAGAGTGCCCCCTTGTCCTCTTTGTTGACTGTAAAGTGAATAACTCAACACCAAGTTCACTATATGGACCCCCTTATATATTTGTACATGTTGATCATATCCCCCCTTAATCTCCTCTTATCAAGAGTGAATAAATTCAGTTCTAATCTTTCCTCATAGCTGAGTTCCTCCATGCCTCTTATCAGTTTGGTTGCCCTTCTCTGCACTTTCTCCAGTTCCCCGATATCCTTTTTGAGAACTGGTGCCCAAAACTGAACTGCATATTCCAGATGAGGTCTTACTAATGATTTGAACAGGGGCAAAATTATATCTCTCTCTCTGGAGTACATACCTCTCTTAATACAGGAAAGGACTTTGCTCGCTTTGGAAACCACAGCTTAGTTGTTATAGATAAG
The DNA here is from genome assembly GCF_037356315.1 of Lithobates pipiens. Taxonomy (NCBI): domain Eukaryota; kingdom Metazoa; phylum Chordata; class Amphibia; order Anura; family Ranidae; genus Lithobates; species Lithobates pipiens. The sequence goes on along the minus strand of NW_027507758.1, from coordinate 418,773,620 downwards.
ACACAGGAGAGCACTGGATTCCTGGCAGGATAAACAGGATTTTTTTTTCTTTGCACAGTTATAACAAAATGCTTTAATAATTAACAAACCAAAAGGAAGAAAGAAATAAAGGTAATTGTTAGTATGTGTACACATTTTAAACTTTGCCCATTTGGGCAGCAGAGTGGCTAAGTGGTTAGCACTTTTCACTTTTGCCTAGCAGCGTAAGGTCATTGGTACAAATCCTAACCATTGCGCTACCTGCATGGAGTTTTTATGTTTTTCCAGTGCCTGCGTGGGTTTCCTCCCACACTACAAAAACATGTTGGGAAGTTAATTGGCTCCTGTACAAATTGGCCCCCAGTATGTATATGTATGAATGTAAGTTAGGGACCTTAGATAAGTATGACAAGCAAAAAAATTATACAAAATAATATATGTAAATGTATGAGCCCGTGAATGTATGTTTCTGGGTTATGAAGATGGTTTTTCACTTTAATGTTACTTTATTAACTATTCACCCATTATTTTAGTAACAGTTTGCAAAGCACAGTAGATACAGTAAGTGAATCCCATGCAGCATTATCCTCTCATTAATACTGTAGACTAACAACTCTTTCTCCAGTGAAAGACAGCTTATAGGTCAGAGGACACCCACATATAAACCCCAAGTTAGATAGTATTGATAAAAATACAGTGCGGTGACCAAATCCATTTCCCGCATATTGATCTGATTCCTGAGATGATTTGACAAGCTTACAGGGAGCTTGATCCAAAGTTAAAAGCTTGATATAAGGTTAGTGTAGATTACCTTACACGACATTTGAGTAAATGAAAACATGTTTTCCAGCAGCACAGGATGTGCATAAGACAGCTATTACATTATTCTTTAATTAAAACTTTCATTTATATCCATGAAACAGACTGACAGAATAGGTAATTACTACGAAAACTACTAAGCACTAATTATGTTAGAGTATTCTTTTTATTTATTTATTTATTCATTCATTTACTTATTTATTTTTTCCTGTTTTTGTCAATTATCCCCAACTCCTGTAGACACATTAGGACACAGGATTTGATTTACGAAAGAAAAAAAAAAGTTCAATAATTCAATCAAATGTGAGACACATCCTGTCCTTCCACAATTTTGGACATTGAAAGTAAAAATAGCTTCACCATATTCACTATGGTGCACCAATATTCGGTGCTCCTTTAGTAAATCAGAGTGTAATGATTAGGTCCTGAAAAGTGCTGGATATTCCTGCCCAGGATTGACTAAAGCAGGGGTGCCCATCCTTTTGAAAAGCGAGGGCCACTTAGGCAACTTGGTAACCCGTGGCAGGCCACAATATGCAGATCGGGCGGATGACAGGTCTGTGTCGACTCTGCATATGCCCACTTTACTCTATGGTCCCTCTAATTCGATGCCCCCAGACAGAAGGGGAAGGATTACCTTTTGTTTTTTTTAATGGATCGAATTAGACGTAGGTGGGCACAAGTCCGCTTAGATCTGCAGCTTCATAGAGGTGAATGGAGTGTCCGATTAGGACACTCAGACTGATCGTGTTAAAGCGTTCTAAGGCTGCTTTCACACTGATGCTCTGCAGTTAACCCGCACCTATGGCTTTCCTGCGGGCTAGCTACACTTTTCCATAGACTTCTATTATATCCTGCAGGAGTGGTACACATTCTGAATGCACACAAAATCTGAAAATAATACCAGAAGTCTATGGCTCAGTGCAGGTAACCCGTAGGTGCACTGCACTGCACCTGCAGATCAGTTTGAAAGCAGCCCAGTAACCACTGCAGAACAGATATGCCCATATATACACTGTGATTTTAGCAATAAACCTACCTTTAATAACAGTCTTCCATTCAGATATCACTGGCTGTTGCTGTCCCAGGCAGAGTGCATTTGGCATCATTCTGCCTGTAACAGGATCCAGGGCTATACATGAAGCAATGGCTTATGAAACTCTTCTCCACCCTTTGCTTGCTTCCTCTACTGCCGGCTTCAGTCTCAACACTGATGTTCTGAGAAGGAGGGTCAGTACCCCACGATCTGGGCTTGGAAACCCGCCATACCAGAGTAGGAGGTTGAGGGTCACACCAGAGGGCTCCGTGAGCCACATGTAGCCCCCATGCCACTGCCACCCCTGGACTAAAGTTCAAAACAGTGACTTTATGACACTCTTGATAAATATTACATCTATTTTCATACTGAATACAAATTTCAACTTGCCACATTGTGCCAGGCTTGCTTTTCTGTGACATGTCTTTGAATATACAGTAATAGCTATCGGCTAAATAAAATTAAAATAGGTGGAGTGCTTGAACTGTTTTACATGCCAAAGGATTTGAAATTCTTTTCATTTGCTTCACTTTTCTCTGCTGCAGTTACCAGCTTCAAACATGGTCAAGCACTTGACCCGGTCTGTCACTGGGTAGAAAAGCAATTTGTGGTAGATTAACTGTAACTTTACTTTAACTCCAGACATAATGTGATGCTCACTAGTTATTCAGATCTATTTAGAACCCTGTCACCAGCATTTGGGTATATGTCTGGTTGATAGCTGAGCTATTTTTGAAATGAATGAATCAGCCATATATACCTATGTAGAGCTCACTTAGGCAGGTGACAACAATAGCAGCTCAGCAGAAGACTTAGAATTAGACTGAGAAGACTTAGAAGAATAGCAACAAAGACTTTAGCCAGTGATGGTCGAAACTTAAGGGTAGAGGGGGAAGCCTACCAGATTCTAGAAGAGCTGTGGAAAGCCAGAAAGGGATTAAACCCTGGCCAGCTCCACATTAAATATATAAAATCACCTTTAAAATAACTTGTTCTTTAAAATAGTGCTTAGCTCTAAATAAAAAACTTAAACAAGTTAAGGTCTCCTGCCAGGTTCTCCAGTGATATAAATCTAGTCATGTTCTTAGTATGTTACCATTTCTGCCTTGCAGCACCAGGGTCCTTAGTTCGAATCCCAACAAGGCCACTACTTGCATGAGTTTGCATGTTCTCCCTGTGCTCTGGTATACCAGTTTCCTCACACACTCCAAAGACATGCTTGTGGTTTAATTGGCTCCTGTCCAATTTGATCACGAGTATGTGTATGTATTTATGTAAAAGTAGGTTAATTAAATTGTAAGCTCTTGGGAGGTCTGATGTGAATGTACAATATGTAAAAACATTGTGTAAATTGTCAGTGCTATATAAAAACCTGTAATAAGTAATAAATAAATAGTGTTGGTGCTGTCTTGTACAAAACCCAACCAGACCAATATATACACACAACCAACTGACAGTTGCTAATGCTGTTGCTTTCCATAGAAAAATATTTGCCTTAGGATGACTAAGGATGAGAACAAAAATATCCATAACAGAATGATTAATTGACACATTCACAGAAACCAATATCCACAAACATCAGCCACAGTGAAGAAATGACAGGCACACTCAGTAAAAGATGGTTAAAAGGTGGGTTGGGGAAGCAAAATACTCAAGGGAGCTTCACCCACTGAACTCTGTGTGACAACTAATGGCACACACATGGATATCATTTCAGCCGTGATGGTCTCATGGACACAGGAGTTCTGCCTGAGGAGCAATCTGATAATTGTAATAATAAATCATAAGCTACTTAATGTTGCTGAGAGTTATAACATATGCTTGCTGTGATTTACAGTATTAGAAACTTCATTCATCCATGATCTGGATACAGGCCAAAAAAGCATAATTTTTACCTGTTACACATGGCGTGGGACCCTACAATAAATAATTGATTTGTGCCAATGAATAAGGCAGAAAATATGAGACACAACTAGATCTAATAAACTGTTTCTGTGTATATATCAATATATATATATATATATATATATATATATATATATATATATATATATATATATATATATATATATATATATATATTTATATTTATATTTTAGAAGTTAAATAATCATGATACTATACTATACTATACCATACTATGTAACTATGTAGCTATGATACCTATGCAACAAAACACATTATGGAACATGGCGGTAAATTAAATAGTTGGGATTTTTTTTACAATTAACATACTTAGCTATGGATGGATGATACAATAATGAGGTTAATATGAAAAGGCCCAAGGCAAACCAAGTCTATCACAGAAGAAAAATCTGTCACAGCTAAGAAGATTGAGGTAATATCGCAGGAAGACTTCTGCAGTCATAGACTTTCCTAAATTCCTGACAAAATTACCATATATTTGGACAAAACCAATTTATTAAATGCATTGTGTGTAGATAGGTAAGTGTAGCTGTCATCCATGGATAGCTTCACACAACTTAACTTCAGTTGCTAGACAATTCACCGTCTTATACATTCATTCTTATTGGCAACAGGAGTGAGTACATGATATCATATATGCGTATGCATTTTAGATGTTAAGGTAGAACTATAAGCAAAAGATGTTTTTTTTTTTTTTTTTTTCATTTTAAGGGTGTAGTGGTTAGCACTCTCACCTAGCAGTAAAAAGGGTCGCAGGTTTGAATCCCAACCACGACACTACCTGCCTGGAGTTTGCATGTTCTCCCTGTGCCTGCGGGGGTTTCCTCCGGGTACTCCGGTTTCCTCCCACACTCCAAAGACATGCAGGTAGGTTAATTGGCTTCTGTCCCAAATTGGTCCTAGTATATGAATGGGGACCTTGCATTATGGGCTCCTTGAGGGTAGGGACCAATGTGAGTGTGCAATGTACAGGGATAGGGACAATTGTAGACCCTCACTCAGGATGGACTGGTGTCTTTATTCAACCTTACTAACTATTTTGGATAGAGTAAGAGAGGGTTATAGCCCATGTAAGATTTATTTTTGCCATCTTTGTCCCAGTGGGGAGATTTACCGTTACTTCCTGTCCCAAAGCCAAAACTGGAAGTGAGAGGAAATCCCTGCAAATCAAAGTGGTATTAAACTTTCGGCTTTTAAAAAAAACAAAAAGACAAACATGTTATACTTACCTGCTTTGTGCAATGGTTTTGCCCTGAGCCCCTGCTGCTGTCTCAGCCAATGAGGAGAGGAAGTTCCTCGACAGCCGAGGGTCCTGTGCACATCGCTGTATCCAGAGAGGGCTCAGGTGACCTTCAGCCTTTACAACCATTTTAAGGGAATGTCTTAGGGACCACCAGATCACCAGAACTAGTGTCTAGTGTCCCTATTGGAAGATTTCCCCTCTAATACTTTTCTGGGGACAACCCAAAATGTTATAGTTGTTTTAAAAACTGGAAATAATACGCTCAGAAACAAGTTAATTGCCTTCTTACCCACTGACTCAAAATATATAGCAGTTTATATTAAAGCAGAACTATAACAAAAACTTTCTTTTTATTTTGGATAGAGTAAGGGAAGCAAGGAATGCCAAGTTTCACCTATTTCCATATGACTCTGAGCAACCTGCAGTGACATGCAGTGGAGTACATGGAACCACACAGACATGCTGCATGTTCTAGTTTTTCAGCTTCTTATGAACTGTTAGCATCATGTGGATCTGTAAAACATTTGTGCTTTCACACAGAGAGGTTGGTTATTTCTCTAAAACTACAGAAGGGTTTTTGTCACTGGGACAGTCTAGATATAAGCAGTGCTTCATGTAGAGTTTCTTCAAATCGATGCATACATGGTAAAGGGTAAATTTTCCAAAGAAAATAAGTAAACTGCCATTTTTTAAGATTGAGGTGAACATTCGGCTATGCACATTTATAATTTCTTAAGGCACCTTTAACACAACTATATCAAGATATAAATGAGCAAATTCTAAAAATTGTAGGACAGAGGCCACAGTCCTTTTTTTGGACATACTGTTTTAAAGCCCACAAGATCCCATGAGTAAAGTTATCACCGCTGTGCCTCTGTCCTGGCCTTTTTTACATCAATCACTAATGTTATTATAGCTTGCCAATGGTGTATCACTGTGGAATATCTTGATACTTCGTAAATAAATGATAGTAAGAGCCGTGGGGGTGAACATAATAGTATAAAAATATTCCTAAATAAAAACAAAATGGGCCTTAGTTACAAGATATCCTGAATATAGTATGCACTTCCTCCTTCATGATGGTATCTTGGGTTTATCTCGATAAACAGAGTGTAGAAACACAGACAGAGCCGAGTCTTGTTGTATTAATGAGGGCAGTCTGCATTTTCCATGAGAAAGCAGAGAATGGTATCCTGCTAACACACAAAGGACAAGATGGTATCTTTCACAATTCTGGTCAATGAAGTCATATTTTTGAAACATCTATAGTTAACCTTGGACTGAGTTCCCAAGAACAGAGGTGTAGGCACATGCTAGTACAATTTAGACCAAAACTTATAATAATATCGGGTCTTATTTTTAACAAGGTGCAAAGTGCAATGGTGTGCAATAATTCCTAGCAACACACATAGCAGCTTTTAGTCTTACTAATGAACGTTAGCAGCAGTGTTGGGGGAAAGGCTCTTATGGACGAGGTGGAATACCTTGCAACAAATGGAAAATTACCAACATCTGGTTGTGTTCAGTTTAAAAATCTTCCCTCTAAAAAACTAAACTCTATGTATAAAATACACCATCTTACGCAGCTCTATAATAATTAAAAATTATTAAATATAGTTTAAAATGCAAGCAGTGAAAGCACCTGAATTGGACCTGATATCAGCCTCTCATAGCCCTCGTATAGTAGAATTGGAATGAGAGAGGAAGCAGCAGCACAATGAGCCAATTAGTTCATGTGCTGATATGAATCGTGCTGATTGGAAGAGAGAGCAGAGTGAAAGCTCATCACTGTAATGCTTCATAATTCACAATCCAGTCACAGGCTGGAGTGGGTCCCAGGCAGTCTGGGCACAGAGGAAGTGGGTTCAATGATGCTGGTCATACAGTTGAAGACATTTATTGGCAGAAAACAAACACTGCAGGTGGAATCTTAGGAATGATTGTAAATATTGCAGTAAAAGATGGTTTTATTATTTAACTTTTAATTGACTATTCATTTTTATCTGGTTATTTTTGACTGATTTTCTGATACCTTTAAGGTATCTCTTAAGCTGGTCATAAACATGGCCGATTTCCATCCATCGGGGACTGCACATGCCATCTCAATGACCACTAGAATCAAAACAATCTCCCACCCTTGATCAGGCAGCAGAATTTGAAGTTGTAAAGTTGAAACTTGGTATAAATTAACAGCGTTCATGCAATTTACTGAAAGCTTGAATTGAAAATGAAAAACTATTTTCACCCAAATAGATCTGATTATTCCATTGGGTTTGAGCTGGAAAATTTTCATCTAGATTTCTTTATGGTTGAATAAAAATACCATTTTATAGTTTCAGTTACTTTTCCTATTAACTAGTAACCATAGTCTAAACGCTTTTATATATATATATATATATATATATATATATATATATATATATATATATATATATATATATATATATATATATATAAACATGCATATTATTGTTTGTCATTGTTTGGTATTTTCAATCTTAAAGTTTAAAAATTCAGAACGTATGACACAGAAAATGTTCCCATTTACGCAAGTGTGGTTTGTGTGCCATTTGTACTTAGAAACAAATCTGAAGATAACAAAATCCTTATAGCTGTTAGCAGGCTTGTTCACATTTGCATGCTTAAATGCCCTGCCACATGCCTTTGCTTTTTATTTCCTGCCTGCTGTAGTTACGTAGTACATTTTGTAGTACATAAGGAAACCCACAAAATGCAAAGAACTTTACAAATGTATTCTAACTTATGTTGTATGTGTATTTGTTTATTTCTAATAGAAGAGCAAAGAAAAATGGCTATGATGTTTTGATCTGAGGAATTTTTGGAAATAATACAAATATGAAGCTCAGCACTTCTAAAAAGGATCAGAGCACTTTGTAAAAATATAAAAGTTGCCATGCCTTTTCTAAATGTAAATAGAAAGGCTGTCATTGATCTGAATGATAGGTTCAAAAACAGTTCTGAATTTTGTATAGGAATGATGGCAGGTATGTTAGATATTTAGATACATTTTTTTGCACATTGAAGTGAACAAACAGTTCTGTATACCTCTGAATCAGCTGTTTTATGAATGTTAACACCAAAATTCAGGGAACTAAGTCAAACATTAAAAAGTTTAGCTGAAAAAAAAAACCCAAGAGTTGTAGTTGCATCACTTACCTGTAATGAATTGTGCCCCACAATGTGCAAGCAGCTAAATCCTGGAGAAATCTTCACTTCAGTGATGTCTGTCCTTTTCCTGTCTCTGAACTTCTGGCACTGCAATGACTAACAGCTTTGGATCTTCAGGCAGAAAAGCAGAACAAATGTTCTGATGGGGACATGCCCCCCTCCTTCCTACTCCATTGAGGAAATATCTTTCATTGATTACAGTCTGATCAGTCACATAATTTGTTCCCCCTTTAACAGATCTGGGATCTGTCTGTATTTGTAAATAGTTATGCTGCTTATCACAGAATTAATTACGTATAGCATTTCCTGTCTCTGGGTTGTTGGGTTGGAAACCCCAGAAGGAGTAAGTGAGGAAAGAGAGAAGTCTTAGCCCTTGTACACACGGTCGGACATTCCGACAACAAAATCCGTCTGATTTTTTCCGACGGATTTTGTCCGAAAGTGGTGTTGCATACACACGGTCAGACAAAGTTGTCGGAAAATTTGATCGTTCAGAACGTTATGACGTTCATGCCTTGCGACGGGACAATGTTGCGGCTAGTAGCCAATAGCTTTGGTGTCGTAATTTGATCTGAGCATGCGTGGCACTTTGTCCGATCGGAATTCTCTACAAACGATCGGACAAAGTCCGATCGCATCATGTTGTTGGAAAGTTTTATAGCCCAGCTCCAAAACTTTGTCGGTCAGATATTCCGACGGAAACAGTCAGATGGAGCCCACACATGGTCGGATTATCCGACAACATGGTCCGATTGGACATTTTCTGTCGGAATTTCCGACCGTGTGTACAAGGGCTAAGACACATGTCCTGTCTTTGGAAAAGCTGTTGCTGAATTCATACCAGACTCAGGAATTATTAGATAAGTGCTCCTATGTTTAATAGTCTACTATTGTAGCCCATAGATTCTAAGACTGGTGACAGAAGTATATCTGCCCTCTTGTTTTGTTCTCGCATGCACTACACTATATAGTTCCATCTGTGGCAATGTGTGTGTGTGTGTGTGTGTGTGTGTGTGTGGTGTTCACTTGGCTGTATATTAGTAGGTGAACCTAATTATTGCAATAAACTTAATATGCAGCTCTTGTTATTTTAGTTGTCACTTCTGGTCTAGGATTATTTAGCCAGTTTTGGCTCAGGGCTCAATAACCAACAAAAGCTAGATCCTGGTAAGGCATCTGACGGCCACTTGGTAGTTAGAGGTCCAGCTCCAAGAAAAATTAGAAGCTACTAGAAACCAAAAAGCAGAGTCAATAGGATGACCCTGAGTTACAGTGCCACACCAAGATTTCTGCTGCTGAAAAGCTGTGTTCCAGGCTGGGGGGACAATGGCTTAAGGGTTCCCCCATCATTGCAGATTTTGTCTTTAGGTCTCTTGCACCAAGATGGATGTCACATCATGATCATCCTCTGGGGCCCCAGTAACTGAACTTTGCTGCAAGGTTTATCTAGAGGTATCTTTATTTTTAGTATAAACTGGTATATGTGCACTTTTCCACCAGGACTCTTGTTGAGGCCTGTTACCTCTTTGTACATTGGATGTATGTACTACTATTAATTTTTCAATATATAGCTCTTATATTAATTCCATACTGGAGTGCATCCACTATATATACTTGTTATATGATGGCTTCAGTAATTCATCTGCTCCCATATGCTTAGATTATATTACTGGTTAACTTCCCAGGAAGGTCCTGTCCTGTGTGGAGGCACTGGCAACTGCTGTATTATGAAACCCACTCTTTAACTTAGCGAAGGTTCTGATTCTCTTATTTGCCTACAGGTTTATGCAATAACCTGTTTGGCAAGGACCATTTGTCATACCCCCCACCCCACCACCACCACCACAAGCAGGTTACAGAACTTTTCTCAGTGGAGGAGGAAGGAGGGGGCATGGTCCTTTTGGACTGTCTGTGCCTAAAGTGGTGTACACTCTATGAGTAAATAGAATGAGCGGTCATCCAATTTTCCATGAAGGTGTGTATCATGATGTAACTGACAGTGGTATCCTCGAACGACAAGGGCAAACGTTCTTTCTTGTGTATGATTTTTTTATTTTCTCCCACCTTCTTCCAGGTTGTTCTTTACTTCTGACCATGCATATTTTTCTCTAATCAATTATTTCCATATGATTACTGTACACATTGAGCCAAAATCGTATGTTGTGTTCACGTACAATACAATTTTTCTAGCTTGCACCTTTGGCTTTTTTAATCCACACAGTCAGAATCGGCTGTTAAAAGCACTATACTAATGATGAAATGATCAGCCGATCTTTCCTTGTATGGAATTTTTCTTCCAATTTTCTTATAGTGTGTACCCAGCTTAAAGATCCAAAGCTGTTAACCATTGCATTTCTAAATGTTCAGACAGGAAAAGGACAGGCATCCCAGCACTGAAGATTTCTCCATGATCCAGCTGCCTGCAAAACATAGAACATACTTCATTACACATAAGTGATGTGAGTAAAGCTGTATTAAATATTAGAACTGAAAGAGCAATCCCGAGAATGGAAATGATTCAGTGACCTTCTAATGTCTAGTAAACTTTGCAACTGTACGCTGCAATCCTTCACAGTCAGATTTCATGCAGCTCCACTCATTTTTTTGGTTTGGGGAGGCTATGCTTTTTAAAGCCTCTGCTGTGTACTTTGCTCTGTCTCTCTCTGCTTGTATCACCAGTCAGGTTTATAGTTCCAAGACAGCTTTGAATCTAATACTGGCCCAGTTGCACAAATCTCTGTGTGTTTTGAAGTCTATGTCAGAAACAAAAATCCTGTAAAAAGGCCATCTATGCATGCCCGACATACTGGTAAATGGCAACTCAAGAAGACAATGTACTGAAGAAATGCAGTCCATAAGTGGACAACACCACAGAGATTGTAAAATCTGTATATACAAGTTGAAATGGAGTGAAAATGAGAAACTTTTGGATATTTTAATATTTATGTGTAACAGAATGTCATTGCAAGTTTCCCTAACAGTAATAATTAGTAGAGATTCTACAACAGTGCAGAATTGCAGCTTCTTGTGCTTCATTTACTTTATATTCAAGCCAGTAATAATGATCAGCGCTACAACAGTGAAACATGGACAGTCCAAAGCCCATGCTGAGAAAGAAGGAGCCCAGCCCTGAAAAACCTTTTATTGCTTTGGTAACATTAAGAAGTGCATACCTCAGAAACTTACCTCAGAATCAGAGTAACAGCTTAGTCCCGATAACAAGGTTGGAGGAAACATAACCAGATGTCCAACATGTGGAAAACGTGCACAAGACTAAGCCCTTGTACACACGGTCGGAGAATCTGTCGGAATGAGTCTTATCGGACCGTGTCGTCAGATAATCCGACTGTGTGTGGTATGCATCGGACTGATTGGGTACGAATCTCCGTCTGACCCAGTTTTCCAACATGTTGGAAATATTTCCCGACCAACTGGGCCGGACGGACCTAATCCGATCATGTGTAGAGCATTTTCATCGGACCAAGTGCCATACATGCTCAGATCAAATTCCTACATCAAAGCTATTGGCTACTAGCCTGAATGTAGTCCCATCGTAACGAAATTACGTCATCACGTTCTGAAAGATCGGATTTTTCGCCAACTTGGCCCGACCATGTGTATGCAACAGTTTTGGACACAATCCGTCGGACTAAATCCGACGGGCAAAATCCGACGGATTTGGTTGGCAAAATCTCCGACCGTGTGTACGTGGGCTAACTCAAATTTGACAATTATAACCTGGACATCTTTGGAATCAGAAAAATGAAATGGGAGTGGTAGGATCAGTGGGAGTGGTAGGATCAGTGGTGACGAAAAACTATTTTATATGCGGGCTACAAAAAACATGATCTACATGGTGTCAGTCTAATGTAATGTACAGTTCAAATTGTATTATTCCTACAGTTGTTCTTTAAAGGCATCTTCTAATCATGTATTAGAAAGGAATGATGTTTTCCAAATGTCATCTTTGAATCACATAAAAAAAGAGGACCTTCCATCTGCTGAATGCTTTTAAACTTTTATTTTGGATTGGTACATGCCCCTCATGGCAGTGCGTAGCTTCTCACACCCTTAGTCTGACAACCATTTGTCTATTGGCCTTATGGCCCAAATTTTCAATATTTAATGATTTTAATAGTGTTAGAAAATAAAGTTAACAATTTGTAGAATATAGGATGAATTTGGTAAACAGCCTACATCAAACCCAGGCACATTTGCTCATCACTAGTCCTAACTATAATAAATATAGAAAGAAAGAAAATATGTATAGTACAAAACCGCTATACATTTTCTTTAACCAAATCCCTAAAGTACTTTACACCTATCTATCCCTGTAACATTTAAAGAGGATCTGATCTTTGGAAGCTATGCCAAGAAAAAAAACAAATAATTATTCATCAGTATTGTCCAAGATCTCCCTGCAGTGGATCTTTTCCCCATAAAAAATGACCATGTCTTGCTCTGTACTGTCTCTCTATGTGGAGGCGGTCATTTCGGCACAGGAGCAAATCTTTGCTTCCATATGTCAGAGCTGCCCTTGTAATGACTGGTTATCTGATGACTAATAAACAAATATTCAAGCAGCAGCAAGAGGGGTTCAGAAAGCACAGATTTACATAATGGTTTAAAGGAGTTGTAAAGGCAGAAGGTTATCTGAATGCATTATATTCATTAAGATAAAAAACCTTCCATTTGTAGCAACCCCCCCAGCACCCCCTTATTATCTACCTGTGCTCCTTCTCACCGCAGCCATCCAGGACACTCGTCCTGATTGGCTGAGACAGAGCAGTGACGTCATTGCCTCCCACGGATGTCAATCAAAGTTAGCCAGCCAATCAGGGGAAAGAGGGGACAAGGCCAGGTCAGGGCTCTGTGTCTGAATGGATACACGGAGCTCTGACTCGGCTTGGGTGCCCCCTGTAGCAAGCTGCTGGCTGAGGGGCACTCAAAAGAGGGAGGGGCTCGGAACAGCAAAGATGGACCTGGGAAGAGGAGGATCCAGGCTGCTTTGTGCAAAACCAACTACACAGAGGAGGTAAATATAACATGTTTGTTATTTTTTGTTTTTTAAAAATGAATCTTTACAGTCACTTTAAACAAGACATGCTTGTCTGCTTTTTTTCAGGTACAGCATTCTCTTCAGCGAGGAGAACGATGAGCAGCACAGTAATGATATCACCATATCGCACTCAAAGCAGAAGCACTGCACAGAATTTAAAGTGTGCAGATAATGTACTTATTAGCAATGAAATAAACTATGAACATGTTGCTAAACATTTTATATCACTGAACGTGTTTACAAGATATTGTGCAATAAAAATATCTAAAACTTGATGTTCTTCATGCCAATAAGAACAAACATTTTAATTTTCCTAGTTTCTTCAGCAGCTTGCCTTAAAATAGTTCAATGTCTACCTTGGTAAATGGGAATTATTTACCACTCATTTCTACCTTAAACCATGTCAGGTCAAAAACTCTAAACTGCTTCCAAATGGAAAAAAAAATATTTGCAGGAATCATTTACAAGTCTTCCACATGCTACGATATGCCAGCAACTCTCATATTTCTACTTTATGGTGACTGAATGTAACAGGCAGTGAAAAGGTGTAACTAGCTATGAAATCCCAGGCCAGGATGTGTAAGTGATAGCAGCTGACGGGAAACCTTTAGGGTGTGGTGAGACATTTAGGATCTTGTACATATACTAGCACTCAGTCAAAGCTCCTTTCTGATAAATTAGATGATATGTACAGTAAGGCTGGGTTGGAGGTCATCCAGATGAGCACTCTTTTCACACTTTCCCTGTATTGTGCTTAGCTCCAAAAACTGGAGAATCTTATACCAGCAACTGCAAATTGATTTTTCACTTTATCTTTGACTGTCCACACAAATAATATTGTAGTTCACCAGCACAATAGGAAAATTAAATGATATCTGCACTATGACGTTGGAGGCAGGACATACGCAGACATCCCCTATGCAGAAAAATGATTAAGACACAGTTTGCAGTTGGCAAGAGGGCTGCACTGTGGTGAGGCTACACAGTCTTGTTGTTATAGAAGCAGGAGGGTACAGCCATTACTTGGAAATGTAGTCTCTTTCACTGGAAATGCTTCTTAAAGGTGTCTATTTCCTGTGAAACCCTTTAGAAAATGCTGACAGACCAACATTTTTTTACAACTACTTGTAACTGTATTTCCAATCAAAACCTTACACATTTATGATAGATCCTCTACCTTTTATGGTGAAAGTAGTTTGGAACCATAACAGTACACAGAGACCTCCCACTCTTATCTTTTCCAATCCCATGAGGGGCACCTCTCCATTCTCAGTCCTCCCTAGGAGGAGGTCTCCTAACTTATCTATTTAGCTGCTGTTTGGGTCTCACAACTGGCATATACTTTCTTGTCTTATGATCAAAAATTTAACCTCCTTGTGGTGAGAGGTGTCTTTGTTAAAGTTAGCTCCCTCCCCCCAATCATTGCCTGTGTTTAAAATCCTGTTAATTCCACTCATCACATAGGCAGCCCATGACTAGACCACTGTCTCTTGTCCTCTGCTAGCAGACATTCTATTACTTTCTCATTACCACCACAATCATACAGGCTAGTATAGGGCGACTGCCCCCTTTCTCCAACCTTTGGGTGTTGACAAAGGCCTGCTGGAGGGCTGTGTGGTGTAAATAGCTACACTGAGAATAATCAGCCCATTCCCATGCTAAAATATATGTAATTTTATGCTATAGTTGTTTAGGACAGGTATTATTGTGTCTTTGTCAAGTATGGCCCCTGACTAACATTAGAGGGTCCCATAAGGATAACTTGATCAGTCACAAGGTCAGTTGAGATGGCATTAATGAAATGAAAAGTATCAGTAACTGAAATGCACCTACATTCCCTTTTCAATATTCCCTTCATTCCCCTGCACACAAATTCTTTCATAGAGCTGCTAGAGGCAAGGAACACACCACTGCTCTTGCTTTCAGCTTAACTAAATCTATAAAAGAATAACATCTTCTTACAGAAACTAGGCACAAACTTAGATATAGAATAACAGAGTTACCTGGAGCTCCAATAACATTGATATTGTTATCTATCAACCAAAGGAAGATTCTAGTTGGTGATAATAATTCAATGTAGCATTTCCCACAGTTAAAGTCTCTTTTCACCTTCTTCTCCCCTCTCTCAGATACCACAAGGGAAACAAACACCCTTGACCATATTCTTCCAAGGAAAGGGGACCCACTTCTTGGTCAAATGGCAAGGTTCAGTTATTGCACATTTCCAGAGAATATGTCTGTTCTTAATGTCTCACTCTGCAGAGCTTCTCTTACACCAATAAATCAATTTCCTTTTTTATAACAGTGGGAATATTTCCTCTTCATACACAACTGGTTCCTCATTACACTTATTGTAAGTTATATTGGAAGGAAAGGGGCAACAATTCAGATAGGTCTGCCATTACCAAACCACTTGTATCCAAAGAAAATCCAACAAAAAAAACATAACTTGGTGTGCTGAGTCTTCTTTTACCTCACATTCTGTATCTAGATTTGTTTCAATGTGATTAAAGTAAAAGGATGACTTCACCACACAATGCCTGTAGCCAACTTGTTTTCATGATGTGGGATTTGTAATTGTACATAAAGCTGTCTTATTGAAGCCGTTTGGTCCACTGATTGTTCTGCATGATTGTTTAACTTACCAGAAATATGATTGCACTCTATCAGGCAGATACAGGCAGATACAGATTACATTCCCATATTTCAGCATAATAGCAACCCCTGTATACTCTGATAAATTCTGATAAATAAGAGCAATGTCATTAAAACTAGGATGAAGTTAACTGCATTCTGTGGCCCCCCAGCCACTAAATCTGAATATCAATGATGCACAAAAGGTAACAGAGATTTTCATCTTTCATTCTTCACAGAGCCAACATTTTTATTCTCAAGAATAAAGAAAAATCAGATGAAGGACTGAGGATCTTCTGAATGTAGCATGGTGGCCTCAATCTTAACCAGTACTCTATTGTTTATATATAATTAGTCATTCCAGTTTTCTGTTTGAATTATCCTATATATGTACAAAAACACTAATGATAACTACTTTTATGATTGGCACGTTGACTTTTTTGATAACAGGTTCAATGCACTCTTTAAATGACTCCTAATATACTAATCCTGCACACTACATATCATGTTAACATTAACTGCATTGCTTTGGAACTTAAAACAAGTTCAACACCTCACCATATTTGTTTTGCTTAAGATATATTGATATATGAAAATACATGTAGTACTTCCAAAATACAGTCTAGGGGATAGTATGGACACTTGCTGACTTGGCAAATGCCACACTATGGATTAAGTAGGAAACCGTTGACTTCTTATTTACACCATTTGTGTCCCATTAGGGAGATTTCCTTATACTTTTTGTTTTGCAAACTCAACAGGAAGCAGGAGGAAATCTTTCAAAGAGGAGGAATTCTCCCATTAGACAGTTTTCACGGGATAAATCTGCCGCATTGGAAGATTTTGCCTTTATACCTGTCCTGGTGGCAACTTAAACATTTTAATTCACCTTTACGTTCACTCCTGTGACATTTGTGATCAGGACAGTTAGAGAGAGTTCTCAGAAACCTCCACATTTGCAACACTTTGTATGCTCTAGCAGTCCAGGATTTCATTGTATACAGTATTTATGGAATCTGGTAACTCAAAGGGTGAATCTTCATTTTAAAGCAATGATTCCAGTACAACTGCACTAGATTGCCAAGTAGTTAATGCTGAGTAGAAGGTTTTGTCAGCCCCAGCAACTAAGATTGACTACCAGCAAAAATTTGTCTGACACTGATGTGTTTGGGGGTTTTGTAATATGTATAGATATCTACTGCCTTACTAAAAGGAGAATTATTTTGTTAATAGAGCTTGAATAGTGCAATACAGCCAAAGGCTTTCTTTATTGCCTCCACAGAGGCCTCATAATACAATGTTAGAACCAGAAATCCAAGCAGGACATTAGGCTTAGATTACCGATGACTACATGTTGTTCTTCAGACATGCAGAGCCTAAATAGAATATATAAAAAGATACTCCTGCAGGGATATAATGCCAATAAGTCTGACTTACACAAATACTTTCCCTGTTCACTCTCTGTACAGGCTACTTTGATACGGCTAGAAATTAATACAATCAGAAGTGAAAGAGCGAAACCTTATTCTTAAATCCTGTTTTCCACAGAGTACAAAGTGCAAACAGTAGGGGAGAAAGTCAGGTTCTGCTTACATGCAGTGCCTCTCTCCCAGGTTGGCTGATTTCACCCTAGTGACTTATTATGGCATGAAATAGTAATCATATTACAGAGTAAATTACAATGGAGTTAGAGTTACACTGCAATCCTGCATAACATTAGTGCAGAATTTATGTAAAGATTACATGCCATACTAAGTCATGTATAAGACACTTGAGTGGTCTATAAATACTCACCAGAGAGGGCTTTAAGAGGGCACAAGTTAACCAAAAGCAGAGCATTATCTCCAATAACAACTCTAATTCAGGTCTGTATTGTGAACATGGTCTAAATGAGATCTAAAGATATGAAATATGATTTAGGAAAAAAGGGCATGGTACAACAAAGCACAGTAAGAGGTATGTTACAAGGGTAGTATTTAAGCATGCTAATGCATAATTAACAAGCTTGGTACATGAATTTTAGTTCATTTAGAGACATGTTTCTCATTTTAGGTTTTAGCTTACATCTCTTTAGACTGTCATTTTTTTTTCTTTTGAGTTTTGCAAAGGCTTGTATACAAGTTGAATCATTTGATGTGATTTCTCCAATTGGCCTTGGTTGTGGGAAAAATGTACCAAGGCAAAAAGATAAATACACATGCCTTCTCAGCAACACATCATGATTAGGAATGAGGTTCCAGTTTGCCACTACCATGAGTTCAAGGTGAATCCTGTGGGTATGAGATTCCCAGTCCCAGCAAATTTCTGCACAGATTGCTAATGAGAATTATCTTTTAAACCATAATTCACTGCATGGCCTTTGAACTATGGCCATCGGGCTTAGGTTTTTTTTGCAACTTTAGGATAAGCAACCCAATTAATATAAAGGGGGGAAGGGGGGGCACAGAGCAGTCTAGGAAAAGCAGAGGTAAAGATGACAAATGGCCTTTTGGCTATGATCAAGTCTAGTATCTGTTCTTATCAGTTACCATAGGAGGCGCTGTGCTGCTCCTATTCGGGGAGGGATATGCAACTCCTCTGGTGTGATGGTACCTAGATGATTCGTATCGGTAGAGACTGAACTCGAGTGCTCCTAAGTTTTGTAGGCTACTTACTTGGTCAAGTCCGAGTGTCCCAGAAGGCTGCTCCTGGTGAGGATGGGTGCTGCACTGGTCTGGCTGTAGGCTGGCTCATTCCAGACTTTTGGTTAGAATTGGTGTGGTCTCTGTTCCTGTCAGCGTCAGAGAAGCTGTCACACTGACCTTTGGGCAGGTTGGGGTTCTGCCATGCAAATCCACTGGTATGATGGAAGGCTAGTATCGGTGGGAGCTGAACTGGATGCAGCTCTCCCAGAGAAAACCAGAAGGGCTCACTATCTGGCAGCGATGGGGACTGCACTGGTCTGGCTGAAGGCCAGGCCTGAAAGAAGCCTGTGATGCATGTGCCCCTGGAGTGGCAGTCCAGGGGTGCTGGGTGCTGTAACTTCACTGTGAATGAAAGTCACTTTGTGTTGCAGCACCAAGGTCACTGCACTACTACACACTTTTTTCACACCTGCCTCTTGGGCGGGGCCTTTTGGCTGGGACCAGAGGAATTTTTTTATTCCTGGATGAAGGGCTGGCCATTGAATTGCACAATGGTCACTTTCACTTCCTTTCTTCCCACTTTATTTATTTATTGCCCTTTGTTTGTCACTTTTTTTTGTTGTACACGGTTTTGCACGTGTGACTGGTAGAGTGTAGGTCCTCGAGCCTTCACTGAAAGTCTTGGGAGGGGGTTGACATGGCTTAGTTCACCCTCTCTCATGGGGTCTCCCTTCGGTGGAGCCCCACCTAGTACTTGGGTGGGTCTGTTTTGGGAGACCCTCCAAAGAATGGGGCCCGTCTGCTTTCAGCCAGATGGACCAAGTGTAAGTACCTCAGTCCCTGTCTGGAGCCTAACACCCCAGGTGATCAGGGTTAAGGCCCTTCTCCTTTAGAAGACTATGTGTACACTTGTTGCACGTTTTGTGTATCACTCTTTATGTGTGTTCACTTTTTTTTGGCACAGATGGAGTTTTTGGAGTGTGTTCACACACCACGGGCTTTAAAAAGAAGTTAGGGAGCGATTAGTAGGAAACTGTACTTTAGCTCTGATTGCTAGCTCTTTAGGCCATCAACCCCTTAAGTTTCTTTCATAAAATTTTACAAGTAAATAATTTCTCTTCATAGATTTAGGCCAAAATATATTATGCTACACTTCTTTGGTAAAAATAGCTAGAATATTTAGTATGGGTGAATCTTATAGAGTCTACAAACTATGGTACATACATATTAGAAAAATGATCAATCCTGATGTAATCACTGCCTATTTTTTGAGGCCCAAAAATGCCAGGACAGTACAAATACTCCCCCCCACCCCCAATTTACCCCTTTTTAGAAAGTAG
This sequence comes from Lithobates pipiens, assembly GCF_037356315.1. NCBI lineage: Eukaryota > Metazoa > Chordata > Amphibia > Anura > Ranidae > Lithobates > Lithobates pipiens. The sequence continues at coordinate 418,753,771 of NW_027507758.1, read as the reverse complement.
ACAAGATATTCAGTAAGAGGCATGATGAGATTTTCAAAGTTGTAATTGATTGTCACAATTTTTCGAAAAAGTTATTTTTCGCACACATCATAGGCATCAGTGGCAGACCATCCATCCATGCGCCTGGCCCTTAATCTAGATGCAGGGTGCCAAATACATGGATTCCAATGTTTTTTTTTTTTGGAAGCACGTGATTAGAACCTGAGGCTTACTCACCCAGTTGTGTGACAATAGCAAATTAATATTCGCTATTAATATTCTATTGGCCACTGAGGAGGAGGAGGGAGGAGACGCAGGGGAAGCCACCGAAGTGAAGCAGGTGGAGAAGCAGAGTGAAGCCACCTCCCACCACCCAGAGGAAGTGCTGCTCGTGACCTAGATGGGTAAGTGCGGAGCTGGTGACAGACCGACTGAGGGGGGGGGGGGCAGCAGGTGGATTGTTTACCGCCCCCCCCCACCAAAAAAAAATACCACCGGAAGCCACTGATAGGCATACTCGTAATGACATGACTTTCTGCTATGCCTCCTGGGTATGGGGAGGCCACATTTGTTAGACTTTTTCACAGCCTAGAAGCATAGAAAGGCCCTAAATCCAAGGAGAAGGTTTGAGCTTTCAAGGAGGATAAATTATGCATAAATTATGCATCTAATTTCCTGACTACCTATCACATTTTTGCACCAATACAGTGGAAACAACAACAAAATTACCACATTTGGAAAGCAAAGTATTTTCTAAAAGGCATAGTCAGTCTTTTTGAAAATATCACCCTCCCAGAACCATGCAGCCATGATAAACAGAGATTAAACTAATTCTCCTTAGTAAGTTGTACCTGTTTATATGCAGTCCATTCTCCTCTACAGCCTTATAAAACACACATTTTAAACAGAATGTCTCAGCAGCAGAAAGAAGAAGGGAGCCGGGATCTGATGTCACACACATTGCACTGCAGAGAAATACACAGAGCTGAATGTCTGAGTCATCTGCTGTGTGTTCGGTGGGGGGGGGGGGGGCTGTCTCCTGGGAGGCTGTCAATGTTGTCTTTGAAGCCACATGAAAAGATCATCTCCACCCTGCACATTTTTTTTTTATTTCTACATTCCAATCACATTCCCCACATTATTTTATTAGCCCAGAAAATGGACAGAATTTAACAACTAGATTCACTCCCAAAGAATTTACTCGTATGTGCGAAATTGCGACTATGTTCAAGTTCACAGAATTGATGGATATGAAGACAGGTGCAGCTTGACCTCAGTATTGAATTGAAACAACTAAGGCTCCATTCACATATATGCGAACCGGATGCGTTTTGAACTAATTTCAATTGGCATAACATGTGAACCAGACGGTCTTTCAATAGAGCTGGTTCACATGTATGTGGGCCGGCTGCGGCACAAATTAAAAAAGGGTTCTATGCATTTTTCTGGTTCAAGTGTGATTTAGGTGTCAAATTTGCACCTGAATTCCACCTGAATGGCTGAATAGAAACCGCACCAGAGTCTGGGAATTTCTAACATACTTTATCACTTGCAACACTTAGACAAACACTACTTTCTTAGAGTTTAAAAACTGCACACATATTTTGTCTTTAAAGGGGTTGTAAAGGTTTGTTTTTTTATTTTTAACCGCATGCCGACCAGCTGCCACAGTTGTACTGGCTCGGCTAAGCCAATCACCATCATGTTATGTCGGTAACATAAACGGCCAATAGGGGGCATGTGCACGCCGCCAGAGGCGCAAGCCCTCTGCTCACCCATGGAGCCGATGTGAGTGCCGACGGTCACGATCACCGCTTGGCTCCGTGATCACTCAGGGCACACCGAGAACCGGGATCTGTGTGTGTAAACACACAGTTTCTGGTTCTCTGAGGGGAGAACAGACAGATCATCTGTTCATACAGAGTATGGACAGTGATCTGTCATCTCCCCTGCACAGTCCCACCCTCCCTTCAGTTAGAACACACACTAGGGCACACTTAGCCCCTTCACTGCCAGTGACATTTTTACAGTAATCAATGCAATTTTATAGTATAGATCGCTGTAAAAATGCCAGTGGTCCCAAAAATTTGTCAAAATTGTCCAACATGTCCGCCATAATGTTGCAGTCCCAATAAAAATCGCAGATCGCAGCCATTATTAGTAAAAAAAAAAAAAATATATATAATAAAAAAACTATAAAACTATCCCCTATTTTGTAGACGCTATAACTATATAATAATAATATACGTTTATTGCGATTTTTTACCAAAAATATGTAGAAGAATACATATCAGCCTAAACAGAGGAAATTTTTTTATATATATTTTTGGAGGATATTTATTATAGCAAAAAAGTAAAAAATATTGTGTTTTTTTCAACATTGTTGCTCTTTTTTTGTTTATAGCGCAAAAAATAAAAACCGCAGAGGTGATAAATTACCAGCAAAAGAAAGCTCTATTTGTGGAGAAAAAAGGACATCAGTTTTGTTTGAGTGCAACATCGCAGGACTGTGCAATTGTCAGTTAAAGCAATGCAGTGCTGAATCGCAAAAAGTGCTCTGGTCAGGAACGCGGTAAAATCTTCCGGGGCTGAAGTGGTTAATAACAAAAAATGTCATGCTTACCTCCCCTGTACAAGGGTTTTGTACAGAGGGTCCCTGATCCCCTTCTTCTGAATTGTGCAGGCATGCTCCCGTGTCCTGCTGCTGCATCCATTGACACAGACAGCAGGACTCACACCCCCCCCAACTCCCATGTCACTGGCTTTGATTGACAGCAATGGGAGCCAATATTCCCGCTGCAACCAACCCAGCCAATGAGGACCCGAGACAGCGGCTGCTCTGCTCATCCCCATCACTGGAAAGATCAGGTTCGGGTAAGTAAAAGGGGGGCTCTGGGGGGTTGCTCACTACAAAAGGTTTTTCACCTTAATGCATAGAATGTATTAAGGTGAAAAACCTTGAGGGTTTACAACCCCTTTAAAATTACTTCACATAATCTGTTCTACATTTTTGTTTCATATTTATTCCCTTACTCCCTTATCCTATATTCAACAACATATGTAGATGGTAAAAAAGGTTGCTGACGTTTCAAATCAATGCAAGCAAGCAGTTGAGTGTCTATGTTTTATTTTAAAGGTGCAGTACACCAAATGTCAGAAAGTTTTGAGCAATCACATAAGTGAAATCAATTTTTATCATTTATTATTTCTATCTGCACCAATGACGTATGAGTCACTAGAGGGTTTAGTTGATCGCTGTTCTATTCTTCTGTTTTCTGCAGTTGGGAAAATAGCCGTCAACTTTTTCTTATAGATCCTATAAAGGCTTTAGGTCAGTAATGAGTTCTGCCATTACATTTCCAGAAACCCAGAAGTAAAATGATATGTAATCCTGTGCCAATCGACACTGGCTCATGATGCCCCCAAACACTCATAACCTGCGTACATTTAACAATTGTCAAGAGATAGCAGGTGCCACGTCCAGTCCAAAAGGAAAAAAGATTGTGTGCCGAATGGACAGAATATATGATTACTGCCTAATGTTTTGATGGAAGAGTGAGAAATGTGATTACCAATTTCAGAAAGCAAGATTCTTTCAGGGAAGCAAGACTCCCAGCACAGCAATACAACTTGTCCTTGAGCAATGGCCAAACAGGATGAGTACTATATAGCACAAGTGGAAAAAATACCCTTCAACAAGAGAGATGCTATGTTGCAGCAAATCATGTGTCAATTTACACTTACTGAACTATTAAGTCAAATTCATAAAATGCCACAATGCTCTGTTATGTATTAATAAATTAATGAGAAATGTGGGCCTGAATTAATGGCATCCATAAGCTCCGTAGACCTATCAGAGTTAAACAGTAAACATACAGTGATTTAACAAATGTATCCATTGAAGTGGCTGTTTTTTTACCACAATAGAGTTTTCTTTTCCAGATTTACAAACTCAGGTATAGGGATCATATTTGTCATTTATGTCACTACACACAATTTCTTGACCATATCTTCAGTAAAAAAAAATTATGTTCAAGCTAAAGTCACTCAACTGATATTCAGGTTTAGATTTACGAAACAATAGTGACTGGCAAAACTCCCCAGGTTCAACTTGACAAGGGTTTGGTGACTCTCCTTCAAAATTTGGCAAACTTTAAATTAGATGCAAATCCCATTGAAGTCTATGGGGGCAAATCTTGTTGTTAAATTATGGTTATTTTCAGGACTAATAGGTAAACTACTGCCAGAATAGGCATAGCAAGCTGGGCACTAGCCATAGGGGATATTTATCCATTAAAAAAAACACTGTAGGACATGAAGAGAGTCTTTTCATGCACAGTGTATCTTTTGGCTGTGGAAATGTTTTTTTCTTTAACAATTAGCTTGACTTACATATAGCAGCAACATCCCAATCTGATTTATTTCAGTTTGAAAAAAAATATTTTTTTTCAGGTAGTTTTGGCTGAAAATGGCAAGTAGTTCTCTGCGACTGTCCTTGTTCCCACTGATGCAAAATTGTTAGCTACTGGCCAATTTCTGTCAAGCTTATAAGTGTTAAGGTGCTACATAGAATACAGCAGTGAAACATTGGCTGGAATGTGGACATGTTTATTCAAGTATAGTAGGCCTAACTGGTATATGCCTAACTTTTATTTTATCTATTAGAATAGGGGGTGTGTTGAAATGGAAATTATATTGGTGCACTATGCTCGTGCACTTACGTTTTTTATTTCCAGAATGCAGGTGCATGTTGCAATTATTTATTGTACATCATTAAAATTAATTTAGTAAAATCAATGGGTTTCAACAAACACATACGGTATATCACATTTCATGTGACAAGTGATGCTTCCACTAAAAATGTTCCACTTCCAGCCAGGCTGGAGCCACAAGGGAATAAGACATATAAGCAGTCTGTGAACCCCTATGCCCTACGGGTTGGGTAATCCAGACAGATGTCCAAATCAAATCTCAGCATGCTCCTGTGGTTCATCTAGGAAATCAAGATTCCTTCTTGGACTGTATATACCCTCTGTCCATCTATTGAGCTGTCCAGATTTTTACTGTATGGGCATAAATTATCATCAAATAATTACAGATTAATGCATATACTCCTGAAGAAGCTGTGCAACAAATTTGGTGAAACATGTCGAGTGGAAGCATCAATTGTCACATGAAATGTGAAATATGTGTTTGTTGAAACCCATTGATTTTATTAAATTAATTTTAATGATGTACAATAAATATTCAAATATTTTTAAAAATATTTTGTGTTTAATTGCACCTTTAAAGTCCTCAAAATTCTCTATGTTTTTTCTATCCAAGCTTATGATAGCGACAAACTCCAGTTTCATAATCAGTAATTGAATAGGGTTTTCACTAGAGCAGTCTAAAGAATATATAATTCAGCATAAAATAATCCCTTTTAAGACTGTTAATGCAGGTGTTCTTCTTACTACAGTATTCCTGGTCAAGTGACAGCTAGAGAAACAGTGACTCATCTGTTCCTGGCCACAGCATAAGGTAAGTAGATGGAAATGCTTGTCATTCTCTTGCAACTTATTATATCAAAACAGGCATATTTTAAATTATAGCTTTTACATTTTTAATAGCTTTTACTATGGGTAGAAATCTACAATTTCAGGTGAACTACTTTCACAATTGAAACTCTATCCAATTGACTTAAAACACTGTTAAACCCAAAATCAAACATTTATTAGATTGCAGCTTACCTATTCTTAGATGTGATGGCTGTATTCGTTTCCCTTTATATACTTTCTTTCTTCTATTCTTATCTGGTGAAAAGTATGTTGTTTTTCAAAAGCACAAGCTCTCCAGCAGAATCCAATTTACATGGATGAGGCAAACCGCTTAACACTGGCAGGAGTGTGAAATAATCCGTTTTTATTTATTCATGCAAAAACCTTTATCCCCAAATAAAATAAAATAAACTTTGCTGTAACTGATTATAAAGTGTAAGCTGGAGTTTGGCTTCAATTTGTGTGTGTATCTAAATCTTTTTACATATGAAATACTACCCTCACCCCTAACTGACAATGCTGCGGTGCCCCTGTGCTTTTTCCTCCAGAGTTGTGTCCCACTAATACAGGAGGTATGTTACTGGTCAAATCCCCAGGTGAAAACAGAGGGAAAAAGCCAAGGAAAAGAAAACTGATGCAGCTACCACATCTAATGATTGGTGAGCTGCAATAATATAAATTTTTGGCTTTAGTTTTAATACCACTTTAGTAGTTTACAGAGCTAGGAGCCCCATTGCTCTCCTACACTTCTGGGTGTCCCAGACAGTACCTCTCCTGTCATGGTGTGATGGCTACTCCTGCCAGCTGCTACATCACTACTCTATCCCGTATTGATGGAAGAACCACAGTGCCCAATGGGAGGCATGATATTTACCAACTGGAGAGTCTCTTACAGGAATCTGCTGGCTGGAATTGTTCAAACAAGCAACATGGTCACTTTTATGTTTTTTTTTTTTATAATATTAAAATTGCATTAATTGTTTCTTTATATCTTTCCCAAATACAGCTTTACAAGGTAAAGCTAACTTTTAGCCTTAATGATTTATCTTGGGAGATTGACGGTTTGCTTTCATTAGTGTTTTCTGTGATCTGCATTCAGTCTGACAATAACGAAATTGGGCAAAGTTTTGTGACTTTGCTGAAACATGTAGGTCAATTCTTTTGATGGATGTTAGATAAAAAAAAAAAACTACCTCCAAGCCCTTTTTGACAAAATTTAACATAGTCACTATGATGATATTACATTTCCAACCTAATTCTGAACAGAGATTTCCCAACTAAAGGGACAACAATCTAAGCACCAGCAGATTGAGAGTGATCATCACACCACAGTTAACCCTTTACACACACACACAAACTGTAGCTGCCACTGCATGTTTTAATGCAAACATGCACTGTTCACGGTATCTGCTGTAGCAATCCTGATCTTTATGAAGTGTCTGTGTTCTAAAACATTTCTAAACATTTTAGAGTTCTAAAATTTGGTAAAAGGTAAAGATTCTTCTATTTATGATTTAGAGTTTTCAGAGATTCAGCTATAAATTAAAATACAATGAAAAATAAAATATATAAAAAAAAGAAATATTGATTTAATGAAAAATAAAAAGGTACTAAAATTGTTCCAGAAAATATATGATCAAAACAGACAATAAGCAAAAGCAAAAATAGGAATTAAAAGTGAAAAGTGTCAGAGGCACTGGCTCACATAAATGACACTTAGCATTCCTTCATAGTTTTGATGCAGATGAGAGCTGCAACTGAAAATTGAAGCCATCTTTTAGGCTGCCAATTGACCTGCCAAGGACCTGAGAAGTATACTAAAGGGTCTGAAGGGTCACGATGTGTCATGATGTGTGGCTTACTGTAGATCTATATTTCTATCTGACCATGTTTTTCAGTCTGACACCCAACATTATTGAACTGGAAGAAATTATGATTTGATGGACACCATATATGATATAGAACTTATGCATATTCTCTTTTGTCTGTACTTTGCAACATAGGTGTGGTTGGTGTCTGATTGCTATTTCCTCATACATTAGTGTATCTATGTGTTATAAATGTAACACTATCATGGCTGGAAGGGATTATGTATAGAGTTTTGCTCTGGTAGCTTAATATCAAATTAAAAACCAGACTCATAGATGCATATTCACTCTAGACTGTTTTATTAAAAGTTTACAGCAGCCATTTGCAGACTCTGGAATAGTGGAGGTTAACAGCATCCTGCTTTGCTTCCAGTTTTAAATGTATTTATGATGCTTTTTGTTAAATGTATCTTAAAGTATATTGTTTTTTCGACTGTGTTTCAATCTGGTCTGTGACCTATTAAAGTTGTTACCTTCTTTATTTGTTTCAATGTATTATAAAGCTGGTTCTAGTGGAAGTTATATCAAATGTGTCACCTCACTACTAGAGATATACGGTTTAAATATGACCATTTTCAACTTAGACTTGTTCATTTTGGAGAAATGAGGATGACATTGGGTTCATTACACTAAGTTTGAGAATCGTCAGACCACATTATCGTAAGAGTGACCACTCAGTGACCATGTAAATTGTTCAAAATACAAGGACTATAGAATTGGAATAAGGGACTAAGGCTTATATGAAGTAATGAAATTAATGTAGCTGCCTGTAATACGGCATACGTGAGCATAATTTGGCAATGTAAGTAATAGGTAATAACTGGTATTCTTAATGGCTTTCCATTATTAGGCAAAGGAGCTGTAGCAGCTACAGGTGACCATAGAAAGAGGATTGTGATTGGAGATGCAGAGATGGATGATTCAACTCAAATCAAACACATCTAACAACAAGTATGTAAATATTCACTGATCACTTAATCCTCCAAGAAGCATTAACTGGCTGTGTGTGCAGATCCTTTGACATGACATGATACAGGCAAATGTACTCGCTTGGCGAAAGTGTGCAAATGCAGTAGAGCTTGGCGAAAGTGTACAAATGTTGCCTGTGTATTGATTTACACCTGTAAATACATGCATTTATGTTCTTATACTTGCTACAACACTTGCTACAACACCTACTGTATATTGGCTCAGAAATTTTAAAAAAAGGGTATTGAAGTCAAATATGCAAAAAAAAACAGGATGGACCCTAGTGGTCTCTTATTCATAAATGCCTGCCCCTGCCTCTCAGCGGTAATGTGATCTGAGCTACGCGTGTGCAGTTCAGACCGCTGCACACATACACATGCTTGGGAGTGATGTCATTGCAGCTTGGCCATTCAAGGAGAAGAAATAGCTGGGAAGGAAAACTGGGCAAAGATTGAAGCACCCAAGACCAGTGGGAGCGGTAACAGCAGATCTTTGAAGGGCTCCATTTAACAGGTAATTCTACCATAATGTGCAAGTTAAGGATTATACTGTGTATACTAGCACATTAGGGTATAACACTGCAAGGGAGCCATTTTTTAAGATTTATTTGATGGCGTTTACTACCACGTTAAGCCAGAGTGTCCCTAGCCAAATTTTGTTTATATTTTCTGTGCCCGCTAGTTTTCTTCTAATCTCAAAACATTGTTTACTTCTGTGCGAGAGTTAAAATTAAGTGAAATTATTATTATTATTATTCTATAAATTATTATTATGATTATTATTATTATAAAAGTGAGTTAAATTATGAATATTTGTCTACTGGGCTTCTACCTGTTAAGTAGGGTTTCCCTCCTAGGTCTTTGCCTAGAGATGGTGCCAAAGGGAGGAAGTGTCCTCTCTGGCCCCCCGAGAAGCTGCTAGTGGAGGATGTTGCATGGGGATTTCTGCTGCTCAGCCATTCAAGGTACCTGTAACAGTGCTATCATAAAGAGTCAAGACAGAGAAGTCTAATAAAACAAGAAGGGACTATATATCCTTATGGACTATCTGTCCAACAACTGCTCATGGTGACTGCAACTGGCTACTTCTACTTTATCAACGGCCAATTTATTATTGTCTTGCTGCTACTTAGGACACAAGAGTAATCATTATTTTTGGTAGAAAAAGGCCTGAAGAAGTGTTGCTGTTTTCTTTGGGAGAAGGGGATATTCTGTACCACTAACTCTCTCTCCACAAGTTAATTGAGCAAATAAAATTTTAATTCAGAGTCACTGACATCTGAATTTTGCTACCGGTGGGTTGGTGTGTTTTTGGGTGAGGCCACAAGGTCGGGGTACCATTAGGAAAGGCAGGAGAGCCCATTAAAATTACAGCAGTGGGTGAGTACTACATAATTGTTTTTCGAAATTGCACAAATATACTGTATATTTTAATTAATCAGAGACGAAAACTAGACTACAACATAACTGGGTCACACATTAAAACAGAAGCAGAAAATTTAGATTTTGATCAAAACCAGACGGCACTTGGAAAGAGAAATGCTTATAAAGAATCTGCTGTAAGTTTAAGGATTTGTAGCTGTTACAGGGAACTGGACATTTAAAAATTCCACAGACTGAAAATGCAACACAGCACTGCCAGTATGACCTGTCACCCATACACAGCAGACATCAGTGATCCCTCACTACAAAGACACAATAGGGTTGATTTACTAAAGCTGGAGAGTGCAAAATCTGGTGCAACTCTGTATAGAAACCAATCCGTTTCCATTTTTTTTTTGTCAAAGCTTAATTAAACAAACTGAAGTTAGAAGCTGTTTGTCTACCATGTACAGCTGCACCAGATTTTGCATTCTCCAGTTTTAGTAAATCAAACCCATTGTATTTCAGATAGTGATTTCAGATTTCAGATTGTGATCACACCCCCCAATGCATGCAGTCTCCTACTACATATGGGGCCTTCAATCAAGTACTAGAGAATTCAGTACTTGACAAATGGACTCTAAAACATCAGAGTTACAAAGCTTGGGAAAACATTATAAAATGTTAAAAAAAGTATGTCAAATGTTCTCTTCCTAAGGCTAGGTTTGCATCTATGTGTTTTTTTACTGCATTTGCAGATCTGCAGAAATGCACTACAATCCATTTAACAATATTTCCATAGGTCCTGTACACATCTTTGCAGTTTCCTGCTGTGTTTTTTGGAAAGGTGCAGGGACTTTTTTATGCACTGAACAGTGTGTCCATAGATTTCAACTGAACCCCATACAAAATGCACATACATGTGTTTTTTGATAGGTTTTGTGTTTAACCACTTGCCGACCAGCCACCATCATTATAGTGCGGCAGGTCGGCATGATCCTGCGAATTGCCATAGCTGTACGTCAGTCCTTTAAACAGCCCTAGCAGGGCCCCGCTGCACAGCGGGGGACCCAATTCCGGCAGCAGCAATGTCCACTGGCCACACGCAATTGTGGGCACGAGAGTCAGAACGGGGATGTGTGTGAGTAAACACACAAATACCCATTCCAATAGGAGAGGAGAGACAGATTGTCTGATCCTACTAAGTATAGCAATATGTTTCCTTCTATCATCAGTCCCACCCCCATACAGTTAGAAACACACATGAGGGAACACATTTAACCCCTTGATCGCCCCCTAGTGTTAACCCCTTCACTACCAGTGACATTTACACAGTAATCAGTGCATATTTATAGCACTGATCGCTGTATAAATGTCAATGATCCCAAAAAGTTGTCAAAAGTGTCCAATTTGCCTGCAGCATTGTCGCAGTTCTGCTAAAAATCGCAGATCGCCGCCATTACTAGTAAAACATATATATATATATATAAAAATGCAATAAAAATGGCATAAATCTATTACCTATTTTGCAGACTCTATAACTTTTGCGCAAACCAATCAATATACGCCTATTGCAGTTTTTTTTACCAAAAATATGTAGAAGAGTATATATCGGTCTAAACTGATGAAGACATTTATTTGATGGAAATGTATTATAGCAAAAAGTATAGAATATTGTTTTTTTTTTCAAAATGGTTGCTCTTTTTTTGTTTATTGCTCAAAAAATAAAAACTGATGATCAAATACCACCAGAAGAAAGCTCTATTTGTGGGGAAAAAAGGACATCAATTTTGTTTGGGTACAGCGTCGCACAATTGTTAATTAAAGCAACACAGTGCCGTATCGCAAAAAATGGCCTGGTCATTAAGGGGGAACTCTTCCAGTCCTTAGGTGGTTAACAACCAGTATCCTCCTTCTACTAAACGACACATGAAAATGCACCAAAAGCACATAAAAAATGCATGGCCACGCTGCTCATTTTGCAATCATCTGAAATAGTACTCCCAAATCTTTTTGCCCTGTAGTGCTGGCCAACACTGTACCCCCAATATTGTACTCTATCAAGGGATTATTTTTCCTCAGATGCATTATTTTACATTTAGAAACACAGAACTGCAGTTCACACTACTTTGATAAATCTTCCAGCAATGGCAAATCGTGTTTCATGTTATAGACACCTCCAGGGATATCAACCCTATTGCACAGCTTTGTGTCATAAGAAAAAATACATACCATACCCACAAACTCTTTAGTTATATCACTTATATATTACAGAGCCTTGTGGTATACCAATAATGACTGGACTCTGTTTTAAATTAACCCCATTTACAACCATACTCTGGTATCTATCCCTTACTGCATCCACATTAAGCCTCTCATCTAGCTCCTAATATCTACATAATAGTGTTTACCTCGTGGCATAGTCTGAACAAGCTTTGTCCAAGCCCAGAAGAAAAGGGAGTCAATATTCTCTAAAATTTGGTTTAAGGTTGAACTGGATGGACTTGTGTCTTTTTTCAACCTGACTAACTATGTAACTAACTATGTAACTATACCTTGATTGCCTAATAAATAAGGACTGTCAAATGAATTAAATAGATATATGACTATTTGTGCTCCTTACCACACTATTATAGATCATTCCTAATCACTGAAATGCAGAAGAAATTATGGCCCCTTCGTTCATAATGGTGCCCTTCCCCTTGGCCACTGCTGATGAAAATCAGATTGGTATGTCAAATACAAAATTAAAGTGGAAGTAAACCCAGTTTCAAAAAACACTTACATTCCCGGCATGCCGGAAATGCTAACTTTCACATTGGTTGTGCTCTCAACCAAACTTTCAAACCATCCAATGGCTGGTTTCATAACTGATCACATGTGCAGCATTATGGCAGCTGAAGAATCATTAGAGGCCAAGATGGCAGCTTCCTTGACTGAAAACGATAGAAGGGTTTACTTCCACTTTAAGCAAAATGTTGCAAAATATGATTGTGTGAAATAATAAAGATAATAGTGTTATATTTACCATTTACCAAGTGTTTCGGGCCAATGCTTAGGGTCGCAGGGTATGAGTGGGCAACATGGTAAAGGAAAGGAAAAGGAAAACACTCTGTCTCCTTATGCTGTTTTCTCCTGCTGTTTTTCTGGCCATATGTTGTTTACAGGTAACTCCAGGAACAGAATAAAATGCAAATGCAAAGTAGCCATCAAATTTAAATTAAGACTTCTACCTGGTACAGTAGAGGATGTCAAGTCATCTGTGGCCAGTCTTGCCACGAACAGTTAACCCAGCTGTGAGCCATCCTCTTGCCTTTTTTTAATACGATAAAAAAAAGACACACAGAGAAGTTTGTGTCGCCAATTGCCGTGACTGACATCTAATTTCTTTATCTCATGCACAACATGAGAGCGGAGAGTGTGTTATGAATCCAGCTTTACAACCCTCCGCTTTTCTTCCCCAGCTCTCTCAGGATTGGCTGCTCCACGCCTCAGCATGATTGGGCATGCAGAAGTCATGCGGTGCTTTTCCTGAGTGGATGTTACTCACCATGGGGCATGATCAGTGTGACTGAGGAGGAGTTACATGGTGTAGTCAGTTCCCAGAGCCAGCAGAAAGAGTAGGAGAGTGTAGAGGTGGGTGGAGAGTCTTGTGAAACCACAACTCCACCCACGAGCTCCGGCAAAGAGACCCACCGATTCCAGCGTTTTGTGGGGCTCCTACTGCTGAAGGGGGTGACATTTGCAAGGTAGGGATACATGCAGGAGGCTTGCATGTATATATATATATATACATTCATACTGTGCCATTAGTTTATACTGGGTGAGTGGTGGATTTACATTCACTTTAAACAAAAACTGTTTTGGTGTCAGTAAATTACATACCTAGTGGCAAAATACCTTATTATATGATGCTTTCATATGAATGTATTCTCTACCAGTGTCGAATTGTTTATAATAAAGGACATATAGTTAAGTCCGCTTCCACTGCCCTTCCATATAAAAGACAAATATTATGGTAATAAAACATAAGTACATATTTCTTTTCCATTTGGGAAGCAGTTATTTTCTCTGCTTTGCCACTGACTGAATCTGCTTTGTCAAAGTTTTATTTTTTGTTATATCAGAGAGCAATTTATTCCGTCAGGGTGTTTATTTAAAGTGAAGTTCTTCATAATCATGCCTTAACAATATGTATACAAGCTGGACTTTCTAAGAGAGCGCTATGTATTACATTCCTTATTGTTTGACAGTTATTCTCTCCCTCTCTCTCTCTTTCACAGGAAGCTTCCCATTTTTTCTGTGCCTAGGTTAGGACCCTTGTCAAGTTTCTAACTGAGATCCTAAGTGCTCATCTGTATAAAGACCATTTGCAGCCTCTTCTACATAGGAAACAAATTATACTAGTGAGACATAAAACGGCTCAATGTAATCAATCTGTTGTCATGTTTATGATAGCTGGACGCATCTTCCATGACTGTTTCAATTTGGCTGTGTCTGCAGATGTACTGCTTATGATAAACTGTGACTAGAGACTCACTATGTGATAATCTAAATAGTAAAAAGAGATAAATAGTGAAATACTTTCACAGACAATTTAAATATTTAGACATATCATTATTGAAGCTTGCCCTGACATACACACTGGTATTTTCAAAGCTGGAATCAGATACTGAAAGGGGAAGCAAAATATATTTTTCTTTGCATAGTCTGCACATGATAAAAGTAAGATATGTTGAATTAAAACAATGATGGCATAGTTTCATATGATCAGACACATACTTCAGCTTATTGTCATCTCACGAGCTTCAGAAATGCTTACCATCAAATATCTTGTATACATTACTTTACAAAGAATACAGAGAGCAATGGTATGCAGAAACGTACATCAACCAATCAAATTTGAGATTTCAGCGGCTTAGTATAGGTCTCCCAATTAAAGTTCATTTCTAATTTGTCGGTATGAGCTTATGTACAGTATGTGCTTTACACAAGATTGTTGGCCTGATGGGTGATCAAGGCACCAAATCCCTTATTAGTATAGAATGAAGATAATAGTTTCAAAGTTTCATAGTTAGTATGTTTGAATAAAGACACCAGCCCATCCAGTTCAACCTGAGTGAGTGTCTACAATTGTCCCTATCCCTGTACATTACACACTTACATCGGTCCCTACCCTCAAGGAGCTCACAATCCAAGGTCCCCATTCATATACTAGGGCCAATTTTGGACAGAAGCCAATTAACCTACCTGCATGTCTTTGGATTGTGGGAGGAAAACGGAGTACCCGGAGGAAACCCACGGAGGCACAGGGAGAACATGCAAACTCCAGGCAGGTAGTGTCGTGGTTGGGATTCAAACCAGCGACCCTTCTTCCTGCTAGGTGAGATTGCTAACCACTACAACACTGTGCCACTGTGCCGCCATCATATGGATAAGGCTTTATAGGTGCCAACAAATATTTATCAAGTCAAAAGCATACTTTTTATTGAATGAATAGAACACATAACTCTATTTTTAAAACACACATATAAATGCTTGCACAGTTCATATATACCTCGAAGTCAATGTCCCTTATTGTATTAACATTTTTACCATTTATCTTAGCATGGATTCAGTAATGCAGGTCATAATAGTCCAGTTATATAATATCATTCTAATATGGCAGTTATTGGATAAGATTTCTCTACTATATGAAGTGGGAATGATTTAGTTGCAACACGTTTCGCGATCAGCTTTATCAGGTCAAACAGAGGTAATCTGTGTTCTTATATCTTCAATAATTAATATTCCACATACACATGCAAGTTACTTATCATACATGTTTAAAGTGGAGGGCCACCCAAAAAAAATGCATTAATAAAATCAAAACATTTTTTTAAAAAATAATATTTTTTTTTTCACTTACCTGAAACGCTGTTGCAAGGCAGTCTTCCTAATCTGCCTCTTCCTATTCTGCGGCGTTTCCTTCTCTTCGGTGAGCATCCCCATTGCCTTCTGGGACATATGTGTGTCCCAGAAAACAATAGGGCCATTCACAAAGCGCAGCGTGATTCACGCATGCGCAGTAAGAAACAGCAGTGAAGCCGCAAGGCTCCACTACCCCTTTCCCTTCATTAGGATGGAGGCGCCGGCAGATGGACGGATCAGCCTCGGGGCGCCCGACATCGTTGGACAGGTAAGTGTCCTTATTAAAAGTCAGTGTTTGTAGCTGCTGACTTTTAAAAAAAATAATAGCGGCCGGAACACCCCTTTAAATATACTGTTTAACTATCTAGATAGACAGAAAAATTAGAATAAACTTACAGTATTAATAATAAAGCCAGATGTGCCAATAGAATCACAAACCTAAAAACTCCTCAGGTGGGGACTGTAGAAGTAGATACACTATATTACCAAAAGTATTAGTAGTAGTCCATAGGGTTTAATATTGAGTTGACCCACCCTTTGCAGCTATAATAGCTTCAACTCTTCTGGGAAGGCTGTCCACAAGGAGTGCGTCTGTGGGAATGTTTGACAATTCCTCCAGAAACGCATTTTTGAGGTCAGGCACTTATGTTGGATGAGAAGGTTTGGCTTGCAGGTTCTGCTCTAATTCATCCCAAAGGTGTTCTATCAGGTTGAGTTCAAAACTCTGTGCAGGGCAGGCAAGTTTCTCCGCCCCAAACTAGCTCATCCATGTCTTTATGCACACTGACTCAGATCATTTGGTGGAGGGGTGTTATGGTGTGGGGTTGTTTTTTAGGAGTTGGGCTTGGCCCCTTAGTTCCAGTAAAGTGAACTCCTAAGGTGTCAGCATACCAAAGCATTTTGGACAATTTCATGCTCCCAACATGGTGGGAACAGTTTGGGGATGGCCCCTTCCTGTTCCAACAAGACTGTGCACCAATGCACAAACAAGCTTGGGGTGGAGGAACTTGACTGGCTTGCACAGAGTCCTGACCTCAACCCAGTAGAAAACCTTTGGGATGAATTAGAGTGGAGACCATGAGCCAGGCATTCTTGTCCAAATAAGTGCCTGACCTCACAAATGCGCTTCTGAAAGAATGGTCAAACATTCCCATAGACACACTCCTAAACCCAGTGGACAGCCTTCCCAAAAGAGTTGAAGCTGAAATAGCTGCAAAGGGTGGGTCAACTCAATATTGAACCCTACAGACTAAGACCGGAATGCCATTAAAGTTCATATGCGTGTAAAGGTAGGTGTACCAATACTTTTGGTTATATAATGTCTCAGTCTCCAAAATATAAGGGTATATACGCATAAAATATGTGTTAAAGGAACTACTTACCATTTTGTAAGTACAGCATTTCTTGGTGGATATAATCACTCTGTGAAGACCAGTCCTTGATTCCAAGATATCCACACCTTTAGTAGAGCAGCTCTCTTTTCTTGCTTTAAAGGAAACCTTACAAATTTGAATAGCATCTAAATAACACAAAGCTTTATAGCATGTGCTTTAAGATGCCTGTGTTTAGGATATTACTGCCCACCTCCTTGGTGCTCTGCTGGAGGTTATGGAGTTTATGGCTCTATTATATTGATCGCTGATGCTGTGGCAGGAATGTGTCATAGAATTTAAAACATATTTATTTGCTTTGATACATGTTTCCGTGCCTTGCCCCCATTAATTAGTTTGAAATTAAATTGCCTATTAGCCTAGAAAATAGCCATTACTGTTTTTAATGTTTGGCTTCCATTGACTTCAGTAGGGTTCAGAAGAACTTCACTCATGTTCGTAAACCTGCCTCTAACCAAACCCAAGTATGTTCAGCTTATCATAGTGGTGGCTAGATGAGAAGGAAACTTGTGGCATCATGTAGCTCATTTGGAGTTTTTGAAGAAGCCCAAAAGAACCAGGATAACGGACCTTCTGAGCTTACCAGGTTTGTACCTGTGTGGTCTCAATCAAATATGCTCCTTTGTACATAAACAGAAGATTTTTTCCCACCAGGATGAATTCAAGAGGTCCTGGATTAACCAATTTTTGAACTGTGCCACGAGTAGGGTTGTTTATATGTTGTCTGTAATAAAAATATTATGTGGGAAAAACAAAGTATTAACAAAGTAAACCTGCGTTGTTCAAGAGTTTTGTCTGTGCAATAAGCTATAGGTGTTTGTTTCCTGGGCTTGGCAAGGGTAGTCAAGCAGCTCTAGAGGAAGTTTTTTAGGTGTAATGATACATGCAAAAATGCATGAAAGCTTGTGTTGTGCATTTACAAGTGCTCCCATTGAAGTCTATGAGGCCAAAGATGTCTGATTATGTTCATAAAATAGCTTATGTACTTTATTTGAATGTAGAGTGTCATGCATACAGTAGCATAGGTGTAGTGGAAGCATGGATTGTATTTTGTGGTATTATGTGTAACCAGCTTTACTTTAAACAGATGAAAGAAAAAAGGCGCCTCTAAGTGCAGAATTAAAACGTTTAATATCCCCAAACAAGGTTAAAAACACTTACAGAATCAAGGATAAGAAGAGGCATAACATGGCTGTATGAAGCAGGTGATCTGGCATCAGGAGGTCCCAGTGTATCATCACAGCTTTCCAGGGATAAGGATATGCAACAGCAGAAGGTCCCAGGATAACCAGCAGGTGAACACCCCAGATGCTGAGAACACTGGTGAAGCAATCACGCTATCTGAGTCAGCGTGGGGCATGAATCCCACATTTTGAGCGCCCTTGACATACGTTTTATCTAGCTTTACTTTAAAACCTACTCCTTCTGTGTCTCCTAGGACTTTATTATCTTCTGCCCCTCTCTTCCATGTTGCCCTTCTTTCCTCTACCTCCCCCTTGGAAGAGGCTTTTTCAGAACTAATGGGTATGATGCATTTATATTGAGTTTAGAGCTACAGTAGGTACTGATGAACTAGACAGTCACAGGTAGCATTGTGTGAATAGTCTAGACATACAGTGGTACTTTAGTGACAATGCTATACTTTTAGTTCATGATGGAAAGGTTTGGATTATTTGTGAGTCATAATAATGTGTGCACAAGACAGTACACCAACTATCCACAGCCCATAGTATTGTGATATGGGGGTAGTGTGATACCTAACCCTATGTCAATACCAATTGCAAAGCATTTTTGAGAAGCTCCATTGGCTGTTACAGAAGGAGGGATCACTGGGAAGATAGAAGCAATCACCTTAGGGTGCCTAATGTATACCATCGGTGTTACATTTGTAGCCAGGTGCTCGGTTACAGCAATATGGAGAAGGAGACATTACATTTTATTATTTTCTCTCTTTCTCTCTCTGCTTTCCACCGCTGATCACTGGAGGATTTTGGGGAGAGTCCTTCCAGAAAGAGACCATACCAGCTGAGATATGAGCCTAAGACTGGGATTGAGGACACCCGGGGCAGAGCAGCACGACCCGCATCACAGAAATGGCACTGCTTCTGCAGGGAAACTGGAGTGTCCACTCAGCCCCTGCTTCCCACAGCTGATCACCTTTCGGGGAGAGACTGAGGGGGCCCTCCCTTCTACAGTGAGAGGACACCACAGCATCCTGGGGACTGGTTACCCATTCCCCCATTGTTGATGCTGAGGCCTATTCACCCATCCTTGTTTCTGCTAGCGGGAGCTGAACCACTGTGATCAGGTCACCAAGTGTCCCCAATCTGTACCACACCCATACTGCACTCTATACTCTAAGCCAGGGGTAGGCAACGTTAAAAAGGCACAGATCTACCTGAACAATATGAGATAAGTCTAAAATCACCAGGCACAGTGTCGCCTCCTCATGCATGATTTAAATCTCTAATTTCCGTATTACCGCATTGCAAGGGAAGCAGCAGTGACTGACGCACTTGTGAATGAGCCCTTAGTTGCATTCGGCAGCAGTGCTCGTTCAGACATAAAGTTGGAGGTGGTTAAACTCTGCAGTTGAGTTGTGATTTTACTGCCCGAATCCCTACCCCCTGCTTTGGTAGGAGCCAAAGTAGTACACATGCCACAGCAGGAATTAAGCTTTTGGTGGGTGCTACCGCTTGCCAATCACAACCCATTCAAGTAAATGGGGACACTCTGCAAGTGCCCCGCAACTGCATGCTTCTGCAGGGTCCAAGGGGTTATATCAGGTGGTGAGAAAGCAACACAACACTGCCTGCTTTAACCCCCTTTTTTGCTGTACTGCATAAGGTTGCAGGGCACTTGCAGAGTGGTCTCAGTCACTTGAATAGGTCATGCTTGGCAGATGCTAAACCCATCAACCATAACAGGAAGTATAACTCCTGCTGCGACTGCGACATGTGTACCCCCCTGGCCACTGCAGGTAAAGAGGGTGCGGTTGGGGCAGAGTGAGAAAAACATGTTTTACCACCCCCCTAAACTGCAAATTTAAATTAACCCTTACTGTTCTGAACCCCCTATAAGGCTGCTTTCACACTGATGCGCTGCAGTTTACCTGCACCGCGGGTGCAGCACATTGCATCTGCAAATTTCCTTGGTTAGCTGCCCTTTGCCATAGTCTTCTATTATATTCTGCAGGTGTGGTGCACTTTCTGATAGCGCACCAAAACTCCTGCATTCAGAAAGTGCGCTACACCCGTGGTCTGGGTAAACTGCAGCACATCAATGTGAAAGCAGCCCTATACTATTATGCCCAGTGTATTGCTTCACAAAGACCCGAAGATCACTTCTTTCCTACTGCTGGAGACAGGAGTGACTGGAGACTGCTAGCCAGGATAAGAGGCGGAGTATAGTTGGTATCACTCCACATGTGACAGGAGACAGCACTACAGAGGAGGCCCCGGCTTATTTGGTTCTTACTCCCTACTACAGCTCCAACTTTATAAGTAGTCCCTCTGCATGGCATCCTGATGCTCTGGGATGGTGGATCAGCAAGCACAGACTGTGATCTACTAGTCACCTGTTCGTGATCTACTGGTTGCTGACCCCGCTCTATACTCTATACTATCACTTATTCCAAACCTAGACTGCCCCTATATCAACCCTTCATTGCATCTGAATTATTTCTACCTTGCACCTGTGCCTAGACTATACCATACCTATACTGTATCTATACCACATACAGGTAACTGGGACTATTGTTAAGTGCATCAACACTTTTTTTGGGCCCCAATGACAGCCTTCAGAATAGCTGCTCAAAGGACCGCCCGTCCCATAATAATTATTATGCAAGCCTCCTTTTCCCTACCTCCTGTAATATCATCCTCCTTTTCTTTTGGACAGTGTATATCCAGCCGCTTTAGAACCAGCATCACAGCTATAATTGCGCTCTGGCAGATTATTTCCAGCACTTGGTAGATGAAACTTTACTGCTGCACTTGAGGTGGCCTTGCTTTAATGCCAAATGTCCTCTTATTCTTAATCCCTACTGTTAATCACTGTTAAAAAAATTACTATTATTAATCTATTTTATGCTTGCCTAGTTACCAACCATATTGGGTGACAATATATTAAAGTGGTGTTCCAGCCGCAAAAATTTTTTTTTTTTAAATCAGCAGCTACAAACACTGTAGCTGCTGACTTTTAATAAGGACACTTACCTGTCCAGGGAGCCTGTGATGTCGGCCCCCTGAGGCCGATCCGTCCTTTGGAAAGGGGGGCAGGCTCTGCCATTCCAACTAAGGGAAACCGGCAGTGGGGCCTTATGGCCTCACTGACAGTTTCTGACTGCACATGTGCGAGTCCCACGGTACTTTGTGAATGTCCAGCTTGTCTTCTAGGACACACACAGGTCCCAGAAGACAACGGGAGTTCTGGCCCGACGAAGAGAATGTGACGTCCTGGGCCAGGCCGAAACGGAAGTACACTTGTATTTCCAAAAAAGGTACTATTGAAAAAAAACATTTTAATATCCAAGAACGAAGGGTGGAGAGGTGTTCTTTCGTTTAAGACCACCTCTCAAAAGTGGGTGGAACTCCGCTTTAAGTTTGCCTTTACTACCTGGTTTGGTGCCTGTTTTCATTGATATAACACTACTACTGGGTATTAAGCATTACTTTCAGTGATTTCCTGTGATATTGTATGTTTGTACACTCAACCTAGTATGTTAGAGGGGCTGAATTTTTTTTGTAAAAGGTTGAGGCAAAGAATAGAGGACCGATCCTAATTAGTGGTACTATGGGGGTAGCGCTACACTAGGTATTAAGATGTTAGAGGTTTTCCTTAAGTTACTGATATTACCAAGTATGAGCACACAGCATTACTGCTTTGCACATTTTTATTAAATCCCTCTGTTAGTGCCTAATTTCTCTTTTAAATGTTCATTGTTGTTCTTTCCAGTTAGATTTTTGAATGAACTGTAACAAGGATCCTGAAATTCAATTAACTTTATTGATTTGCATTGGTTGGAGAAGTTTATGTTCTATTAAATGTTTGTTTATTACAATGAATAGGCTTTCTGAGTTTTAAAGGGCCATCAAGGATTAATTAAGAAATATATGTGGCAGGCCTAAACTGCAATTATTGCCTGTAAAGCAGACTGTTTAAAATAACTCTGAGAACAGGTACCATGAAAAAATACTTAATACATACAACTGTAAACTTGTATTATAATTGTATACTTCTTTTATAATAATTTTTTTTTTTTAAATAATACATTTGCACTAAATGGCAATTATACCCATAGTTCAAGGTTCATGTAGTAGTTATTGATCCAGTTGGTAAATATACTATTAGATTAACGTGTACATTTTATTGCTTTTAGCAGCAGTTATTTTCACACATGCCAAACACTTTTCTGAACATCAGTTTCTTCTTTTACAATGATCATTTCATTTACTTGGCTAATCTTTATTTTTCAAATGAAAGAAATGTACGGAATGCTATTTCTCATTGCTTCAAAGCAATCCCAATCCTTGATTTTTGCAACGATACTTGGATGCTCAATACATTGTTTTTTAATTAATTATGTTGTGAATTTAAAACACACACATATATATATATACATATATATACATATATATACATATATATATATATATATATATATATATATATACATATATATATATATATATACATATACATATACATATACATATATATATATATATATATATATATATATATATATATATATATACATATATATATATATACATATATACATATATATATACATATATATATATATATACATATATATATATATATATATATATATATATATATATATATATATATATATATATATATATATATATATAAATTAAATTCTGCTTTTGTAGAACAATGTGTTAAAAATATCACAATACGTAAAAAATATCATACCTCTTATAGGACAGAAACAGTTATTGTATCAAATCCACTAGTTACACAGCAAGCAAAGACTGCATTAAATTAATGAAATGTTCTCCGTGTTTCACTGGGACTGCTTTCCTGGCCTTCCAACAAATCAATTGTAACCATGCATTCTCAGTGTAGCCACTATTATAGATGTCTCAGTCCTTGCCTTTCCTTTCTTGTGATAGGACGTTAGGTGGTCAGAGGTAAAGATGCATTGTAGCCTAAGGGATGATTGAATGAAAAAAGGGGGATGGTAGCCTTGCTATGCTGATAGACCAATTTCCCACCACTGCAAGCCAGTGCAATTGATTGATGAATCCTTGCTCTGTCAAGAGGCAGCCCTTCAGATTTGATCACATAAATACTCATTCAACTCAAATTCTGCTTGACAAGCCTCGGACAGCTTTGTTCTGTCAGAGATATCATTGGAAGGAAAATGCTCCATTAATCATCCTTAATTAACTTTACCATAGTCTGCTGAAACCAATATGTTCCCTGGCTAAATCCCCAAGACTTAACTAGGCTTCTATATTTATCAAATTGGAAGCAGTTTAAAAGTTGTTCACTTTGGATCACTGTTTTACCTCCTATCAGTGTAACATTTGCCACTAATGAGTAGCGAACCTCAAAAGGTGCAAACTTGAAAAGTTTATTACATGAATCATTTTCTTTTTTCCTGCTGATATCACCAACATTTATTATTATAACCTACAATGATAAAGCAAAGCAGGCTGCCAAAGACGTAACTGATGATCTTTAGCCTATTGACTATTTGTAATGGATGTTAATACAAAAAGAAACATCTGCAGGGACAAGTAACACATACGATTTCACACTCAATGTATGGCAGTTTGACTGAACAACATGTCAGTCTTTGATGAAAGTTTTTTTTCGTAATAATTGAGAAAGAGATAAGTATAATACTAAAGCTAGCCATACATGTAAAAATGTTGTAATCTCCTACTGCTTACTATTGTATTCTCAGCCGTGGCCATCAGAAAACCTGAACAGTGACTGTAGCTGATTGGCCGCAGTCTGTGTTTGGCTCAGTTTTTTCCACCTAACTCCTTTGATTTCTCAGTTGAAGTTTGTTTAGCCAGGTGAGGTCAGCAGGGCCACCCATGGCTAAAATTTCTGCTGAGTCACAGGAATTGTCCAAAATTTGAGCTTATCTGAAAAAAAGCTTGTAAAGAGCAGTCAACATTTTTTTTAGATGTAATTTGTAAAATAATTGCACAAAATGACATATGTCAAAAAAGTTGTATTCCATCAAACTTAAGGTATATGTAAATCCAATCATTAAATATAAGTTCATAACCCCTCTGGTCCCCGCTGCTCCATAGGGCATACAGTTTCACCATCCATGGTGCCTGGTGCAGCAGTTCTGGAGGTTTGAAAAATGCGCTGTTATTCCTCTCCTTTCCTAGGTATGATGGGACAGACCAGAGTGGTTCTGATTGCTCAGCGAGGTCACAGAGCGGGGGGGGGGGGGCATTTGAATAACGTAATATGCATTTTTTCAGAGGGATTAAATAGGGAGCATGACTATTTATGAACATACCAAATTGGTTTACATACACAGATATATTTGTTATCAAGGGATTTATACTACTTTAAGCATACTACCTGACCGTGGAAAATAAACATTTTTGAAAAATACAACTGGCCTGTGTATTGGAAATCTGACCATTCTCTACCTTGACATAACTCTTTCAAATAGTTTGTTATTTCATTTATAAACTAGCTTAGAGATATGATAAAGCCCTTTTTTTGGGCAGGCCACGACAAGAATAGTCATGCCATTGCTTTCTACAACATATTTATTGTAGAAAGTCTTTGCCGAGTGGATATAGAGTATCATATTTACTTCTATTAATTAGAAATAGTAGGTCTGAACAAGATAATTCTGTTGTCATAAATACACCTCGATCTGCAGGTTCCCAGTGCATTTCATTTAGTGACTATACTAAGGAACCATAGCGGATGGAAACAACAATGCACATATGCACAATACAGTAAGTTATATACACACTTATAATTTGTTCTAAACAAGTAGATATAAATAACCATATCACTATATGTTAAAGCAGGGGTCGTCAACCCCCGGGCCGTGGCCCACTACTGGGCCGTAGCGTCTTTGCAGCTGGGCCGGGGCGGACTGTAAGGCACCGGTGGATCAGAGAGAAAAGCTAGGCGGGTGAATAAGAGAAGAGGGCTGGCAAGCAGAGATAGCATCACCGCTCTTCCGCCCTCACAGCGTGCAGAATGTCGACAGTGCGGCGGGGAGCAGAGAGATGACATCATCTCTCCCTGCCCGCCTAGCATCACCGCTCTTCCTCCCTCACAGCATACAGAATGTTGGAGGTGCGGGGGGGAGCAGAGAGATGACATCATCTCTCACTGCCCACCCTGCAACTCTGCTCTCCTGCCCTCATTTAAGAAAGACCACTGAACCAGTGTCACCAATGCAGTGACAATCCTCATCTGGTGGCAATGGCAGGTGACACACTCAGGGCTCCCACTGATTCTGCATTATGGTGAGTTGAAATATTTAATTTATATTACAATGTAATATAAGAAATTATGCGCTTCAATCATTCTGACACCATACCAACCATGGTGCCATGATGATTGAAGTACCAACAGCAGAACACCAGCTATTGCCCCGATAAAAATGACAGCAAAATTCACTTACCCCCCCCCCCGCGTATGCGTACATCCCCCCCCCCCCCCAGCCGGGCCTTGGCACAATTTTCTTCCACGCAGCTGGTCCCCGGTACCAAAAAGGTTGGGGACCACTGTGTTAAAGTGGTTGTATACCCGCTGAAGTTTTATTTTTCTTCCTGACCTGCAAAGGAAAAGGCATAATGAGCTAGTATGCACCGCATACTAGCTCATTATGAAATACTTACCTTAAAACAAGGCCCCGACATCTGGCCCGATCCATGCCGAAGGAGCTGACATGATCCCTCTGCATTTCTTCCGGGTATCACGGCTCCGGCGCTGTGAGTGGCCAGAGCCGCGATATCATCACTCCCGCGCATGTGCGATGGAACTTTCTTTCTGGCAGGGTCCGGCGTCTGCCGGACTTTCAGCCGAAAATCCCCTGTGTGCATGCACTGCTGCAGTCAGCGGCGCATTGCGAAGGGAATATCTCCTAATCTGTACAGGTTTAGGAGATATTTTTTTTACCTACAGGTAAGCCTCATTATAGGCTTTCCTGTAGGTTAAAGTAAAAAAATTGACTATGCAACCACTTTAAAGCACCATTATCTTGAATAATATTGTATTCTGCTAACTGTATGCAGTATTATCTACAATGACAATTTTCAACATATGAATTCTGTTTTTTATTTTACGGACCTTTATTTATATGTTTTTTACACATTTACATAGCCAGTAAAGTGATATCGATAGGGACTGGGGAAAATTATAACACTGCAAGGGGTGCTTTCAACATTTTCAATTTATTCACAGAATTGAAATCTTATTTTTTTTTTAAATGCTTAAAGATGGGGATGCTTAAGCACCCCCAGAAACATAATAGAGTTTCCCAACCCCTGTCTCTGTCACTTAGTCTGCATGAAACTGTGGAGAAAGACATGAATTAAGGTATATGGAATTAAAAAAGGTGTTACTACACTATACTATGATTTCCCATACTATTTGCATGCTATACGAATACAATCATTTTTGTGATGGTGGTTCTGTATTGTTTAAAGGTTTTCTTTGTATATGCTTCACTCCCTATTTCGGGTGATTAAGAAAAATAATGCTAGAATGTTTTCTAGGCATCTTACTGTCTGCTTTATTTGCACAAGTACATTTTAGTTGTACACGCACCATCAAATCAGATAAAGCAGAATTTGTTTATTCTTTTCTGATCTGAGGAGGCAAAGAGCCTTGTGACTCCTCTTTAACATGCCATGTAGCCCCTGTCCCAACAGTTGTCCTGCTTATATTAGTCACAAATGTCCAGAGGTGGCCATAAAAGGAAAACAAAATAAGGGAAAAGTTATCAATATCTGTAAAATCTTGGTGGTGCTGCCCCCTCTGATCTTGCCTCCCTGGTCACTACCCCTCAGGTGACATTATAGTAAATACAGCCCTGACTATAGGAGCAGAAATGAAAAATGAAAGTTCATTTAGTTTAGTGGATATAGTAAGCTATGCTCATCTTGAATATTCAATCATATGAAGTTGCACTCGGTTGAGCAATTATAATGAACAGAGTTTCATCTTATTTTTGAAAACAAGTGAACATTCATCCAGAAAAGTGAACATTATTTTTGCTAAATTAACATTCTCTATTTCTTTAGAAAAACCCCTGTGAGCCAGCAGATATTAAAGTTTCTATCTTATCGTAGCAGTTGCTGAGAGACAGAATATTGGCACAGAGTCAACAAGAGCTCCATCTAGGGGCTAATTTGAAAAAACAATATATTACGTTTAGAAATAAAAATATGGAACTGCAAACTTAAAAAAATAAAATAAAATACGCTGGTCGCAAACTGACCTGATTCTTGCTGTCACATGTTTAGTGCAAATTGTAACATAAAAGATAATGTCTGTTTAGTTATTCCAATGGTATCTGTATATTGCCTTTTTTTTTATTGATGAGCTGCAACATTCTCTTCATAAAAGGGAACCTGTTAGCCCTTCTACACACAGTCGGACATTCCGTCAACAAAATCCGTCGGATTTTGTCCGACGGATTTTGTCCGAAACTGGTGTTGCATACACACGGTCGGACAAAGTTGTAGGAAAATCCGATCGTTCGGAACATGATGACGTTATTTCGTTACGACGGGACTATGTTCATGCTAGTAGCCAATAGCTTTGGTCTAGGAATTTGATCTGAGCATGTGTGGCACTTTGTCCGATCGGAATTCTCTACAAACGATTGGACAAAGTCCGATCGAATCATTTTGTCGGAAAATTTTATAGCCCAGCTCTAAAACTTTGTCAGACGGATATTCCGACGGAAACAGTCCGATGGAGCTCACACACGGTCGGATTATCCGACAACACGGTCCGATCGGACATTTTCCGTCGGAATGTCCAACCGTGTGTACAAGGGCTTAGATATTCTCACATTTCAAAAATACCAATTATATAATCCTAAACACTTTTCAGAAATTCATCCTTGAGATTCAATTGATGATATGTTTTATGAGAACTGGAAATTTTATTTGAAAGTATCTGGCTTTGTTTGCTCTTTGTACATCTTGTATATAGTCATGTCTCTTCTATTATATAAATATTGAATTAACCTAAATGTTCTGGAATGTAAATTATAAACTCTGCTAGTTGGTAGATTATTAAATGGGACTATAATGAAACAATGGTATGCTATGCCTCGCTAAAAGAACTCTGCTTCATTGCTACCTCTTTAACTTAAAGATTAGTCTTTGGACTCTAAAAGTGTAAAAACTAAATTTTTATAGTTTATTTTAAAAAAAAGAAAGAAAAAGGAAAGGAAAAATTGGCCTGATTAGTCACACATATACAGCACATTTATCTTCTCCACTTTTTGTGTAAGGAAGACATTATCATCACATCCCTGTCTGCAGTAGTCCATCACGCTGGGACTCCCTGCTGACTGTTTGTTTAGTAGCATGTGGAGTCTCTCAGCCTTGGCTTGTAGTGTTGACAACTGAGCTGCCATGTCTTTCCATATTACTACGTCTTTTATTGGTAAACACAATGGGGGACATTAAACTGGAGTCAATAGGAATGGTATCATTTTAACTTGCTTCTTAGCGTGTTAATAACATTTAAAAAAAATGTAAACTGATTTTAAGTTGTCTATATTTTATTTTACTTTGTAAATAATGAATTATATAGGCTATGGAAATGTTTTAGTAGAACTTCATGTATGTATATTTGAAAATATTTACACCTCTCACCTTCCCTATGCCATATATTACTTTCTATAGCTGTTTTTCTATTACACCATTATGTAGCATTTTTTTCCATTGACAAAAGTCCCATGTATATACATTTCAATTGTCCCTATATTGGCAAGTTCCCAATTGGAGTTATCCATTACCATTAGAGTTTAGAAAGGCAATTATGATTTGGGTTTTATTTATTTTTTTGCCTAACTTTACATTTGCCAGAGGTTAGAGTCTTGAGGATGGTTGAACTTAATGTAGATATGTTTTTTTCAGCCTGGCTAACTAGGTAATTGGAGGCTTGAGGAAGTGAGAATAATTCATTCAAATATAATCAACATTTGTGCGGAAGGGAAGTTGGATGACCAGAGCATAAATATGTCAAGAGGTATATTGTTTCCTCTGGAAATTCATATGTATGCTGTCTTACCTGCAAAAAAAACTCAGTATGGTGATCCAGGCACCCCTGACAGACTGCATAGCTAGGTCTAGCCTGCAGCATAGCTTTGTCTAGGACACACCCTCAGCCTGCTGGCTGGTGAACGCAGATGCAGCAGCACATTGCTGAGGCCATCCTCATTCTGTTCTTTCCTTTTGCCAGAATGTTAACCGACAACACATGGGCATGCAGCAGAACCTGGCAAATTCTTGGTCCTAGCCCTCCCTCTTGTAGGCTTCTTGTACTTCTGCTGTGCAAGGTATTACAGTTGGCTCATAGCAAGACAAATTCAGGTATTTACACTAGATACTTGTTGAAATAGGATTTTTAAGAATATATATATATATATATATATATACAGATATATATATATATATATATATATATATATATATATATATATATATATATATATATATATATATGTATATAGTTTTAAAACAACAAGCAGCTCAGCACAAAAAAAAACAAAAAAACAAAAAACAAAAAAAAAAATACAATATAGTATTGTTCCACTGTGTAAAGGATTCCCAGCTGGAAAGGAACTACTCCCATCAGAAAAGCACATGGGATTCTGCCTCTTACAAGATCTTACCCATTTCCTGCCTCGGACAATGGTCTTTATGCCATCTGCTCATCAAAAGACACATTGTACTTCTATGAGTCAGCCTCTTATCATAGCCATGTCCATGCAACACAGGTTAGCTCTATTGTGTTCTATAACTGGGATCTGAGATATTTATAAGTGTTATAACTTTCCATCACAGAACACACAGTAAAATAAAAGCCACCATTATGTTTATTTACAGAATTTTACAAGTGCACAGTAATTATAACTTATTTTCTTGTATCTATTGTGTATAGAAACACTAAAGCAGGATTGGTCATATATTTCATATTATAACAACAAATGAACATAAGCAAGTAATTGAAAAAAAAAATAATGGCCTATGACCGCTGGAGAAATTATATATTGACGTCATTGAGGTCTTAGTTCAGTAATGGGGGCCATTGCTGTATTCATAGAGACTACAGTAATTTCTCCGATTTTATTATTACTCGAATCATGTGAGCCAGCAGGAGCTCACACCAGCCCAGAAGAATTTTCAAAATGCTACACCTGGAATAAAGCTTCATCCAAAGCTATATTTTTTTTTTTTTAGTTTTAGATAGAGAAGGAAATGTTTAGAACCTCTTTCATGGTATTGCTGTCTGAGGGAAAGTCTCTCCAACAGGGACACAGACAGCAATAAAAACCTTTTTAGTAGGTTCAGAAAGGCAACTTTTTAATGCTGCAAAGATGTTCCCTCAGTTACTGAAACTGGCGCCAAATCTCCTAAAAGGTGACAATATCAGCATTGAAAATCATTTGTCACTTTATCCTAAGCCTATATAATGTTATTTTAACTGCACCCACTTTATACATGCATGCTATGTTGTAAGGCAATAAAGATGTAGTAGAACACTTAATTTGCAGAGAATTAGCAAGGATGCCAACTGTGACATTTGACATACACATGGCCAGTAGAAGGCAAACTTATAAACACATATAGTTTTTCTCTATATATTTACAGTAGCTCACAAAAGTGAGTACACTATTATATCTTTAATATATCTTTTCATGTGACAACACTGAAGAAATTACACTTTGTTACAATGTAAAGTAGTGAGTGTACAGCCTGTATAACAGTGTAAATTTGCTGTCCCCTCAAAATAACTCAACACACAGCCATTAATGTCTAAACTGTTGGCAACAAAAGTGAGTACACCCCTAAGTGAAAATGTCCAAATCGGGCCCAATTAGCCATTTTCCCTCCCCGGTGTCATGTGATCCGTTAGAGTTACAAGGTCTTGGGTGTGAATGGGGAGCAGGTGTAGTAAATTTGGTGTTATTGCTCTCCCTCTCTCATACTAGTCACTGGAAGTTCAACATGACACCTCATGGCAAAGAACTCTCTGGGGATCTGAAAAAAAATTGTTGTGCTACATAAAGATGGCCTAGGCTATAAGCCGATTGCCAAGACCCTGAAACGGAGCTGCAGAATGGTGGCCAAGACCATATATGAGTTTAACAGGACAGGTTCCACTCAGAAGGGGCCTTGTTAGGGTTGACTAAAGATGTTGAGTGCACGTGCTCAGCGTCATATCTAGAGGTTGTTATTAGGAGATAGACGTCTGAGTGCTGCTAGAATTGCTGCAGAGGTTGAAGGGGTGGGGGGGTCAGCCTGTCAGTGCTCAGACCATACACTACACATTGCACCAGATTGTTCTGCGGTCATCCTAGAAGGAAGCCTCGTCTAAAGATGATGCACAATAAAGCCCACAGTTTGCTGCAGGCACTGGGGAGCTACAGTTCATTGCAGGAACCATGAATGCCATCATGTACTGTGGCATACTGAAGCAGAGCATGATCCCCTCCCTTGGGAGACTGGGCAGCAGGGCAGTATTCCAACATGATAACAACCCCAAACACACCTCCAAGATGACCACTGCCTTGCTAAAGAAGCTGAGGGTAAAGGTGATGGACTGGCCAAGCATGTCTCCAGACCTAAGCCATAATGAGCATCTGTGGGGCCTACTCAAATGAAAGGTGGAGGAGCGCAAGGTCTCTAACATCCACCAGCTCCGTGATGTGGTCATTGAGAAGTGGAAGAGTACGCCAGTGGAAACCTGTGAAGCTCTGGTGAACTCCATGCCCGAGAGGGTTAAGGCAGTGCTGGGAAATAATGGTGGCCACACAAAATATGGACACTTTGGGCCCAATTTAGACATTTTCACTTAGGGGTGTACTCACTTTTGTTGCCAGCAGTTTAGACACTAATGGATGTGTGTTGAGCTATTTTGAGGGAACAGCAAATTTTCACTGTTATACAAGCTGTACACTCACTACTTTACAATGTAGCAAAGTGTAATTTCTTCAGTGTTGTCACATGAAAAGATATAATAAAATATTTACAAAAATGTGAGGGGCATACTCCCTTTTGTGAGATACTGTATATACAGTAGATATAGGTTCGGGATGGCTAAACATATATATACTGCAGGATAATGAAAATTGCACAAATGTACATATACATGAACTCTTCATACCAGTGTTTCTGTGCTTTGACCAGGGTAATATACGGCCACACAGCAAAATATATGCTGCACAGCATAATAATGTATAACAACAGAGAGTCTAACTAAGAATCACTACTTAAATAAGCGGTTCAAAACACAAATAGCTGCTTGCAATTATTTTTATAGACAGCATCCCTCTCATTGAAGTCCAAGGTACCTCTGGTAACACAGGTGGACAGCTGTTAGGATCCAAGGCCCAAGGATAAAGCACCACCACACTGAAACTGGAATACTCTTGTAGCAATTTAAAAAGGTGCTGCCCACACAAGATGGGTCTTCTGGAGAATTTGCATACTATTGGGCTCCTAGCTGGCTGCCTGCACTCCAGTTCTGACAGTGGAAGACCATTCGGATGACTACAGACATTCTGCACAGCTACCTCTGCCTCATCAGGTGTGACCGGTCTGTCTGAGCTGCTGAGAGGGAGAAACTGAGGAACTTATCTTTCCTGGGTGTGTTTAGGAATCCAATTGTGAGGAATGACGTTTAGGCCTTTTTATGTTTAATATTTTTTTCAGAATAATTCTTGCTCTATTCAAAGTTTTATGCAACCACATGTAAATGTAACCACATTTTTTAAAGCAACATCATCACCCCTGTATGTACTGCTGTGAATAATTGCTCACCAAAGCATAGATTTATCTCATGAATGTCTTGTGGTCTAACTTTCAGGCAGGTCTATATTCCATTTCAGGTGTGTGTGGAGAGTGCCCTGACAAGGAAGCGCTGCAAGCTCTTATTCATTATCTTATTGTGAATGTATAGAAAAAATGGCAATTGAGGAGGCAATATGGACTTTCATGGTACAGTATAGACTTACATAAGGGAATTACAAAAATATAATTTAATATACAAAACATAATTGTTAAAACATAGGCAGATATACAATATACAGATGATGCTACTCAAGATACAAAGGATGCTACTCAGATGCGGAACCCAATTTCATAGTGACCCTTTTGGCCTCACCTATACCACAGGGTTCTCTAAAGGGACATAGCATGATTTTTATTTGTACTCATAGATATATAACACTTCACCATGATGGTAGCCATTTTGGTGATTTGCAACTGGAGAATTGTTTCCGAACCATATTGCCAAATTCCTTTGATCTTATTTTTTCCAGATTGTGTCAGAGAATTGGGTGCCTCATCTGAGTAGCATCCTTTGTATATTGTATATCTGCCTATGTTTTAACAATTATGTTTTGTATAATACTTTAGATTTTTGTAATTCCCTTGTGTAAGTCTATATTTTACCATGAAACTCCATATTGCCTCCTTGACTAACGATTTTTCTATTCAATGTTAGGACGAAGGTGTGATTCATTTTTTATTAAGTAGCATCTCACATACTTATTGTGAATGTATATGTTCACCTTGCATTGCTAGAGGTATTGTTTGCTTTATGGTGACTAA
Organism: Lithobates pipiens; assembly: GCF_037356315.1. Taxonomy (NCBI): domain Eukaryota; kingdom Metazoa; phylum Chordata; class Amphibia; order Anura; family Ranidae; genus Lithobates; species Lithobates pipiens. The sequence goes on along the minus strand of NW_027507758.1, from coordinate 418,719,918 downwards.
ATGGGCACTCTACTACGATCTTATGTCTGTAGATGGAAAAAACTGGTAGCTGTAGTTAGTGATGGCCGAACGGTTCGCCCGGCGGTCGTTTCGCGGCGAATTTCCGACATTCGCGGTCCGCACGTTCGAACGCCTTTTTCCGTCGTTCGCCGCGGCGGACTTACGTGTTTAATGTATACAAGAACTTTAACCTTTGGTGACACGTTTATCATGTGATACAGGACAGCCAATTGAGACATGACAGCACATGGACACTTGTACATTCCCCCTAACCTATAAATACACCCGATCCGGTGGCCATTTTACATTCTTTCTTCTGTTAAGATAGGGACAGGTTCCTGTGTGGAGTAGGGAGAGATAAACCACTAGCTATTTGGTACACAAAAGTTCTTTTCAGGACTGGTATAGGTGTTAGGTGTTGATAGGTTTGCTGTGCTGCTGATTCTTGCAGCAGCCTGAGTGTCTTTTGTTAGTTTAGAGAAAGGGAAAGGACGGTGTATGCTACAGGGACAGCCAGATTAGTCTTTCATCATCATCATCATCATCATCATCATTAGCTGTTACTATCAAGGTCCACAAAAGAGCTGTTCCAGTAACCACTAATCGTTCTCTTTTTTTGCCAATTTGTATAGGGACAGGAAGGAAGCAGTGTTGTCAGGCAGTGAGGGTAATTTTAAAGACTTGCTGTTATTATTAGTTCCACAAAGGTTCTTTTCAGGACTGGTATCAGTGGTACAGTAATAGGCTTGTACATGTATAATATTCTTTCTTCCAAATATAGAAAGGATATTATACTTGACTGCTGCCCTTCTGCTGCAGTCTGCTAAACATTCACAACTCACTTGTTCCACAAAAGTTCTTATAAGGACTGGTAACTTGGTATAGGGTGCTACGGTACATAGGCTTGAGTGCGGTACAGTCTGCTGTTCTGTAAGGACCGCTATCGGTCCACAATAGATAGGGTTGACGTGCACCACTGCTGACCGCTGCCCTATACTGCAGCAGTCCTTCAGCGGTATAGGGACTGACGTACAGTCTGCTAATCACTAACACACAACCTGCTTGTTCCACAAAAGTTCTTATAAGGACTGGTAACTTGGTATAGGGTGCTACGGTACATAGGCTTGAGTGCGGTACAGTCTGCTGTTCTGTAAGGACCGCTATCGGTCCACAATAGATAGGGTTGACGTGCACCACTGCTGACCGCTGCCCTATACTGCAGCAGTCCTTCAGCGGTATAGGGACTGACGTACAGTCTGCTAAAAACTAATACACAACCTGCTTGGTCCACAAAAGTTCTTATAAGGACTGGTAACTTGGTATAGGGTGCTACGGTACATAGGCTTGAGTGCGGTACAGTCTGCTGTTCTGTAAGGACCGCTATCGGTCCACAATAGATAGGGTTGACGTGCACCACTGCTGACCGCTCACCTATACTGCAGCAGTCCTTCAGCGGTATAGGGACTGACGTACAGTCTGCTAAACACTAATACACAACCTGCTTGTTCCACAAAAGTTCTTATAAGGACTGGTAACTTGGTATAGGGTGCTACGGTACATAGGCTTGAGTGCGGTACAGTCTGCTGTTCTGTAAGGACCGCTATCGGTCCACAATAGATAGGGTTGACGTGCACCACTGCTGACCGCTCACCTATACTGCAGCAGTCCTTCAGCGGTATAGGGACTGACGTACAGTCTGCTAAAAACTAATACACAACCTGCTTGGTCCACAAAAGTTCTTATAAGGACTGGTAACTTGGTATAGGGTGCTACGGTACATAGGCTTGAGTGCGGTACAGTCTGCTGTTCTGTAAGGACCGCTATCGGTCCACAATAGATAGGGTTGACGTGCACCACTGCTGACCGCTCACCTATACTGCAGCAGTCCTTCAGCGGTATAGGGACTGACGTACAGTCTGCTAAACACTAATACACAACCTGCTTGTTCCACAAAAGTTCTTATAAGGACTGGTAACTTGGTATAGGGTGCTACGGTACATAGGCTTGAGTGCGGTACAGTCTGCTGTTCTGTAAGGACCGCTATCGGTCCACAATAGATAGGGTTGACGTGCACCACTGCTGACCGCTCACCTATACTGCAGCAGTCCTTCAGCGGTATAGGGACTGACGTACAGTCTGCTAATCACTAACACACAACCTGCTTGTTCCACAAAAGTTCTTATAAGGACTGGTAACTTGGTATAGGGTGCTACGGTACATAGGCTTGAGTGCGGTACAGTCTGCTGTTCTGTAAGGACCGCTATCGGTCCACAATAGATAGGGTTGACGTGCACCACTGCTGACCGCTCACCTATACTGCAGCAGTCCTTCAGCGGTATAGGGACTGACGTACAGTCTGCTAAACACTAATACACAACCTGCTTGTTCCACAAAAGTTCTTATAAGGACTGGTAACTTGGTATAGGGTGCTACGGTACATAGGCTTGAGTGCGGTACAGTCTGCTGTTCTGTAAGGACCGCTATCGGTCCACAATAGATAGGGTTGACGTGCACCACTGCTGACCGCTCACCTATACTGCAGCAGTCCTTCAGCGGTATAGGGACTGACGTACAGTCTGCTAATCACTAACACACAACCTGCTTGTTCCACAAAAGTTCTTATAAGGACTGGTAACTTGGTATAGGGTGCTACGGTACATAGGCTTGAGTGCGGTACAGTCTGCTGTTCTGTAAGGACCGCTATCGGTCCACAATAGATAGGGTTGACGTGCACCACTGCTGACCGCTCACCTATACTGCAGCAGTCCTTCAGCGGTATAGGGACTGACGTACAGTCTGCTAAACACTAATACACAACCTGCTTGTTCCACAAAAGTTCTTATAAGGACTGGTAACTTGGTATAGGGTGCTACGGTACATAGGCTTGAGTGCGGTACAGTCTGCTGTTCTGTAAGGACCGCTATCGGTCCACAATAGATAGGGTTGACGTGCACCACTGCTGACCGCTGCCCTATACTGCAGCAGTCCTTCAGCGGTATAGGGACTGACGTACAGTCTGCTAAACACTAATACACAACCTGCTTGGTCCACAAAAGTTCTTATAAGGACTGGTAACTTGGTATAGGGTGCTACGGTACATAGGCTTGAGTGCGGTACAGTCTGCTGTTCTGTAAGGACCGCTATCGGTCCACAATAGATAGGGTTGACGTGCACCACTGCTGACCGCTCACCTATACTGCAGCAGTCCTTCAGCGGTATAGGGACTGACGTACAGTCTGCTAATCACTAACACACAACCTGCTTGTTCCACAAAAGTTCTTATAAGGACTGGTAACTTGGTATAGGGTGCTACGGTACATAGGCTTGAGTGCGGTACAGTCTGCTGTTCTGTAAGGACCGCTATCGGTCCACAATAGATAGGGTTGACGTGCACCACTGCTGACCGCTGCCCTATACTGCAGCAGTCCTTCAGCGGTATAGGGACTGACGTACAGTCTGCTAAACACTAATACACAACCTGCTTGGTCCACAAAAGTTCTTATAAGGACTGGTAACTTGGTATAGGGTGCTACGGTACATAGGCTTGAGTGCGGTACAGTCTGCTGTTCTGTAAGGACCGCTATCGGTCCACAATAGATAGGGTTGACGTGCACCACTGCTGACCGCTGCCCTATACTGCAGCAGTCCTTCAGCGGTATAGGGACTGACGTACAGTCTGCTAAACACTAATACACAACCTGCTTGGTCCACAAAAGTTCTTATAAGGACTGGTAACTTGGTATAGGGTGCTACGGTACATAGGCTTGAGTGCGGTACAGTCTGCTGTTCTGTAAGGACCGCTATCGGTCCACAATAGATAGGGTTGACGTGCACCACTGCTGACCGCTCACCTATACTGCAGCAGTCCTTCAGCGGTATAGGGACTGACGTACAGTCTGCTAATCACTAACACACAACCTGCTTGTTCCACAAAAGTTCTTATAAGGACTGGTAACTTGGTATAGGGTGCTACGGTACATAGGCTTGAGTGCGGTACAGTCTGCTGTTCTGTAAGGACCGCTATCGGTCCACAATAGATAGGGTTGACGTGCACCACTGCTGACCGCTCACCTATACTGCAGCAGTCCTTCAGCGGTATAGGGACTGACGTACAGTCTGCTAAACACTAATACACAACCTGCTTGTTCCACAAAAGTTCTTATAAGGACTGGTAACTTGGTATAGGGTGCTACGGTACATAGGCTTGAGTGCGGTACAGTCTGCTGTTCTGTAAGGACCGCTATCGGTCCACAATAGATAGGGTTGACGTGCACCACTGCTGACCGCTCACCTATACTGCAGCAGTCCTTCAGCGGTATAGGGACTGACGTACAGTCTGCTAATCACTAACACACAACCTGCTTGTTCCACAAAAGTTCTTATAAGGACTGGTAACTTGGTATAGGGTGCTACGGTACATAGGCTTGAGTGCGGTACAGTCTGCTGTTCTGTAAGGACCGCTATCGGTCCACAATAGATAGGGTTGACGTGCACCACTGCTGACCGCTCACCTATACTGCAGCAGTCCTTCAGCGGTATAGGGACTGACGTACAGTCTGCTAAACACTAATACACAACCTGCTTGTTCCACAAAAGTTCTTATAAGGACTGGTAACTTGGTATAGGGTGCTACGGTACATAGGCTTGAGTGCGGTACAGTCTGCTGTTCTGTAAGGACCGCTATCGGTCCACAATAGATAGGGTTGACGTGCACCACTGCTGACCGCTGCCCTATACTGCAGCAGTCCTTCAGCGGTATAGGGACTGACGTACAGTCTGCTAAACACTAATACACAACCTGCTTGGTCCACAAAAGTTCTTATAAGGACTGGTAACTTGGTATAGGGTGCTACGGTACATAGGCTTGAGTGCGGTACAGTCTGCTGTTCTGTAAGGACCGCTATCGGTCCACAATAGATAGGGTTGACGTGCACCACTGCTGACCGCTCACCTATACTGCAGCAGTCCTTCAGCGGTATAGGGACTGACGTACAGTCTGCTAATCACTAACACACAACCTGCTTGTTCCACAAAAGTTCTTATAAGGACTGGTAACTTGGTATAGGGTGCTACGGTACATAGGCTTGAGTGCGGTACAGTCTGCTGTTCTGTAAGGACCGCTATCGGTCCACAATAGATAGGGTTGACGTGCACCACTGCTGACCGCTGCCCTATACTGCAGCAGTCCTTCAGCGGTATAGGGACTGACGTACAGTCTGCTAAACACTAATACACAACCTGCTTGGTCCACAAAAGTTCTTATAAGGACTGGTAACTTGGTATAGGGTGCTACGGTACATAGGCTTGAGTGCGGTACAGTCTGCTGTTCTGTAAGGACCGCTATCGGTCCACAATAGATAGGGTTGACGTGCACCACTGCTGACCGCTGCCCTATACTGCAGCAGTCCTTCAGCGGTATAGGGACTGACGTACAGTCTGCTAAACACTAATACACAACCTGCTTGGTCCACAAAAGTTCTTATAAGGACTGGTAACTTGGTATAGGGTGCTACGGTACATAGGCTTGAGTGCGGTACAGTCTGCTGTTCTGTAAGGACCGCTATCGGTCCACAATAGATAGGGTTGACGTGCACCACTGCTGACCGCTGCCCTATACTGCAGCAGTCCTTCAGCGGTATAGGGACTGACGTACAGTCTGCTAAACACTAATACACAACCTGCTTGGTCCACAAAAGTTCTTATAAGGACTGGTAACTTGGTATAGGGTGCTACGGTACATAGGCTTGAGTGCGGTACAGTCTGCTGTTCTGTAAGGACCGCTATAGGTCCACAATAGATAGGGTTGACGTGCACCACTGCTGACCGCTCACCTATACTGCAGCAGTCCTTCAGCGGTATAGGGACTAAGAGTTTTGTCACAGGGTCATTTAAAAAATGACATGCAGAGGAAGAGGCAGGCCCTTCCGCAGGGGTGGTAGGGGTAGGGCAGGAGCAACAGGCTTGAGCCAAAGTGGGAAGTTGCAGAAGGTGCGTTCAATTACTTTAAAGGATGCACCAGACTTGGTTGAGTGGCTCGCTCAGCCTTACTCTTCTGCACCCTCCTCATCCTCTCGATCTGCACCCTCTTCTTCACTCTCTGCTATGTGCACCCCCAAAGACACTACCACCAACAACACGACCACCACCACCACCACCACATACCTTCCGCTTGAGTCACTGGAATTATTTTCCGATCCATATCAAGAGGACATTTCTGATGCGCAGCCACTCTTGGTATTGGATCAGGAAGAGGAGGTAGCAACAAGCGCTACTCAGCAGTCTGACGCCAGTACCCAGATCAGCCCAAGGAGGAGGTTGGTCCCCGGTGTTGCTGCCTACTCCGAGATCTCTACTTATAGCGGTGGGGAAGGTGACGTTGATGATGACGTGTCTAGTGATGTCACGTGGGTGCCCACAAGAGAGGAAGAGGAGGGGAGTTCAGAGGGAGATATGGACCAGCAGATAGGGAGGAGAAGCAGCAATGACTTACATTGCACAGCAGGGACAAAGCAGACTGCAAATGTATCAGGAGCGAGTCATCGACCATGTACGGTCACATCTGGCGCTCCCAGGACACCGGCACATGGCTCCGCAGTGTGGGCTTTTTTTAACGTGTCCGCTGCTGACAATAGCGTTGCCATCTGCAATCTTTGCAGTCAACGCGTTAGTCGCGGTAAGCCCAATACTCACCTAGGGACGACCGCCTTAAGAAGGCACATGAGCAGCCATCACCGAGCCCAGTGGGAGCAACGGAACACACAAAGCCACACTGCAGGCTCTCACCGTCCAGCCTCGTCTTCTACTTCTCCTTCTCCTCTCTCCTCACAATTGTCCTCCACTCCACCTTCCATCACGCCAAGCTCACATTTTTCTGCAAAAAGGCAGGCTTCCGTGGGCCTAATGTTTGAGCGTAAAAAAATGATGATGCCGGATAACCCTCTTGCCCAACGGTTGGCGGCTGGCTTGTCAGAACTCATAGCCCGCCAACTACTGCCATATAAACTGGTGGACTCGGAGGCCTTTCGCAAATTTGTGGCCATTGGAACACCACAATGGAAGGTCCCAGGAAGGAAGTATTTCTCAGAGAAGGGCATCCCAGAGCTATATGGCCATGTTCAGCGGCAAGTGAATGTATCTCTGGCACACAGTGTCGGTGCCAAGATACATCTGACCACAGACACGTGGTCTAGCAAACACGGGCAGGGAAGGTATATCAGTTTTACTGCCCACTGGGTGAACCTTCTGACGGCCGTCAAGCATGTAACCCGTGGCACCCGTGTAGATTTGGTTTTACCGCCACGGATTGCATGCAGGCCTGACTCTTCTTCTCCTCCTCCTACTCCATCCTCCTCCCTCTCCTCCTCAGCTGCCTCCTCCTTTTCCGCTGCTAGCGTCTCTTCCACTGCACCGCCCAAGCTCCCCAGAACCTATTCCACATGCCAGGTGAGACGTTGCCATGCCGTGCTGCGTCTGTTGTGCCTGGAAGCAAAGAGCCACACTGGCCCGGCACTCCTTTCAGCTTTGCGTTCACAGGCAGATGAGTGGCTAACACCGCTCAATTTGACAGTTGGTAAAGTGGTGTGTGACAACGGTGCCAATCTGCTTAGCGCATTGAAACAGGGCAAAATCACGCACGTGCCGTGCATGGCACACGTCTTAAACTTGGTCGTGCAGCGATTCCTTGTCAAATACCCTGGGGTCCAGGACATCTTGCGGCAGGCAAGGAAAATCTCGGCCCATTTCAGAAGATCTTACACGGCCATGGCTCGCCTTGCTGACATTCAGCGGCGACACCATCTGCCGGTCAGACGTCTTATTTGCGATTGCCCGACGCGATGGAACTCAACCTTCTATATGCTTGATAGGCTGCTCCAGCAGAAACGTGCAGTTAACGTCTACCTGTATGAACTCTGCGAAAGAAACGGTTCTGGGGAGCTGGGTTTTTTTTCACCGCGCCAGTGGCTGCTCATGCGCGACACATGCAGACTTCTGCGGCCATTTGAGGAGATCACCAAACTGGTCAGTCGCAGCCATGGCGCCATCAGTGACATGGTACCTTATGCCTTCTTTCTGGAGCGTGCATTGCGTCGTGTCATTGATCAGGCTGTGGAGGAGCAGGAGCGGGAAGATGAGGAAGTCGCAATGCTGGATGAATTCCCAGGGGGGGCTACTCTATCTGAGACAAGTCAACAACAGGAGTCTGATGAGGAGTCAGAGGAGGATGGTGCCGGGGCGGATGAGCAGGAGCAAGAAGAGCATGCTTTAAACCTTTCTGGGATCCCTGTTGTGCGAGGATGGGGAGAGGAGAATGAAGAGGACGACATTATCCTGGATGATGAGCAGGAGCCAGGCCACCACACCGCTTCCACTTTAGTGCAAATGGGGGCCTTCATGCTCCAGTGTTTTAATAGGGACCCCCGTATAAAAAGCATGAGGGTCAAGGACCAGTACTGGGTGGCAACGTACTTAGACCCCCGGTACAAACACAAAATGGCGGAAATGTTACCGCCGTCGCAGAGGGCTGTCAGAATGCAGCACTTCCAGGCCTTGCTTCGAGAAATGCTGCATTCTGCTTTTGCGTGCGCTGGCAGAGGAGCAATTCCCACTCCCAGAGAAGGATTTGCGGGTACCAATCCAACAGCGCCTGCAAGAAGAGGCCGGTTTGAAGATGTGTTGGTGACTTCGGATATGAGGTCATTCTTTCAGCCGACCCATCGACAGGTGTCATCCGGATCCAGCATCAGGGAACGCCTAGACCGTCAGGTGTCCGACTACATTGGGTTAACGGCCGATGTGGACGCTCTGAGGAGTGATGAACCCCTAGACTACTGGGTGGGCAGGCTTGACCTCTGGCCAGAGCTTGCCCAATTTGCAATCGAACTGTTGGCTTGCCCCTCATCCAGTGTCCTGTCCGAAAGGACGTTCAGCGCAGCAGGGGGGATTGTGACCGATAAGCGTACTCGCCTAGCTCACCACAGTGTTAACTACCTCACATTTCTAAAAATGAATGAGGCATGGATCTCGGAGGAATTCAACACATGTGACCAGTAGACCATGTATATGTCTATAAACTATTTTTTTAATCAAGCACACAGACCTTCTTAATTCATTTGGCTCACTTCCTTGACCCAAAAAAGCACACCGTACTATATGCCCCTACCCTCCTCTTTGAAGAGGTTGAGCGGTGTCATATTTCTACTGGGGCTGCTTATGATATCCCTGTGCTGTGCTGACTTCCTCCTGGGGGTTCTTATTATGAAGGGATCACACTATCCCTGTGCTGTGCTGACTTCCTCCTGGGGGTTCTTATTATGAGGGGATCACACCATCCCTGTGCTGTGCTGACTTCCTCCTGGGGCTGCTTACGGTGCTGCTGTCAGTGCTGTATGTCACGGTGCTGCTGTCAGCGCTGTATGTCACGGTGCTGCTGTCAGCGCTGTATGTCACGGTGCTGCTGTCAGCGCTGTATGTCACGGTGCTGCTGTCAGCGCTGTATGTCACGGTGCTGCTGTCAGCGCTGTATGTCACGGTGCTGCTGTCAGCGCTGTATGTCACGGTGCTGCTGTCAGCGCTGTATGTCACGGTGCTGCTGTCAGCGCTGTATGTCACGGTGCTGCTGTCAGCGCTGTATGTCACGGTGCTGCTGTCAGCGCTGTATGTCACGGTGCTGCTGTCAGCGCTGTATGTCACGGTGCTGCTGTCAGCGCTGTATGTCACGGTGCTGCTGTCAGTGCTCTGTATTACGGTGCTGCTGTCAGATGCCTCTATCACGGTGCATGTGTCATTCCGGTATGTCACGCTGCTGGTGATCATCTCCTGCACCCTCTTCTTTGCCTACCCTGGTCCCTGACCTTCCCTCTCCTCCATTGCCTTCATTAGCTCCATAGTCCTGAATTGTTAGAACAATTTCCCAAATAAAATAAAAATGCTTGTAGTTATCGATCCCAAATTCACCTCATACATGTATTATGTCATTGTCCAGATGGTGGGACTACGTTTTACCCCCTAATAATTACCACGTGGCCGCAAATTCGACATGAAGGTTTGCAAAGTTCGCCTCCCATTGAAGTCAATGGGGCCCGCGGCGAACGGTCGGTTTCGCGAACGTTTGGGTCCGTTCGCATTTCGCGTTCGCGAAACGTCCCGTCGGAAGTTCGTCCATCACTAGCTGTAGTGGGTAAATAGTGAACTGCTTCCTCCAATCCTCCCCTTCTGGTACATAAAGGTATGGGTAGGGCAGCAAAGATCCTGATACACATTTACAGGGTGCACAGATGATATCTTGCAATGGAGTTGTATCATGACTTCATGACCGACTTCCCTCTCAAGTCTCTCAAGTCGGCTTTACTATTACTTTTTCTGAGTGCAAGTCTACCAGATAGGTCTGTCTGAATCAAAGCAATGAACTGTCAGTGAACCTAAATTATTTTTCTGGGTTGTGGCTAATCTGGGAAACTGACTGTCATATAAAGATAGCAGCTTGAGGGACGAATCTAAAACTGTGTGGAAAATGCACAAGGGGAATTGTAGAAACCCTTTAGAATTTTATCAGGTTCCCTCCCGAATTGTTGGTGCTTAAGGCCGATTCACGTACCTGTCATGACTGCTGGCTGGGAAGGTTGGAGTGTTCATATTGGAAATTTCTTCCTCAGTGATGTGTCTGTCAGTGTGGGAACATATATTACAGGTTCTATGAATGTAGTGGGGGCAGAAAGGGGGGGGGGGGGTAGTCAGCACTTGATGAGTGTCTGTCACAGGTAGATCCCCGCTGTGGGACTGATGATTGCAATTAAACTGCAATACCAACTCAAATGGCGACGATCAGTGATTTTTATTGTGACTGTGACATTATGGTGGACACATCGGACATTTTTTACACATTTTTGGGGCCATTGTTATTTATACAGCAATCACAAATTACACTGGCAGTGAATGGGTTAACCACTAGGTGGCAGTGTGGGAGTTAAGTGTGTCTTGGGGCATGCTTCTAACTGTGGGGGGCGTGGCTGTGTGTAACACATCACTGATCTCTGCTCCGATCACAGGGAGTAGAGATCAGTGACACTGTCACTAGGCAGAACGGGGAGATGCTTGTTTACATTAGCATCTCCTTGTTCTTCCTCCCATGAGGCGATTGCGGGTATCCCCGCAGTGATCGAATCTGCGGGACCCGCAACCTGACTCACAGAGCTTGCCGCGGGCATGCTTGCGCGCCCGCTGGCTGCCTCTTAAAGGGTATGTGATTCTGCCTGTAAGAGCCATTCTGCTGACGTATATCATCTAGAGACGGTTGGCAAGCGGTTAAACTTCAGCATTAGGGTAAATATTACAATGTATTATAATAACTCAACTGAGATTAATTCCCTTAAAATACATTATAATTCATCAATACGGAAACTAATTTTACATATAACTTTTGCTGCTATATGTGCTGTTTGAAACATTTTTTTCTCTTTAAGGACGCATACAGAATTGCACACAGAAAAATAAAATATCACTGTATTCTTCTCAGCCACTACAAGTAGCAAAGGCAATGAAGCTTATGACTGATGTACTGAAGCAACTATTTTAAATTCCCCAGACTGCTAACTATGTTATACATAAAGAGCTTGATGATTGATGAGAGTTAAATAACATAATTAAGAAAATATAGCAGTTAATTAGCACCAGTTTTTCCTAATGATTATTTTTTAATAAATATGTACTTGTGCAATTAACCAGCCATATATCCTGGCTCTTTAGCCTTGTTACAGCATGTCTTTCTAGCTAGTCAGAGGTAAAGTGCTCTAACGTTCACTATAGCCAATCACATGACACATTAATATACACATGAAGCCTTTAAAATGGCCCATTAGATTTACTGTGTCATTAACCTCCCAAAATAAAACAAAGCCTGTTCTGGAAGAAATGTATGGCTCCTGTTGGGTTTTGGGTATCCATGCCATGAGGAAATGCTGACAGGGGTCAGTGTGGCCTAATCTTTCATTCAGCCCCAAAGCTGTCAGGTTGTCCCCAGATGCCTTTGCCCTAGATATAAATTTTCATTATCCAGCAGCACAAGGGCAGAGGTGCAACAAATTAATTTTTTAACCAATCAAATTACAGCTTGTTGCCAGATTATGTGTAAACACTAATTCTGTGAAGTTTTCCTGTGGTCATTTATCTACGACTATATGAAGCAAAAATTTGCTGAAACTGTAAAGATTTTTAAATTTCATTATTTCTTTGAAAACTGTATTGGGGATAGGAAAAATGTAATAAACATCACTTTGAGAATCAAATTGTGTCTTCCAAGATACAATTAGACTTTTTTTTTTTAGTTTTTAAAAATGCAAAAGAAGGAAACCATAAGAATTATCTTTAACAGGGTACAAATCATATAATGTGGTTACACTTTAGAATCCATAAATCATTACGTGTACAAAAGATAATTTGTTAAAATAAATAATAATTAATAATAATTATGAAACAATACATTTTACTGCCCTACATAAGAAAAGCAAATTAAAACATTATTTGTTTCTGTTCTGGAAAAAAAAAACATTATTAGTTTGCTTATATTTAAAAAATTTAAAGTATTTTAATTGTTATAGTTAGTGGAGACTTAGCTGAAGATAAGTAAGTAAGATAAAAAGTATAATAAAATTGTAACAGTTTGCCAATCTAATTTTGTTTTACACTTTTGGGAGTATTCTGTTTTGACAGAATGCATCATCACAGCAAGACTTTTATTGATTTAGTATGTTACTGCATGAACATCCGTATTTACTTTAGTGATGCCATCAGTGCATGATACATTTCAGGGCAAAGACACTTTGATCAGTTCAGAGCAACTGACTTGGAACCGAAACAGCTAGTCATACTTCTTTGGAAGTATATTTTTATGATTTAATTCATTTTGTATTATATTTTTAGGTTTAAGGAGCTTAGGAACCCAAAATTCAGATTCAGAATAACAACATTTTTTGGGAATAAATAAAAAAGTATATAAGGAACCCCGCACACAGTGCAGTTCCCATAGCATCCAATCAGAATCCATTTTTTACAGGTCGTGTTTTGATAAATCAAAAGCCTAAATTTGATTGCTATAGGTTGCTGTATTTTGTTCATTGGACAATTTGTTTGGTTTTGCTTGTGTTGGAAATACTAAAATCTGTCATCAGGTCCTACAATGCATTTCTTTACTCATATCAAGTACATATAATTAGGAGACTATTAAAAAAAAAAGTGGGCGATCATGTTGTTTATACAACTTTAGCGCAGTAAATCACACTTCTCATAATTTACGTTTGCATGTCTCCAATTTTAATTATTGCACGTGATTGTTTTTTTACTTTGCGTGATCATTGTATTCAATTACAATGATTATTTATCATGTTTATAAGAATCCAAAGTAAACTTTTGCAACTTTTAACTGGTTCTCATTTTAGAAATGTAATTCTAATCTATTTAATGTTTTCTAAGTGGAAAATGCAAATGTTTTTATTTAATATTATTGTGAATTCATAAGTCTACAGTAGCATTAGTTGAAGCTGAACACCAGCCTTACCTTAAATTTTGCACAGGTAGACAGGAGGACATTCAGCATCATCTAGCCCGTTCTTTCCCTAATCTACTGCCCTTGATCCCTCCTACCTCATTCATTGGATTTCAGCTCTTCTATAATGGAGGCTAAGTATTACATGGGGCATTACTTAGGTTGGTTTGCATGCAAATGCAATCTGCCTAAGAATGCCCATTCCTCCACACTGACATCCACCCACCAAGGTATTTTGATATTTACATTATTCCAGCCTTGCTAACAGCTCATGAGGGAACTACTGGGGAAAGGGGCTGTGATGTTTTAAGGAAGCTATGTACAACACTCTGCTGGCCCCTACCATAAGTCATGCTTTCTGTGCATTTCATGGAGAAGCACAAAGACCCAGAGAGGATGACACTAGGTATAACATAAGGGAATACATTTAAAAAAAATGTTTAATTTAAAAAAAATTCATAAGTATGTTGATGAAAAGGAAATGAGGTACCAGTGAAAGCAAAATATAAGCTGGTCAAACTGAAGCTTTAAATGTGTGAAATTACTAAATGCTTTCCTAGCTCTCAATTTTACATGCAGGATTATAGAAATGCATTCCATTGGATTAGGAAACAACTATCAATGTTCCCAGTAATGAATTGTGAGGAAGCAGGGACTGGTTGGCTGCAGTGGCTGTTGTTGGTTGGGTGTAGTCATTATGTAGCTAATCTACATTTTTATAGTCATGATAGAGTGCCCCAAACCCTTCCTTCTTCCTAATGTTCCTGCCACAGTGGAATCATTCTTTCCTTACTTTCCCAACCTCTTACCTCGCTGTTGAACAATATCCACTTTCATTCATAAAAAACAAAAGCAGACATTTTACAGTAGGGGAACCTCAATTCTGAATATCACATACCCCATCATCCTGCCTTAAGTGCACAGCCACATTCCTTTTTTTGTTCCAGATGGTTTCCTGTCTGTCCCCAGCATTTCTAAACTCTTTCTCCTCTCCCATTCCCGACATTCTTCTCTACACCTTAGCAGCCAAAATGGTGTCACGTCCTTTTCCTGTGGGCATCATAGAACCCCTGCTCCCTTGCACCTCATCAGAGAGATTTTTCTTTCTTAAGCTCTCAAAGACAACAGGGACAAATATAGGAATAAAAACCTTAAATGGATTGTAGTGTCCCCTATTCTACTAAAAACATTTTCTTTGCTTTCTGTTGATGATTTTCTTTCACTTTCTTTCTGTTGTCACTTGGACTTTACGTGAGAGGATAGCATTAAAAACCAAAGGTTCCACCCTAAAGTGGAACTTCCGCTGATCGGAACCCCCCCCCCTCCGGTGTCACAATTGGCACCTTTCAGGGGGGGTGCAGATACCTGTCAAAGACAGGTATTTATACCCACTTCCGGGCATAGACTCCCACGGGAGTCTATGCCTCTTTCTGTCCCTGCTTGCTGTCTGCTCGGACACACATGGGTCCCAGAGACAGCGCAAACAATTCCTATTGTGCTGCACGACTCGCGCATGCGCAGTAGGGAACCGGGAAGTGAAGCCGCAGCGCTTCACTTCCTGATTCCCTCACCTAGAATGGTGACGGCAGCAGCCGAGAGCCGAGCGATCGATCGGCCTCGGCTTCCGGCATCGCTGGACCCTGGGACAGGTGAGTGTCCATTTATTAAAAGTCAGCAGCTGCAGTATTTGTAGCTGCTGGCTTTTAATATTTTTTTCCACTGTGCAATCCCGCTTTAAAAAAGGCTAGACATACAGTACCCTTTATGCGTTACATAAATAATAGTGTATGTTAACATTATATGTAATATTATTACATATATTAATTATATATATGTTTTTACAGGGTCAGATCCGGCATCTGCAAATATTTCTGGTGAGTGTTTTCTTGACATGTTTGTAGCTTTCACTCCAGTCCTACATTGAGGATTTGGAGAAAAAAAATATTTGCCATAAGGTTAGGTTCACACTGTTGCGAATTGGATGTGGCTTTTGCCGAATCTGATTTGCATAGCAGGAGATTGTGACTGTCTCTCTATGGAGCCGGTTCACACATCTCCGGATCAGCTCCGATGCGAATTGCAAAAGAGTCCTATGCGTCTTTTTGTCCATTTCAGGTCTTAGTTCAGCCCAAAATTTGTGCTGAAATCGGACCTAAACTGGTGAATAGAGATGCACCAAGCCCCCTGCCATGAGCCACTCCATGCTCTAGTGTGAACCCAGCCTAATACAAAAGCATATAAAGCGAGGTGTTATTTTATGTTTTTACTTCTTGAAACTACTTACAAGAAGTAAAAAACATAATAACATAGAACTGGAAGGCCAACATTGGCAGAGCTTTAGTGGCTACAGGATAGACACAGGTTTTAAACAGAGCAGTATCTAACTTATTTATACCAGGACTAATGTATATATAGTCTTAGATTGTAAGCTCTTGTGAGCAGGGCCCTCTGATTCCTCCTGTATTAAAATTTATTGTATTTGTACTGTCTACCCTCAAGCTGTAAAGCGCTGCATAAACTGTTGGTGCTATATAAATCATGTATAATAATAATAATAATAGCCTAAAAGATGGATTTATTGCACTCTTAAAAGGAAAATGACAAACCTAGATGACTAGTATGGTTGGCATTACTTTTCAGTACAACTGGTTGTGTACAAATTCTGAGTTTTATTAAAGTGTTACTAAACCCAGTAATAGTAATAGTAAAATGTCTATTTTCATATAGTTCACCCCCTAGTGTCTACAACTTATAAATCTTCTTTTTACATTCAAATACTGCCACTATATACCTTTTTGGCTAATCTTTATACCACACTCACGTGATAAACTGCAGGGTCTTCCTGAGTGCTGAGTGTTCAGGTAGGGGGAGATTTCCACTATAGCCTGTGTCCTCATGCTGTTATGGGAGGTGGATTATCCATCAATCAAGTTGTGACATCCCACCCACTGTGTTCTTTTTTAGTTACTGGCCATGGAGGAGGAGGGAGGGACTGGGTTGTTTTTTAGGATCTGTATACACGTCCAAATGTGTGATGTTATACCATGTGACTTGAAAAGCTCAGCTCAAATGTTCTCTCCAGCAATAGAGACCAAACTGAGCATGTGCAGCAGTACTACCTTCACTGTGTCTTATTTGGCCTTGCCAAGAGTGACCCTACAGGAGGGGGAGGACCTGGCCATACAGAATCAAAGAGCCTTTTTACACAATACAGAGGATTAACCCCTTAAGTTCCACAATGAGTATAACAAGCATGCTATTCTGCATATACAATTTTTACTGTTGTGGGTTTAGTAACGCTTTATTCTTTGACATGCCTCTCTGTAAAACTCTCTTGTTATTTCTCACTTTTCTGGAATTTTAAATAAATCAAGCATAACTGCCCTTCACAGCAGTCACAGAGATAATTACAGTTGACTAATTGCCAAACCACAGGTAATGATGATTATACAATCACATTTTTACTTTGATCACCCCTTGAGATAGATGATTTTATTTTTGGAAATGTTTTGGTAATTTAGGACAAATGCTCATTAATTGCATTGTCTTTCTTGCTGGACTGGACATTAAGCCGGATTTCAAGATCAAGTCTAGTTTGACTTATTTCTTATTTCAAATAAAAAAAAGATACAGTATGTATATTTTTTTATAAAGACACATACCCCCTGAGAATTCAATAGACAGTAATTGTATGAGGAGCAATGGCTGGAGATCTACAGGGAATCTGCCAATTCAAGAGAGCTGGAAACCTAATTATATACAGAAGCTGGCCCCCATCGCCTACATCCACATTACAAAAACAGTTTTTACTGGAGGGTCTTTAAAGGGCCCCCATGCCAAAAATACAATTATTCATATGCAAAATGGGTAGTAAATGCATTTGCACTAAAGGAAAATATTAACATTTTATACTGGTGAATGCAGTGCTTTGTTTTATTTAGTCAGGCATTTCAGGTTAATGCAAGGCTGATCCAAGGCAATGCCCTTATTGGCAATATGGCACTCCTAGTAGTTGCCAAACAAGCCCCCTTTGTGCAAATTCAGGCTGGTAGCCATAATCAGTAACCTGGCAGTACATGATGTTATCTGTCAATTCAATGTGTCATAAAGGCTGCTAATAATAAAGTTTCACTTGCACCCCAGTCATGCTGCTCTGATTGGGGTCCCAGCAATAAATGCAGTGCTTGAAATGACACCACTGTCATACACCTCCCAGCTGTCAAACTTTACATTATTTAGGTAATGTAGTATACATACTGTTTAAAAAAATATGTTAATTTGTTTTCTAGCATTAAACAGTTGGCATGTTGAATAGTTGTAGCCTCTATTAAAACACCAAGGAGACTTGTATATGCACTTTTACTAAATGCATAATTTCTGCTTAGTGACTAGATATCGCCTAAAACATGTAAGTAATTCTTTAAAATGCTATATTGCTATGGTGCTACATCAGTAGGTTCTCCAATTCCTATAGGGATTTAATTCTTTGTCTTCCTATATGATGCCAGCATGGCTTCTTCTGGTCCTGGTACTTGGCATTATCTGGTACAAACATTAAGCTTGCAGTTGATTGTCTAAATCAGCTAGGAGCTTAATTAACCATAAGGATGAGCCAATTATCTCCATACCAGGGGTATTCTGTACACAACTGGGACAACGAAGATTATGTAGCCTTCTTTAACCACACATTATCCAACAAAAGCACTTGTATATTTAGCCTGGGAAATGAAACCTTCATTTCTGAAATCACATTCACTCGGTAGACAGATTGTGCTTTAAAAACAAAAAGTGGATTAAGAAGAATCGTTTTCAGCCAACAATAAAAGATTAGCACTAATGCAACTAAACACTTGCTGGCTTAATGCAAGGAAACATTTCAATATAGAATCTTAAGAAAAATAAGATGGTAATTAATATCTGTGGATAATTCGCATTTGTTGTAATTCTTGCAAAGTGTCTTAAACATTGCAAATGTAGTTTTAAATCCACTTACAATAATTCTAATTGATAACACTCTTTGAAAATTACAAGAGGACTGTTCAATGATCCCATAGAGAAACCCAAAGGCTGCCAAGTCACATTAATGAGTTTACCAGTATAGCTGAAATTGTGTCGGTAGAACATGGCAAACAAAATTCAACTTTTAGTAGCTTGTGGAGGCACTTTGAAAAGTAGCTACATAGGAATCAACCCCCGTGAGTTAATGCAGAGATCCTGAAAATGTATTAGCCTGTTGCACCAATTAAATATGGCTGATAAGCCACAAAGTAAAAAGAAGCACTTAAAATAATAATAGTACCATTCATTGTAACTGTTTATGCAGCCTTCACTTGGTATCGTGCAAATGTGAAGTATATTATGTAGGTGTTCAGATAAAGTAATGAGCCAAAGCCTGGTGCCAGTTCCGAGCTGAAGTGAGAGGCACTTGTCGCTTCTGCGCCATGTGTTAGGAATCAAAGTCATAATGGCAATAGGAAAAAACACAGAATGTACTAGCTGATTTTAGATGATGTTATGGGCAGGACTATATTCCCAGGTCACAGAGTAATAGGCATACGAATGATGCCCTTCCATTTTCTTTCTCCACAGCCATGGATATTTCAGCTGGCATGGACTTACAGAGGTAGCATGCTGTCTGTTTTATACCCAATAAAGAGACAAGATAAGTAAATATAAAAACTGTCAATATTGCTTATTTTAATGTTGCCTAGGCATTTTTCCAAAAGTGTCCAACAACAAATATAACCTTGTGTACACTATAGTATTGCAAATGGGCCTAATTTACTAAAAGGAAGCCCTTAACTTACGTTTTACTGTGTACACTTATGTTTACTGCATATGCAATGGTCCCCATTTGCAGTGTATGTTATACATAGGAATAATATATTATTATACCTTATACTAGGGTGCACTAAACAGTGTATGACTGCTCACTATGGGGATGCAAAGTGCATGTGCCAAACAAAGCAGCATCTTCTAAAAAGAAAACCTCATTAACTATACTCAATTCACAAAGCTTTAACACAAGGATAAAGATCTTATTTTCAGCCATATGACTGTAATTTTTAAACTCTTTTGACTAAACTAAAAATAACCAAAAAAGTGTGCATATTCATGATTATAACATGAACTTGCAAACATCAGTGTTTGAAGTTGTGTATGCATGCTTGCTGTGCCCAAAGCGTCTATATCTGCACATGAACATTTTTTACCCCACAAAGCAAGCACTATATCCTTTTTTAGTGATTTCAAAATGCATTCATGTGGCATTGTTCCTGAATGAAACAAGCATGCTAATAGCTGCCAAGCAAACCACATTTGTTAGTGAATTAGCCATGAGTGATAGCTGTGCACATCTCTGTGAACATCACACATTCTCAGTAAACACTGTGAGAGCACATTTAGGTTGTTCCACTCGGTTAGCAAGCATATGAAAGCAATGGTGAATGTGCATTTTCTTTATTTAATCAGGCCCACCATGTACATGGAGGTGCATATAATAATTGATGGGACCATAATCTTCAGGTGATTACAAAAACTTTCTCAGCATATGCTAATGAGTGAAAACATAATATCTACACACATTCCTATACACATATAAACAATTATCATAGCTATAAACAAGAATGCATTAAGAAATATGAGCCTGGAGAGTTGAATATTCCCTCCTGACAATTGTGTTGACTTCTGGAATATTTTTACACATAAATTAAAGCATTAAAGATCACCACGTTGACCTTGGACATGCTAGGCCAGCCATAGCTTGCCCAGCAGGCTGGTAGCAAATAAACAGTTACATACAGTTCTTATTAGATACTGAAGTTTTCTCGGTATATAAAACAAAGAAAACAGCCTGTAGCTAAGCAAAATATATCGCTCTCACACATTATTTATCTCACTGGACCCCCCTTCCTTTGAAAGTTAATTATCTCACTAATTTTAGAAATTACATAAAATGGATTTAAATACATAATTTTCACAGTAGCCTATTTGTCTTCATTTTACAGTAAACCATTGGCAGTTGGACAAACAGGCCTGTCTTGATATAATGAAGTCTTTCTGCAGCCCAGTTCAATTATTTTATTTAAGCAGAACTATTCTCTTCATTAGAGCAGAGAAAACCATATTGTACAACATTGCTACAGGTCTACAGAGAGAAAAAAAATAACTATAGACAGATTGGAATGTAACTCACTGTAAATCTGCCTTTCACTAATTCATTGGAGCTCAGTTATTACAATTATGGAATAGTGTTGGATAAAGCAGTAGAGCTTCCAATAGCAAGCAGGAATATACAGTATGAAGTTTTATGTGAAGTGATTTTGTAATTTTTTTTCTTTTTTTTGTTTGTTATGTTCAGGACGAAAACTTTTTTTATTTTTATTTTTTTGTACTCTTTTCAGCCAAGCATAACAATTTACATAAGAATATGTTTGTCCTTTTTGAGCCAACAAATTTTCCCCTCTACTTATCATCATGGTTGTAAAAATCATGTTGATTATATAGCTCAATAGTTCAAGCAGACATTTAAACACACGTCAATGAGACAGATTTATGATCCTTATCGGATGGCACTGTCCAAGGTTTTAATGAAAGACTGCAACTACTGTTGTGCTGTCTCTTTTGAACTCCCATAGTGCTCTGGAAATCTTTAAATGCATACAATGTTTATTTGTAAAACATGGATGTATATTTATATAAAAAAAAGAGTCTCAACACATCAGTATAATAACATATAAACTTAAAGTGCCCCATCTGATAGCAAACTTAGAATGGCAAGGAAGAAATTGGTTGGGTCTTTGTTCCTTGTTAAGTTAATGAGAATTTTACAAGTAAAGTTTTAAATTGCAATCAAGCATGGCTCCTTCTTCCTAAAGAGGACTCACTGTCATGAGTCAGTGTCTCTAGTCATCGCTTTCCACTCAAAGTGTTCCTAAACACTGTCACACTGGTTACAGTGTTCCTGATCAGCACTACACTAAATATGGTGTCCGTGATCACTGCCACACCTGTTACAGTGTCCCTGATCATCGTCACATCAGTTACAGTGTCTGTAATCACCACCACACCAGTTACAGTGTCTGTGATTACCGCCACACAAGTTACAGTGTCTATAATTGCTGCCACACCAGTTACAGTGTCTGGGATCACTGCCACACCAGTTACAATGTCCTGGATCACCTCCACACCAACCACAGTGTCTGTGATCACTGCCAAAGCACTCATATTGGGCTTCATACACAAAGGGGTATGGACCATCTTAAAAAATGTGGTAAAATACCGCTCAGCCTTTTTCAAAAGGTTTTTTGGCATTTACAGAAAAATGCTACTAAAATACTGCATGAGTTATTTTATGAAGTCATGCAGTATTTTATTAGTAAAAACGGGCAGTAATTTAATGTCTGGCGGTACAGTTATAAATATCATGTTGTTAAGGAGCGGGCAGCTGCCAGCGCCCTTATTAACCAGTAACTGGCATGGTTGTTAAGGAGCAAGTGGCCAGCACATCCTTAGAACCGATGAGTCAATAGCTGTAAGCCGGGTTCCCTACTGACAGCTGAATGTAAAAAAAAGAATTGATGGCAATGCAAAAATATGACCCCCAAAATGTTAATAAAAAATCCCTACCAGAAACTTATCTGAGCATGCAGCCAGTTAGGTAAGGAAAGAGAAGGGGCCCCTCAGATCCCACCTCCCTCTATGTGATACTCCTACTCATTCACCAAAAAAATACAGTTTAGTAAAAAAAAAAATACAGTGGGCAGTTTTTAGTCCTTTATTGACAAAACAAAATTTTTTAAAACTGTCCCCCGGTGTAGATCCATCATCAATCATAATGTCCACTGCCACAGCCAACTCAAAAATAAAAAAGCTCAGCTCCCAACAAAGGCTCCCACTGTCTTTTCAGCTCTGTCCGACAGTTCTTAAATAACTAAGGGGCAGTGCCATCCGGTGACCCTACCAGGCAGCCCCGCTCCTGTGTGATGTCATGGACTGGGAGCATGCTGGGTCAGGGATATCACATGGGGTGGGGCCATCTGGGGACATCACCAGGTGGCACCACCTCTTAGTTATTTAAGAATTGTCAGACAGTGGAGTTGGAAGATGGTGGAAGCCTTCATCAAGAGCAGAGCTTTTTTTTTCCAGGTCGGTGATAGTGGCAGGCATTGTGACTGATAGTGGACCTACAGTGGGGAAAATTTTTAAACATTTTTTTTTCAATAAAGGACTTTACAAAAACTGCCTACTGTCTTTTTTTACATTACACTTTTTTTGTGGTAAATAAGTAGGGGTATTATGTGCTATGTACCCCATACTCATTCACATTGGGGAGGATGGGATCTGGGGGCCCCCTTGGTAAAGAGGGCTTCCAGATTCTGATAAGCCCCCCTGAAAACCTCCACAGCCATCAGCCAGGGTTGTGGGGAAGAGGGAACAACATGGGAACAAGGTGCTTTGGGGAGCAGGGCCCCTCTTGCTCTAAAGCACCCCCCATGCTGAGGGCATGTGGCCTGGTATGGTTCAGGAGGAGGAGATGCTCACTCATTTCCTTCCTTTACAGACCTGCCGGGGTGCATGCTCGGGTAAGGGTCTGGTATGGATTTTGTGGGGGAGTGCAAGCTATTTAAAAAAATAGGTGTGTACTACTTAATTACCACATAAATTTAATTATTTATTTACTTCTATGAAGCAGCGTTTTGTGGTAAATACTACAAAATGGTATAGTGAATCGACAATTACAGGATCGCATGCAACATGTAGACAAAATGTATCTGGACACCTAAATATCGCATTCGGGTAAATGGAGTCCATTGTCCCTAATCACTGCCACCCACTCATAGTTTTGCTAATCACTGCTGCACCACTCACAATGCCTGTGATAACCACCACACCAGTCATTTTGTCCCTGGTTATTGCCAAACCAGTCATATTGTCCCTTATTACTGCCACGCCAGTCACATTGTGCCTGATCACCGCATCACCAGTTACAGTGGAGGAGATTTACTAAAACTGGAGTGTGCAAAATCTGGTGGAGCTTTGCATTGAAACCAATCAGCTTCAAGGTTTTATTGTCAAAACTTAATTGAGCAAGCTGAAGTTAGAAGCCGATTGGCTACCATGTAAAGCTGCACCAGAACCCTAGTTTTAGTAAACCTCTCCCAGTGTCCCTGATCACTGCCACACCAGTCCCAGCATCCTTGATCACTTCCACAGCAGTCACAGTATCCCTGATCACAGCCACACCAGCTACGATGTCCGTTATTACTGCCACACCAGTCCCAGTGTCCCTGTTTACAGTCACACTAGTTACAGTGTTGCCTCTGACTGTTACCTGTACCAATCATGGCCTGTTCATTGATCACATTTCTGCCTATTTCTTAGACTGATTCTTTTTCATGCTTGCTAACCATTTCTCTGCCTAGGCCTGATCTGACCCATCTGCACGTCCCTCTGACTACGTTCCTGTGAGACACCAGTCTCAGCCATCCCCTGTAGACAACTGCACTCCTGGAATCACAGAAACTCTTGTTCTTCCTTTCTTCAGCCTCCTGTACTTCATGACTAGTGAACATGGCATTCTTGGGGGCAGCCACAGCTTTCTTAGCTTATAGGACATGAGACTGTTATAGGAGACGCTGCACTAAGCTACATTCCTTGATCACTCGTAGAGAGATGACCATTACAGTACATTGGTTTTGACACAATTGGTTGATTAGTGTGATACAAAAGATACAATGTCTGATACATAATCACATTAGACACAGAAAAGGTCTCACACATGTGGTATCATCATACTCGGGAGAAGTAGTAGAGTAGTAGAATGTTGGTTTGGGGTGTAATTCTAAGTAAGCCCATGTTGTGCATGAGATAAAACTTTTAGGGTCTCAATAAAAGAAATAGGCCGTCAGTACATTAGGATTAATCAATTTTCAAATATACTCTTTATGCCATAGGTTTTATACTCTATTGCCGCATACACGCGATCGGAATTCTCGTTGGAAAAAGCTCTGATGGTTTTCCTGTTGGAATTCTGATGGAATTCAGATCAAACTGTCTTGCCTACACACAGTCACACCAAATTCCAACTGCCAAGAACGCGGTGGCGTACAACACGTACGACGGGGCTAGAAAAAGGAAGGTCAAATGCTAGTAGCCAATAGTTTCCATCTCGTAGTTGAATCTGAGCATCCATGAGTTTTTGCACATCGGAATTGCAGACACACGATCGGAATTTCCGATAGAAAGTTTTTCCATTGGGAAAATTGAGAACATGCTATCAAATTTTTGCTGGCGGGAATTCGGACATCTAAATTCCGATGGAACATACACACAGTCACATTTTCTGATGAAAAGCTCTCATCAGTCTTTTGCTGATCGTGTGTACGCGGCATAAGACTTTCACACAGACTAAATAATATACACTAATTTGGTTTATTTTAACCAAAGAAATGTAGCAGAATATATTCTGGACCAAATTTTTGAAGAAATAGTATTTATTTAAGAAAAATGGGGCCTTTTTTTTACAAAGTTCTGTATTTTTTGCTTATATAGCAAAAAATAAAAAACTCAGTGCTGATTAAATTCCACCAAAAGAAACTCTGTCTCAAAACATGATAGAAATTCCATTTTGGTACAGTGTTGCATGACTGAGTAATTGTTGTTCAGTGCTGAAAGCTGAAAAATGGCCTGGACTGGAAGAGGTTGGGAAGTTATAGTAGTTAAAGGGTGCTAAATATGAGATTAGAAGATCATGTTCATCCTACAGGAAAAGTTAATTTGTTGTTGTGCAGTATAGGAAAAAATTGAGGTGAACACTTCTTCTTAGTGAAATTACACAGCCTGAGAGTGCTGTGAGATTTAGGGTCTTCCCTTTTGTGAGTGCTTTGAGATTTAGGGTTTTCACTAGTGGCTGCCTCATCTGTCAAAGAGACATTGTTCCTTGTTTGGCTAAATTGAGGTTTAGAGAGGAAAGCTTTAAAATGCAGAGATAGAGCATAACCCCCTCTTTCTTAACCACTACAATACAGGGCACTTTCACCCCCTTCCTTCCCAGCCCAATTTTCAGCTTTCAGCGCTCTAGCGCTTTCAGTGACAATTGCGCGGTCATGCTACACTGTACCCAAATGAAATTGTTATCATTTTGTTCGCACAAATAGAGCTTTATTTTGGTGTTATTTATTCACGACTCCGTTTTTTTTTTTTTGTGATATAAGCGCAAAAATAGCGGAAATTTGGAAAAAAAACAATATTTTCTTTTTTCTATTTGAAAAGAAATCCAATAAAATCAAATTTTGTCATAAATTTAAGCCAAAATGTATTCTGCTACATGTTTTTGGTAAAAAAAATTCCGTTAAGTGTATAATAATTGGTTTGTGTGATCACGGACATATGTACGCAAATGATCATGTACATATGTGTGCAGATAATCATTGGGACATGTGATTTTAGTGGGACATATGTGGGGGACATGTTTTTATTATTAGGGAGATGTGTTTTTATTATTTGGGGACATGTATGTTTTGGGGACATGTGTGTTTTGGGGACATATGTGGGGACTGTGTTTGTACTGTGTGGTGTGTTGTGTGTTTACACTACACTGATGATCAGTGAGTAAAAAGCTGTAAAAAGCAGCCCATACTCACTGATCATCAGCCGGCTGCAGCGTTCTGCTCTCCTCTCCTCAGCGGTGACTTCCGTGTGAGGAGAGGAGAGCCGATTGCCTAGCAACTGGCTGTTTGTTTACATCACATGATGGCCGTGATTGGACACGGCTGTCATGTGATCAGGAGGGCCAATCACAGAGCCCTCCTGCCGATCTGAGATGTGCCGTGTCCGGGTGACACGAGCACATCGGGATTGCGCCGCTGCGCGGGCCCGCGCGCGCGCGATCCCGCGCGCGCGCGATCCCGCTATTCCTGAATGACGTTCCTGAACGTCCTATCAGGAGTAGACGGCTCCCACCCGGCCGTATATATGCATTGGCCGGGTGGGAAGTGGTTAAAGATGGCTAAATATTAGATCAAAACATCATGTCTATCCAATACCATGTCTACTGAAGTGTGGGTTGAGACTTGAAAGGTTAGCCTCTGGAATTTCTCAGTTTCTGCTTGGTGCAGCTTGTAGGTGTTGGTGTGTACACTGAAGAGACTATTGGGTTGATTTACTAAAACTGGACAGTGCAAAATCTGGTACACTTGTGGATGGTAGCCAATCAGCTTCTAAATTCAGATTGTTCAATTAAGCTGTTTAAAAAAAAATGGAAGCTGATTGGCTTCTATGCAGAACTGCATCCGATTTTGCATTCTACAGTTATAGCAAATCAACCCCTGTGTGACTTGGGACAGTTGGTCTTTGTGTCTGCAGACATCCCCTAGTAAAGTGGACCCCTCTATGTCTCTGAGAGCTGAGTTTTGATTGTGGAGAATAACCTCTTTATGGGTGAGATAATGTGCAGCTTATTTCACCTGGGAAAAATGTTACCGTAGTTCCTTGTGTCTGGCGGAAGCTGTTGGATCTTGTGTGCCATGGAAGGTCTCTTACCCCATGGTACTGAAGAATGAAAAGACTTGTAGTTGGTAGAAGTGTACAACAGAGGAAGAGCACCCTCTATAGGGTAGAAGCCTCCATTACACATGCAGAAGTAGAGGACCAGTAAAGCAGTGGCATTTCAGTACACAGGCTGTCAGACAGATAATAATATTCTCTCCTCTTTTATAGGTATAGCTTTATATATAATTGACCATTGGGTTGCCTATGCCTTCTTGGTATAGGCAAGATTTATTTGAAAAACAAGTAATTTCTACATTGTTTGAATTTGTCCTATAACACTTCAACATTCCTTCCATGTTATTTTTAAAACAGAAACCACCTTGATTGTAAATTTAAGTGTATATATCCCAATGTTTATATAGTGAAACCAAGAATGAACAACATTATATGAATGAAAGAATGCAAAGCTAAAATCATAATACATGAGCTGTAGGTTCACAGATGTCTATGAAATGCATGTAATTCAATTTTCTGGGTAATTTTATAAAATAAACTTTCTTAAAGCCACTACAAAAAATAATTCTTTTTTGTAGCATTAAAAAAAAGAGTAAATAAATAAAAACATCAACTTCTCTCTTGTACAAAACTACATAAACATGGAGATGCGATAATCAAGTAGTGGTATGACGCTTAATATTCTTTATCACCCTCTTAAGAGAGACAACAGTAAGTAAAACAATTTTACCCAATTGTAATGCTGTTTCTCAGAGGGTCTGCCTTATTTCAGGCACCAGCAGTTAAAACTTGCTGCAGGTGTTACACTATATAAAGCAATAGAAATTGTCTGAAATGTAACGGTCTCAGTATTACTTTAAGAACCTTGTCTGCTTTTTATTAATAGATTCAGTTCTATCAACAGCCCTAAACTGCCTTTAGCTTATAGTACAGCATCAATATTTTGATAAGCAAAATGATCTATTAAAATAGCACTAATGATATGCTGTGAATATATATGGCAGGCAGTTCCATACACTTTAGCTATTTCCCTCAAAGGGAATAAATTATGTCTCAAAGTAAAAAAAAAAGAGGAAATCAGAGGTTACAGAGGCTGGGAGGCCAAGTAGAATGAAAAAGACCCCCTCCATCAATGAGAAACTTGGCAGGATAACTAGAAACAGACCAGGCTATAGGAACTGGAGGTAGCATAATTAGACAGAGTGAAAATTGTGGTAGTTCACAGCCATCATCTCTTCCATTAATTCTTCATCACTAAACCAATCTATTTACTTGCTGGAGTAGGTGAGAAGAAAAACAGAAAAGCTAACTGATGTCGTTTTTTCAGCTTTCACTGTGTTTGAGTTGGAAAGTTGTCCACAAACCTTATATTCATGCAACTTTAATATTATTGCTACCTCTTAATGTTGTGATAACTCTTCATATGCTGTAGAGAATATTTATTATTAATATTAAAAAAATAAAATATAAAGAAATGCACAGCATCCAATAAAATGCTTGCTTTTTCTGTGTGTCTAGATCACAATAAATCTGGTTGTTTTTGTTAAATATTTCACATCTTCGCATCCTTCATTTAGGAAACTGAAAAAAACTAAAACTTTTTTTTTGCACAGAAGCATATTATTTTTCATATAGACACTATTCTCATAGGTATTTTTTGAACATTATTTAAACATTATTTATATAGTAGAAAACAAGCAAAGATGCATCCTACCTTTTGGCCCAAGTATGTAATTTATTTATTTATTTATGAAAATTTAAGAAAGTAAAAAAAAATATGTAAAACATAATAATACGCTTTTGTAACATATACGTCGTATTGTTCAGTTAGGTACAGTATGTGCATGTAGTTTTGTTCGCATTCTTATGGTCATTTTGTAGACAGGGCTGGGTTTCTATATATACCACCTAAAATATCCTAGCCACCAGTGACAGCACCCTGCCACCAAAACATTGTGACTGATTTAATAAAGGCGTAAAGCATGTTTACTTTGCCAAGTAATTTTTTGCCAGGCAAGGGAATTTTCAGTTACCTTACTGAATGAGGTGAAGCTGTGTTGACTTCTTATTATCCAATCACAATTCTTTTAATTTTTTTTGCATGCATTTGGAAATCTTTGCAAAGTGATTTTTCACCTCATTCATTAAAGTAAAAATTTCCTTGGAAAGTAAACATGTTCTACTGCTTTATTTATTTAGCCACATTGTGTTGCTTGTTATACTTTCAAGGGCAGGTTTTAGGTGTACCCAGGGTCGGGACAAGGGGTAGCTGCCCTGGGTGCAATGGTTTACTGTAGGTATGGGGACACCCCCCTTCCTTCAAGGCTGACAGGAGTAGTGGCAGCGACAGTGATTTTGACAAGCCGGAGACTGCTGGGCATACGATCTACTAAGCTTGCACATCATGAATGGGGAGGTGGGGGACAGGTTGGCATATTTGTCCTGGGCGCTGGATGAACTTGTTTTGACACTGGGTGTATCCATGCATTTTTAGGGCTGACCATACACTATTAGAGTTATGTTTGAAATTTTATATTTTAAGATTGTTACATAGTAGTTACATAGTTACATAGTTAGTAAGGTTGAATAAAGACATCAGTCCATCCAGTTCAACCTGAGTGAGTGTCTACAATTGTCCCTATCCCTTTACATTGCACACTCACATTGGTCCCTACCCTCAAGGAGCCACAATCCAAGATCCCCAGTTGTATACTAGGGCCAATTTTAGACAGAAGCCAATTAACCTACCTGCATGTCTTTGGAGTGTGGGAGGAAACCGGAGTACCTGGAGGAAACCCACGCAGGCACAGGGAGAACATGCAAACTCCAGGCAGGTAGTGTCATGGTTGGGATTTGAACCAGTGACCTTTTTTACTGCTAGGCGAGAGTGCTAACCACTACACCACTGTGCCGCCAAAACCATTGTTGGTTTGACTTTCTAATTGTTAGTGTGATCGCCACAGTTACATGCCACAGTTACATGGCAATTCGAAGAAGCAAGATGACATTTTTTTTCTCAAACAAATGAATTTCAAAGAGTGAATTGTTTTCATTTGGGAAAGTCAATTTGTTCCAAAATTCAATGGTAAAACCAAACAAAATGGTAAAGTACTTTTTAATAACATTTGTCAAGTCATCACATAAATTGAGAATTTTCATATCAATTTTTGTACAAAATCTATTAATGCATAGCCAGCTTTGGTGTACCTTGTAAAATTGCCTCTCTCAGACATTCCTAGACATGGTGGGGTTGAGTTACTAAAACAAGTGAGTGCAGAATCTGGTGCAGCTCTGCATAGAACCCAATCAGCTTCCAGGTTCTTTTGTCAAAGGTTAATTGAACAAGCTGAAGTTAGAAGATGATTGGCTGCCATGCACAGTTGCACTAGATTTTGGGCGCTCCAGTTTTAGTAAATCAACCCCGGTATGACTTGTACAGCTTTAAAATCGAATCCTATTTGGCTTTCGTGACTTTATTTGAGTCTTAGGCCGCGTACACACGGGCGGACTGTCCGCCCAACTAGGTTCGTCAAACAGTTTGACAAACAGTCCATTCAAAATTAGCATGAACGGACTTGACCACACACGACGAACGAACAGTCCGCTGAAAACTTGCGCGATGACGTGAACGGCACGTACGACGGGACGAGAGATTCGAAGTCCAATAGACTGCAATGCAACCTTCGCCGTGTAAATTCTTTCTGAGCATGCGCGAGACTTAGGCCGCGTACACACGCGCGGACTGTTCGCCCAACCTTGTTCGTCAAACAGTTTGACAAACAGTCCGCTCAAAATTAGCATGAGCGGACTTGACCACACACGATGAACGAACAGTCCGCTGAAACCGTGCGCGATGACGTGAACGGCACGTACGACGGGACTAGAAAAACGACGTCCTATACACTGCAATACAACCTTCTGCGTGTAATTCCTTTCTGAGCGGAACTTAGTTTGACGAACAAGCCTACACACGAGCGGACTGTCCGCTCAAACCAAGTTTCA
The DNA here is from genome assembly GCF_037356315.1 of Lithobates pipiens. Classification (NCBI taxonomy): domain Eukaryota; kingdom Metazoa; phylum Chordata; class Amphibia; order Anura; family Ranidae; genus Lithobates; species Lithobates pipiens. The sequence continues at coordinate 418,688,873 of NW_027507758.1, read as the reverse complement.
GCGGACAGTTTTACGGGATTTCCGAAAAACTTTGTTCGTCAGACTGTCCGCTGAAACTGTCCGCTTAAGCCCACACACGAGCGGACTGTCCGCTGAAACACTGTTCAGCGGACAAAGTTGGGCGAACAGTCCGCCCGTGTGTACGCGGCCTTAGTTTCTCGAACAAGCCTACACACGAGCGGACTGTCCGCTCAAACCAAGTTTCAGCGGACAGTCTTACGGAAATTGTTCGTCAGACTGTCCGCTGAAACTGTCCGCTGAAGCCCACACACGAGCGGACTGTCCGCTGAAACACTGTTCATCGGACAAAGTTGGGCGAACAGTCCGCCCGTGTGTACGCGGCCTTACTTTTAAACTAGGGAGCCATGCATCAGAAGTAATCTGTGGCAACTGGAGCCTGGAGACAGTGTGTGAGGTCAGGCAACTGACAGATCTCAATTGTCTGATTTCAGGGGACCTCTCATCCCTTACTCTCAAGCTGAAGAGTTAGATTTTAAAAAATACAGGTAAAGATAGCTGATGGGGCAATCTAAATCTTTCTGTTCCTTAATAAGTACAACTTGCACTCACTATGAGCAAAGAGCAATAACTCATAGATATGCTGTAGTCTCTTGATAAAAAATAAAAGTTGATTGGCGTTTGAGGGTTACTCTAGTTTGTTCATAACATTTCTTTATCAGAGTAAAGTCACAGCACACTAGTGCTTCATTACAGTATAATACATTTTTATTGTAAAATCATCAAAAAAAAGTTGCAATAAGGTTGCATTAAATAAAGGACTGCTGTGTCAGTGACATACTATCCATTTTTTATAGTGCCATTTTTCTGGTCAGCACAGCACCCACTATCTAGTCACGGATGCACTTTTGGGGTATCTTACTATATTACTTCATAACATGATGAAAAGGGCAAATATATACAATAACCCTCAGGAACAAGAAACAGCAACACTATCTTAAGCCAATTTATGTAGCCTGACTAATGAAAGCTGATTTGTGTGGTCTTGAAACATATATTTTACATTTTTGGAAGCAGAATTTCACTTTAACTTTAAAGTGGCTGTGAAGGTAAAGAAAAAAGAAAAATATCCGCCCCTCTGTTCTATCAATCCATACTATACTGTGTAAATGTTTTTATAAAACGATGCCTGTTAATACCTTATCTCATATCTTTTATGGCCGGTCATGTTACCTCCGGCCACTCTTCTCCTCCTATCTAGGGTCTACAGTGGGAGGGGGTGAGATCCCCCCTCTGACGTCAGCCTGGGATGTGCTGGCCGTTCAGCCCCTGGTATAGCCCTTACACAGGGGAGGAGAGCGGCCGAATGTCCCGTGACTGTCCAAAAAAGATATCAGATAAGATATTTACAGGCATCATTTTATAAAAACATTTACACAGAGGGGCTGAAAGTAATATTTCTTTACCTCTACTGCCAGCTACAAATAGCAGCAGGAGGGGGGCGGAAGAAGACTCACACACACAAAGGAGCTGACAGGGAGGGAGGGGAGAGGAAGAGAGACGAGAGCAGCAGGATGACAGAGTCACATAACTGACCACAGTAATCAAGGATCGGCAGCCATAATTACTGTGGTCAGCACACACAAGAGGACACAGGAACAAGCAGGATCAACCAGGTTTTTATACAGCCTAGAGAGGGACAGGTTAGACAACACAAGCACTGTGCTTTTTATTATTATTATTATACAGGATTTATATAGCGCCGACAGTTTACGCAGCGCTTTACAACATTAGGGCATACAGTACAATTACAATACAATTCAATACAGGGGGAATCAGAGAGCCCTGCTCATTAGAGCTTACAATCTAGGAGAGAGGGTCAAGTTATACAAAAGGGTAATAGCTGTGGGGGATGAGCTAATGGTGAAAATAGTGCAATTGTTAGAGGCAGGATAGGCTTCTCTGAAGAGGAAAGTTTTCAGGGATCGCCTAAAAGTCGATAAATTTGGAGACAGAATGACAAATTGGGGTAGCGAATTCCAGAGGATGGGCGAGACTTAATCTGCTGTAAGGGAACAGGATCTCTTTTTTTTTTTTTTTTTTGTGATACAACCACTTTATTATATTGTAAGACTTTTTTTTTGAAAAACCCTTGGTGTAGGCCGTTAAAAAAAAACATGTTGCAGCAATGTGAGTATAATCTGCATATCAACATCAAATATTGAGCAACTGCTTCCTTTAAAAGAGGTTGATGTTTAAAGACTGTACAAACAGGCAGATAAACAGCATCAATGATCTGTGACTGTGGACCAGGAAATTTCACTTTATCTGATGATCTGTTTATCAAGTATTGAATCACCTCATTGTCTAGTGAGGAATGCGGTGGAATACTTAATTGGTTTGTGCTTTCAGATTAATGTGGAAATGTACTGAAGGTAAAGGGAGATTCTAAAGCGTAGTTTAGTGTCTTGCCTCGTTACAATCATGTCATAGGGCGACTTCTGGAAATTACTGTATGCCTTCTTTTTTAGCAAAAAAAAAAAAAAAAAAAGGTTTAGCTGTGATTGAAGGAAAAGTGCATGTGTGTGTCTTCGGCACAGGCCCCCTAGACTATAGTTAGACAACACTACTAATGTGCGGTCAGTTACTTGGCAAAACCTCTGTTTGCTGATAACACCACTGCTTGCTATCCTCGGAGGACTCCGCTGCTGGAAGACTGCACAGTACCTCATCCCTTGATGCTTCTGATGCGGGAGATCCTCCGACTACATGGCGCCAACCACAACATGCTACCCACCGTGAGAGAGCAGAACGCAGGCTGCTTTAGTCAGGAGTTATCGTCTATCATACTGATTGACGAAACCAAGAGTGAGCAGAAAAAATAAACACGAACAGAGGCTGCAGTGTATGGGGCAGTCAGCTGGGAGTTCCAGTATTTGGCCTTGCTGATCCTACTCTCATGCTAGGTTATCTTCTCCTTTCTGCTATCATTTATCATCATTCTAAGAAGTAAAGCAGAAAAAAAAAAACCTGCACTTTATTCTGTTCGATCACTCTCATTTATTTAACTTTTGCTTTTTAAACTATTCTCAGCTGGGCTTCCCACCCATTCTCTCAGCACGAATGCGACAACTCGCAGCCATGTCTCTTGTGATTGTCAAAATAAATACCTCAAAGCCTTTATAGCTTCTATTACCCCTCTAATCATAACATCGGTAATTCCACGTAGCTTTGGAATGCCAGAACGCTTCCATGTGGGACCTACAACTAAACAACTGTGAAATGTCTTGTCTCAGGATATAGATGCTCTGCGTGGCCGCTATCTTTCATAATAAAGGCTGGCGTGCTGCATTAAACAGAAATAAGCTGTGACAGCAGCCACGAAGAACTTGTTTAAATGTCGCTAAGAAAAAAGTGTGGGGGGGGGGTTCGTAATTTCTTTGTCTTTTGTGGTTCAGTTACCATTTTTCCAAAACTTTTTTATCTTTCGATAGTTCCCTATTTTTTTTTTTAGTTTATCAGCCCTTAAAGTTTAAAATGTGTAATTCTTTTGTTTATAGAGGAATAAAATGTTTAAGCTTAACAGTTTCTGCTGCAGTCATATGAGAAAAATTATTTGGGATTGTTATTAATTATTTAACCACTTCCTGCCCAACGATGTAATATGAGGTTTTTTGAATTTGAGTGGAGATATCTGAATGAAGCCTGCATCTACATTCATCATTTAGAGGTTCAGCGGCTTGATTGTTCTTACAGGCAACAGGAGGGGATGACCCTCCCCTTCCGCCACCCTCCGGTGCTTCTCTCGCCTCACCCGTATGATCGGCGAGAGAGAGAGGGAATCAGGCCATGTCAGAAGTTTAACAAAGAGAATCTGTAAACCTCTCTATAATCTTTCGGAGGCCTGGCGTGATGCTATGACATCATGCCCGACCTCTACTTTTGAAAAAATTATACCACCTCAGCTTGTAAGCCAGGATCATTTTTTGCTTTTTTTTCAGGCTAGAGGCAAGATCCTAGGACTTATTGACCCTAGATCTTGCTATAAAGAGGACCTGTCACACACTACCCCTATTACAAGGTATGTTTACATTCCTTGTAATAGGAATAAAATTGATTAAAAAAAAAGTAAAAAGAAAGTGTCACAATAGAAAACTAAAAGTAAAATAAACAATACAAAAAAAAATATTTTAAAGTGCCCCGTCCCTGTGTGCTCGTGCGCAGAAGAGAAAGCATATGTAGGTCGCATCCACATATGTAAACAACGTTCAGCCCACAAATGTGAGGTATCGTCTGAACGTTAGAGCGAGAGCAATAATTCTAATGCTAGCCCTCCGCTGTAACTCTAAACAAGTAACCTGTAAAAAATATGAAAGCGTCCCCTATGGGGATTTTTAAGAACCGAAGATTGGTGACATTCCAACGAGTGTGCGCAATTTCAAAGCGTGACATGTTAGGTATCTATTTACTTGGCCTAATATCATCTTTCACATTATGCAAAAAAAAAAAAATGGGCTAACTTTACTGTTTTTTTTTTTTTTAATGCATGAAACAGTTTGAAATGTGACTGCGCAAATACCATTCAAGATAAAAAGTTGCAGCAACCACCATTTTAATCCCTAGGGTCTCTGCTAAAAAAAATATAATGTTTGGGGGTTCTGAGTAATTTTATATCAAAAAATGTATGATTTTTTATGCCCTGTACATACGGTCGGACTTTCCGACGGAAAATGTGCGATCGGATCGTGTTGTCAGAAAATCCGATCGTGTGTGGGCTCCATCTGACTTTTTCCATCGGAATTTCCAACACACAAAGTTTGAGAGCTGGATCTAAAATTTTCCGACAACAAAATCTGATCGTTTAAATTCCGATCGTGTGTAGATTCCGACGGACAAAGTGCCACGCATGCTCAGAATAAATTACAAGACGAAAGCTATTGGCTCCTGGCCTGTTTATTGTCCCGTCGTACGTGTGCTATGTCACCGCATTCAGAACGATTGGATTTTCTGACAACTTTGTGCGACAATGTGTATGCTAGATGAGTTTGGGCCAAAATCCATTTTGTCGTCGGAAAGTCTGACCATGTGTACAGGGTATTTCCTGCATAGGTATCCTGCATTGGCAAAGACTCAGTTGAGTATTATCATGGTGTGTATGGCAGGGCCAGCTAAGACATGGGCCCAAGGGAAGTCAAGTTGTGCTTGCCTATCCACTTACTCCCTTAGGTCTATGGCTGCCCTTCTAGCAATATCTGCAGCACTCTACACACTTGCAACACTCAGTTCAGTTAAGTCAAATACATAAAGCAGACAATTATAAAAAATACTTGCTCCTTTGTGATAAAATAAAAATGAACTGGTAGGTTGCTGCTCGTTAGTGGTTGATTTTATTCAGAAAAGCCTGTGGTTAATAATGATAATAATACTTTTACAGTCTGGAAAGTACAGAGAAACAGCAGCGGTTGACATATACACATGTACAGGAAAAGAAATGGAAATCTAGAGGAGACAATGGAAAGTAGAAGAGACGGCCTGTACTTCCAATGTGGTATGAAGAAGGGCACACCCTATATTTATATATGAGTGTGCTTATTCCTTGCACATTCCTGATGGAGATAGAGGACTGTGAGCATGAACAACTAGAAAATAGTGTGCTCTTGTTTAATAAAGAAATCCTTAGTAGGAAGTAGATAGTAATTTCAACATTTCAAACAGTACCTAAAAACCTTTTATGCTTAATCCTGCATCAAGCCATAAAGGCAAAACTGACCATAGATTACTTGTTTTTTTTTCGATCAGCCAGAAGGTTGAACCAAAAAAAAATGTACAGATTCCTCCATCCACATTAGACATATGCAGAACAAAAAAAAATGTTTGTTTTGATTTGTTATTTAAATAAATTAGTTTAGTTTAGTTTTAAGATTTCGTTTCAATTATTTGTATTCAAATCAATTCAAATTTTCAGAATTCGAATAGATTCAAATAATTTTCAAATAGTTTTCGAATTCGAAAGGTTTGTGAATTCAAATCATTTTCAAATTCGAATAGTCTCCCAATTTCCAAAGAGAATAAAATAGAATAGAAAATAATGAAATAGAATAGAAAAAAATATATAATAGAGAAAAAATATATATAACAGAAAATAAAATAATAGACTATAACAGAGTAAAACAGAACAAAATAGAATCGATAATAAAATAACAGAATAGAAAGGAATAGAATAGAATAGAATATAAAAAGAAAAGAATGAAATAGAAAGAATATAACCATCTTCTGAAATTCAAATAGAAAATAATAGAATAGAAAAAAATATAGTTAAAAAAAAACAATAGAATGGAATATAAATTTGAATGGAATAGAAAAGAATAGATTAACATTGAACGGAAAATAACAGAATTGTGTAGAAAAAAACAACAGAATAGAATAGAAAGAATATAATTATCTCCCTCTTCTAATCTATTCTTTTGTATTGTATTCAAATTCAAATTCAAATTGATTCTATTTGAATTTTGGGAAATGTTCTTTCTATTTTATTCTATTCTATTCTATTGCTTTTTCTATGTTATTCTGTTATTTTCTATTCTATTCTAGTTTATTATTTTCTATTCTATTCAAATTGATTCTATTTGAATTTTGGGAAATGTGGTTATATTATTTCTATTTGATTCTATTCTATTGTTTTTTTTTATTGTATTCTCTTCTATTATAGTCTATTCTATTCTTTGTTTCTATTCTTTTATTTTCTATTTTGTTCTGTTTTATTATATTCTATTCTTTTAATTTCTGTTATATTCTTTTCTATTCTATTATATATTTTTTTCTATTATATTCCTTTATTTTATATTCTATTTTATTCTCTTTGGAAATTGAAAAACTATTTGAATTTGAACTTTTTTCGAATTCGAATTTGAAAAATATTTGAATTCGAAAACTATATAAATCGATTTGAATTTGAATTCCGTCCACATTTTTTTTCCATTATTTCAGATTTGTTTAAATTCAAGTACACCCGAATTCCCAAAAAATGAAAACTTGTCCAAATTTAAATTCAGAATGCAACAAACTGCACATGTCTAATCTACACAAGGAGGTGTATAGAGGAATCCTCACTGCTGGGACATTGTATTTTGACAGTGCTGCTTTCAGAATACACTGATCAGCGGCTGCAACTGTCTGTTTGAGAATAATTTTCCAACAAGCCCATTAGACAAAAGTCCATCTAACCATCAACTTCTGTCAAATAGGCATGGCTGCTCACACGTGGATTGAATTGCAGCCAGTCATTGCTTTAGGCCAGCTTTAGTAGTAGTGTCAGGGGGCAGCAGACAGGGCCAGTGCTACCACTAGACAAACTAGCCCGGCCGCTGGTTTCCCTCTGCATCTGCATGCTCTGCAGATTGCAGCAAGTAACTAACTCAGTCTCAGGCCACTGCTTTGTCTGACCGGTAGTGTAATTAGAGGCACAGCGCAGCACTGGAGCCAGTGCTAGAGGAAGTAGAGCTGATGCTTCCTGTATAGTGCAGCCTCCTGTCACATGGGCATGACAAAGCGGGTGGAGTCAGGGGGTGGAGCCAATGGTGAAACCCTGAGCAAAATTAGGTTTTGCTCAAGGTGTCAAAATTCTTGCATCAGCCCTGGCGGCAGGGGAAATAAAAGGTCTACCAGCTCACTTGTTTGATACATTTTCTTTTAATTAATAAGGATTAACCCTCCTGGCAATAATCCCGAGTGTGGCTCGGGGGTTAAATTTCAGTATCATTAGTGGTAACCCTGAGCCAGACTCAGGATTGCATTGAAGAATCCTGGTACAACATGCCTTGTCACCAGGATCCTGCGATGTCCCCCTGCTGTGTCCTCCACCCGCCCGTTGCTCTGTATTCCAGCTCCATTCCCTGCGAGTGTCACGGGGCGGAGCCTGGCGACAAATTTAAAAAGGAAAAAACCACAACACATACAGTACACTGTAATCTTACAGATTACATTACTGTATCAAATCATTTCACCACCCTTCTGTCCCTAGTGCTTTGTCCAGTGCCCTGCATGCACTTTTATATTATATATATATATATATATATATATATATATATATATATATATATATATATATATATATATACTGTTCTTTCTGCCTGGAAACTTGAGATTGTCCATGGCAACCAAAAAGTGTCTCTTTACATCAAAAGTGGTTTTAGACCAGCTAGAAAACAGCTATAGTAAATTAGAATACTTGCAGAATTGAGCAGTAGTGAATCCTGGATAAATTAATTTTATTATTATTATTTTTTATAATTAAATAAAGTTATTTGTTATATTATAATTTATGATTTTGTGTTTCAACCTTTATCATACCTGGGATATCTACTAGACTCTTGTTTAGAGAGATTTAAGTGCGTTATTCCTAAGAATTACAGGACTATATAAAACGCCAAATTTCTATGCAAAACAATGTACCGAGATTGAAAAATCTGACATAATTATACCGCCAGGCAGGTTAATGATAATTATTATGTATGTGTTAATGTACAGTATAAGGGCAATATCCTTTTTTTTTTAAAGATGCTGTTTTTGAAACTTTTGTAAAAAGATAATTTAACAATATAGGGCACTGCAAATAAATGCCTTTTACCGGCTTTTTTTTTTAGCATCATTGGTAAGAAGATATTTTGAAGTCATACTAAGGGCATGGCATATCTTTTAAATGAAAGGCCTAGCTGTTGTGGCTTGATGCAGGATATAGTTTGAAAGGTGCTAGGACTTTTCTAAAAAGGGACAGATTGGAAGTTGACAGATTCATGAAATAACACCTTCTTCGGAGAAATTAATAAAGTGTCCGTCTGTTAAAATGCCCTGTCATTTCCCCCCTAAAATGCTGCATTGATGGTTCCTTCCCTCTTTTTGGATGCCTTACTTTTTTGATGTTGTCCGTTTTTCTAGGAAACTTATATTTAGGAGGTCCACAGATTTCAGAAGTGATTTACTAAAGTGCATACATTTTACAGTCACTTAACAAACCTGCGCTTTCTCCAATCCCCAATCAAGTTAGGAGATTTTTTTTTTTTTACTCTCCTCAAAATCTAATGCCGCGTACACATGATCGGAATTATGGTCGGAAAAAGCTCTGATTGTTTTCTGACAGAATTCCGATCAAGCTGTCTTGCCTACACACGGTCACAACAAATTCCGACCGCCAAGAACGCGGGGACTTACAACATTACGACGAGCCGAGAAGAAATCAAGTTCAATGCTTCTGAGCATGCATCAAATTGTTTCCGAGCATGCGTAGGAATTTTGCGCGTCGGAATTGCTACAGATGATCGGAATTTCCGATATAAACTTTTTCCGTCAGAAAAATTGAGAACATGTTCTCAAATTTTTGCTGGCGGAATTCAGCCAGCTAAATTCCGATGGAGCCTACACACGGTCACATTTTCCGATGAAAAGCTCTCATCGGTCTTTTGCTGGCCGAAATTCCGATTGTGTGTACGCAGCATAAGCCCTTGTACACACGGTAGGAGAATCCGTCAGAATGTGTCCTATCGGACCGTGTTGTCGGATAATCCGACTGTGTGTGGTATGCATCGGACTGTTTCTGTCGGAATATCCGTCGGACCAAATTTTCAAACATGCTGGAAATATTTTCCGACAAACTGGTCCGATAGGACATACTCCGATCATGTGTAGAGAATTCCGATCAGACAAAGTGCCACGCATGCTCAGATCAAATTCCTACATCAAAGCTATTGGCTACTAGCCTGAACGTAGTCCCATCGTAACGAAATTACGTCATCACGTTTTGAAAGATCGGATTTTTCGACAACTTTGTCCGACCGTGTGTATTCAACAGTTTCGGACAAGATCCGACGGACAAAATCCGACGGATTTGGTTGTCGAAATGTCCGACCGTGTGTACAAGGGCTTAGAGTACATTAGAAACCAGCACAAAGTTTTCAGTTCTGGCAAAGCTTTACATAACAAGTCCCTACATGTGAAATTATTATACCTCTTGCTTTTTGTATGTCGGTTTTAGGGTAATTTGGTACAGCAATGAAAGATTTTGATAAGCATTTAAGACATTTTCATTGACATTTGAATGACTTAGACATGTAAATCTAGCTATTCTAAATGAAAGAACGCAGTGCCTGTTTAATGCACTAAGACATCAAGAAAATGTTCATGATTTAATAAAACCTATCTATCCAGAAAAAAAAAAAGTAAAAATAAAATAACAAAAAATGATCTTGTTTCAGAATATATTTTTATCCGGGACCACAGGGCTTTTTAAATAGGTCTGTCAGGACCACTGTGGTAATAAGGGATATAACCAAGGAAAACAGCCTTGACCTGATTACCTAATCCTTTTAATGTGTTTTGAAATTTTAGTAGGCTACTTGTCAACCAGGAATCCCATAAAGTTTCAAATGGTAGTCGCTAAAAGTGAAAACATTCAACATTCTGCTCGCAGCTTTTAACTAACAAATCAATTAAACAGGTTGGACCGGGTTAAGCAAAGAACTCTTATTTTCCAGATATAAAAAAAAAAATGCCTTTGTCTGCCTTTTTCTCTTGCAGGCTTTAAGTATTTACAAGGTTTCTGCAAAGCTGCATTCATTAGAACGTGTGGCATTTCAGTCACAGCAGGTGGTCAGCCAGAGACCAGGCCTACCCCGTGAAATATGCAATCCGTTTTCATACACTTTAACCAGAAATGTGCACCTCAATAGTTTTCCGAACAGCTCTAATTTCCCCTTCTCCTCTTAATCTGGTCTGCAAGCCATGAGCATGCATTAAAATGGGCCTAAACATTTCGCCCTCAGGCAAAGTAATTCCGAAATAAGCAACCAGCAGTTCACAGCTCTGTAGTAATGGATTAATTTGAACCTAATGTCGTTGAAGTTTACTGCTCCAAATGTTCTGGTGTAGTCGTAGCCTTGAGGCACGGTGCTGTGGCATGCGCAGTGCCTAGACCTTGAGCTACAGTTGGCTTAACATCTGTACATCACATTTGCCATGTGCCTCATTATCCTGCACCCAACTGTGCCTACCTGTCCCAATCAGCTTCTCAGCCACAGGCTATCCAGGAGTTTTTTTTTCCACGTACAGATCTTTGTTCTGCTTCTCACTCACTAAATTTTTGTAAGACCTTTGCACCTAAACAGTGGGGATCCTGTCCATGTGAACCCTTCAGGTTATGTGGGCTCTTAATTCGCCATTAGAAGCAGGAAAATCACAACACTAAGTTTCTCACATGTCACTGCATAAATCGTGGCAAATGCAAAAATCGAATATAATGTCTGTGGCAGGACATTTAAACGTGTAATGAAGAATTTACTAGCCTGAAAAGCAATCATTTTCTCTTATATCAATAACCTCGTTTCAGCAAAAGAAACAACTTAATGTTGACAACTGTTGAAAGCAAGCACAATTGCAACCGGCCAAAAGCTAAAACAAAGAATTTTAGGAAGTAAAAGCGTACTATATGAACATATAAATTGAAGGCAAGTAGGTTTTAAACCAAGCCAGGGAACTTCTTCTAACATCCACTAGCTGAATAAAGAGAACCTGACTTAGTCGTTGATGCTAAATTGGCTTTGCTAGCCAATCACCACTTATAATGACAGGTAGCAGTATATCAGGATGAATTTAAACAGTTAACGTGAGTAAAGTAAACAAAACTTTACAAGAATTGACAGCTTTTAAAGAGGAAACTGCAATCTGCTCACATAATTTGTAATAAAAACATCTTTGCCATTCTGAAGCTTCCCTCCAACCACTTTGCATATTATTTTATACATACTGTCATTCTGTACTTGCCAAATACATACCTCCCAACTTTTTTAGATGGAAACGACCGACACCTATTAGCAAAAGTATGGAGGCATAAGGACACACCCTCTACCACGCCCCCTTAAAGGTATCATTTAAAAACAAATCAAGATTGGTTAAACCCACAACTTTTTTTTTTTTTTTTTTTTACTCCTATTATTGCTTTATACTGGCTTTTGCAATTTACAAATGCAGATATTTAGAAATTGGATAGAAGATTTAGCTCTGGGAAACACTTTTTGAAAGATAAATAGTGCATTTTTTTATACAACTTATATAGATCAGCCCAAAATAAGGGGCAATAGAGGAGGAAAGAGGGACAGAGGGACTTTGTTCCAAATCAGGGACAGTCCTTCGAAATCAGGGACAGTTGGGAGCTATGCAAATATGCTGAAGAAATCTCCCTCCACTGAGCCTGGCTGCAATCATTTTAACTGTGGGCAGCTGAAGCTGCTGCCTGATCTTTTCCTGGATTTACACAGACACACAAAAGCACCCCTCCAGCTCTGCAGATCTCATTGGCCCTCTTATGACTCACCCCCTCCCTTCCTGGAAAACTCTTACGAGAGTGAAAGAGAGAGCTGTGCATGATGTCATAAGTCTAGGCCAGTGATGGCGAACCCTAGCACCCCAGATGTTGTGGGACTTCACTTCCCATGATGCTCATGCACTCTGCAGTGTAGTTGAGCATCATGGGAAATGTAGTTACAAAACATCTGGAGTGCCAAGGATCGCCATCACTGGTCTAGGCTAATGACCAGACAAGAAACAGGAAGTGGGCTGTATAAGGTATTTACTGGCAGAAAAAAAAATATTTACTATCCAAAGTTAAAACAACAAAGGCAGAAGATTTAATAGATGGAAAGTTTATAAAATGACTGAAAAGCCACTTTAACCGCTTCCCAAGTGCCTCATACCGATATCCGTCAGCAGAAGGGCATGTACAGGCAGAATCACGTACCTGCACGTTGCACTTTGAGAGGCAGCAGGAGTGCACACGCACCGCCGGCGGGGGGGCTTGTGCGCCCGTGGGAAGCTCCATGAGCCCGGTCACGGGTCCCATGGACTCGATTGCCATGGGGATACCCACGATCACCTCACGGAGAGGAAGAACGGGGAGATGCTAAAGTAAAAAAGCATCTCCCTGTTCTGCCTAGCAACAGTGACACTGATCTCTGCTCCCTGTGATTGGAACAGAGATCAATGATCTGAAAAAACACAGCCACACCCCCAACAGTTAGCAACACGCCCCTAGGACACACTTAACCCCTACATTGCCACCTAGTGGTTAACCCCTTCACTGCCAGTGTCATTTACACAGGAATCAGTCCTTTTGTATAGAACTGATTGATGTATAAATGACAATGGTCCCAAAAATGTGTCAAAAATGTCCGATGTGTCCGCCATGATGTCGCAGTCATGATAAAAATCGCAGATCACCACGATTTAAAAAAATATATATATTAATAAAAATGCCATAAAACTATCCCCTATTTTGTAAACGCTATAACTTTTGTGAAAACCAATCAATAATTACTTATTGCGATTTTTTTATCAAAAATATGTAGAAGAATACGTATCGGCCTAAATTGAGCAAAAAATTAGTTTTTTTATATATTTTTGGGGGATATTTATTATAGCAAAATGTTTAAAATAATGTGTTTTTTTCAAAATTGTTGCTCTTGTTTTGTTTATAGCGCAAAAAATAAAAAACGTAGGGGCGATCAAATACCACCAAAAGAAAGATCTATTTGTGGGAAAAAATTATGTAATTTTAGTTTGGGAGCCACGTCGCATGACCACGCAATTGTCAGTTAAAACGATGCAGTGTCAAAACGCAAAAAGGGCTCTGGTCAGGAAGGGGGTAAATTCTTTCGAGGCTGAAGTGGTTAAGATATCGCAACCCTTTAGAAAAAAAAATCTGCGTTATTTAATAAGCTAAAAGTTTAGTGACTCAATTGAATTAACTGTCTACAGAAAGCTAAAATCTGTTACAGGGTACTATTTACCAATACCTGAATGCCTGTATAATTTCAAAAAAGATTCATAATTACATAATCATGGTAAACTAGTCAAGACACTATATAATAATAATAACAACAAAAATTGTTTAACTAATGTTATTTTGTGTTTCTTTATGGTATAAAATTGCATGATTCCGATACATTTATACATAACTAAAAATTATAATAAGAAAGATGATACAAATCTCTTTTGCAATAATCCCAATAAAACAGCAAATGTAAATAAAATTTTAACACACCAAAGAAGTGATCCTAGCAGTGAGGGCTCAGACACACAGGTGACATACCATCCATGTGTGCAATGTGTGACATTGCGGGGCCATTGTACTCTCACACAGCACAATATGATATGTGGTAAAGAATTGGGATTGAGATTAAAGTAATATTAAAGGCAATTTTTTTAACAACTTCCTGCTTGATCACAGCAGCTGCAGGCTCAGCAATGTAAATAAACTTTGCCGGGTTGCTTTCGGGTTTGAGGCATGCATGTGCGAGCCCTCCGCTGACCTACAAAGTGGTTGGACATAGCGTGATTTTTTTTAGTAGGTGTTAGCCAATCATTTTTGACTGAGACCTGCTGATCCGCTGTGCCCAATCACAGCACTGACTCCTGCGAAGCAGGAAGAAAAAACTGCCAGATCTCCTAGTAAAAGTAGCATGTATTACACTTGTTAGGCACACAGTTAACCTCTTCATTGCCCCTTGATGTTAACCGCTTCCCAGCCAGTGTCATTACTACAGTGACAGTGTACAGAATTACAGTATATCAGATCCCTGTATTAGTGTCACTATTGATGTCAGTGTCAGTTAGTTAGTGTACTTTGCAGCGACGGTCTGTTAGCGCCAGATTGCCCACCAAACTATCACAGTGCCGCTGTAAGTCGCTGGTCATTGCCATTACCAGTATAGTGTCATAGCTGTGTAAATTTGAGTATGTATACCATAGTTTGTAGACGCTATAACTTTCACAGAAACTAATTAATATACACTTATTGAGATTTCCCAATAGGGATTAGATTGGGGTGCAGGCAGGTGCTCTAATAACATGTTACATGTTACGTATTACACCCTGAATATTACCCCCCATATTCAGGATGTAATATGTAACATGTTACTAGAACACCTGTCTACACCCCCCCCCCCCCCCCCCGACCTGATCCCACATTGTGACAGTGCGGGATTGCTGATGTATGGAAGTTTCAAGAAGGATCGCATTTTTACACTGCTGTCAGAAGTCAAATTGGGATGTTGAACTGTTGCTATCTATTAATTTTTTGGGACATTTTGAAACATTAGTCATGTTTATGTACAGCTGAGTGCAGATTTCTTATTTAAAGTTACGCTACACTTTTTTGTTTAAGATTATTGTTCAGGGGTGTAGTGAAATTACTGCGGTGTTTAGCTGTCAATTTGCCTATTCATTATTTTATATTATCACACATATAGGAGACTGCGCAGATTGCATTTTCCGGTTTATTTAGCATAGCTAAAATCTTGTTTCTTTCTGCATAGCATATTGATGCATGAGTTCTTGACCAAAGGGGCCAACCATATAATTTTCTTACTATAGTTAAACACACCATAATGCCAATGTGGGTGGAAACCAAATAATCTGAAAGTGTTTTTGGATTCAGAAGATAAATACTGTATATGCAAATATAGTGGGAACACGTTATGCAGGTATTGTCGATGATGGGTATCTGAATTAAAGACCATTTTACTCACATAATTTTGGGACATTCACCTTACACTAGGCAAGAAGACTTTTCAAAATCAAGGTAAATCAAGTTAAAAAATTATGTAATGTAATTACACTTGCTCATGAAATAAAAATTCCAGCTGAAGTCAATGCAAGCATGCTGGTTTCTATGCAGAGGTGTTTGGTGGTACAGAGGAAAATGGTCATCCTGGTACATCCCCATCCTTAAGTCTCATAAGCAGAGCTATGGGAATAAGCAATATCTATCTTATATTCAGTACTGTGCAACGTTTTAGTCAAGTGTACAAAATGCTGTAAAGTAATGCCGCGTACACACGGTCGAACTGTTTGACGTACTTAGTCCGTTGAAACACATTTCAGCGGACAATCCGCTCGTGTGTGGGCTTCAGCGGACTTTTTCAGCGTGCAGTCCGGAGTACTAAGAATTTCGTTTTTTCCAAAAATCTGTCCGTCGTACTTTGGTTTCAGCGGACAATACGGTCGGCAGTAACTAGTATGCTAGTTCAACGGACTAAGAATGGCGCATGCCCAGAAAGGATTTACACGGCGGAAGGGTGCTTTGCTGTGTCTTGGACTTCCTATTTCTAGTCCCGTCGTACGTGCTGTACACGTCATCGCGCAAGCTTTCGACGGACTGTTTGTGTATCCGTGTGTGGTCAAGTCCGTTCAGTGGAAACTACGACGGATTGTCCGTCGGATTGTATTACGGACTAAGTACGCCATACAATCCGCTCGTGTGTACGCGGCATTAGAATGTCTTTACAAATTATATTTTAATTGTCTATTTTTATCAATTTACAAAATGCAAGGTGATCAAAAAATGTAAACCAAACCAATTTTTGGTGTGACTACCATTTGGATTCAAACCACCATCAATTCTTACACTTGCACACTTTGCACACTTGCAGGTCAGGTTTATGATTAACCAATTATACCAGTGCTAATGATCATCTTCATCTTCATTAATTTCATATGTAGGTCCAAACACAGTCATTAACTGAAACAGAAACAGCTGAGTAGGAGGCTTAAAACTGGGTAAGGAACAGCCAAACTCCTCTACTAAGGTGTGGTTGTGTTAGACAATTTCATGTCACCATGGCAAGACTGAGTACAGCAACAAGACACAAGGTACTCAGCAAGGTCTCTCCCAAACAAAGATTTTACAGCAGACTGGGCTTTCAAGATGTGCGTTTCAAGTTCTTTTGAAGTACAAAGACATGGCAATGTTGAGAACCATAGACACAGTGGTCGGACAAGGAAACTTAATGCAGCAAATGAAAGACACATCATACCTACTTCCCTTCCACATCAGAAGATGTCCAGCAGTGCCATCAGCACAGAACTGGCAGAAACCAGGGGACACATGTACATCCATCGATTGTCTGGCCAGAAGTGGCCTTCATAGAAGAATTGCAATCAAAAAGCCATACCTCCAATGTGGAAAAAAGGCTAAACGACTTGACTATGCATGAAAAGATAGGAACTGGGGTGTAGAAAAATGGCAGCAGGTGCTCTGGACTGATAAGCCAAAATCGAAAAATTTGGCTGTAGCAGGAGGCAGTTTGTTCATTGAAGGGCTGGAGAGCAGTACAATAATGAGTGTCTGCAGGCAAAAGTGCAACATAATGGACATTCCTTGCAAGTTTGGGGCTGCTTTTCTGCAAATGGACTTGGTCAATTGGTCAGGATCAATGTTGAGAAATACAGGAAGATACTTATGCATCATGTTATACCATCAGGGAGGAGTGTGATTGGCCCCAGATTTATTCAGCAGCAGGACAACGATCCCAAACATACAACTAATGTCATTAAGAACTATTTTCAGCGTAAATATTAACAAGGAGTCCTGGCAGTGATTGTTTGGCCCTCACAGAGTCCTAATCTCAACATTATTGAGTCTGTCTGGGATTATATAAAGAAACATAAGGATTTGAGGCAGCCTACATCCACAAAAGATCTGTAGTTATTTCTTCAAAATGTTTGGAACAACCTACCTGTCGAGTTCCTTCAAAAACTGTGTGCAACTAGAGCAACTGATGCTGATTTTAAGACAAAGGGTGGTCACATGAAATATTGATTTGATTTGGATTTCTCTTCTGTTCATTTACTTTCCATTTTGTTAATTTATTCAAAAATAAACTATTTACACTATTTCTGAAAGCATTCTTCATTTACAGCATTTTTTCACACCTGCCTAAAACTTTTTCACAGTAGTGAATATCTGCTAAAAGGCTACCTATCACTAAAAGTATAATTGTGCATGAAATTATCTTTGCAATATTGTCTATCTGCTCAAAGAAGGATTTGCACATCCGGCAATGCAGCACCTGGACAACGTAATGTATTTAGTAAATGCAGCAGTATATTAGTAAATGTACTAAGGCAGTCATGTTGAGGTCTGACTCCCTTCAGCTTGTATGTAGTTTATAGCCTGGTCTCTGAAAAAGTGAAAATAACAACTGACAAAAAATACTGATTTTCCATGACCGAGTACAAAGCAATTGCAAAATGAATTTAAAACGCACAAGTGTCTCAGTCTACCATTCAACACTGGCTTACTGGATATCACACAAGATGTATCTTTAGATATCAATAGTTTTGTATTTTATCATAGACCTACAAGGCAAAGTAATATCTATATATTTCATTTCATGGCTCCACTATCACACCATCTAAAATGGTGGAGAGAAAGTGACATAGTTTAAAAGAAAATACAGTAAATGTTTAGCTTTAGCAAACAACTTAGACACTAGGGGTTATTTATGAAAGGCAAATCCACTTTGCACTGCAAGTGCACTTGAAAGGGCAGTCGCTCTAAATCTGAGGGGTAGATCTGAAATGAGTGGAAGCTCTGCTGATTTTATAATCCAATCATGTGCAAGCTAAAATACTGTTTTTTATTTTCCTTGTATGTCCCCCTCGGATCTACAGCAACTTTACTTCCAAGTGCACTTGCAGTGCAAAGTAAATAACCCCCATTGTCAACTTCATCGGGATAGACTGAGGTTTTATGGTTTTATTCAAACACAACACTCAATGACAGCTTAATTTATAACAATAGAATAAAAAAATTGAAAGTCTTCTAAAATATTCTGTGATTACTGGCATGTAAGGGTTAAATGCATTTTTTAATAAGCTTGAGCATGGTGCACATGTATCCAAGCCAACTATTTTACAGTGCAATCCCGGGGACACCAAGACCAATTTACTAAAGTGCAAAAGGAGGCGAAATGCAACAAATAAGTAAAGCTACATAAGTGGTGGAAGTTCTCAAAAGCCTCCACGTTACAGAAGATTTTCACATGTCTCATTGTATGACATATCCCAAATGTAAGTAAATTATTTTTCATTTCAGGAAAGCGAGTGGAGCCATGCAAATTATTCCTTTTTTGCCTTTAGTCCCTCTATCATATCCTTTTGGGATATGAATCTTCTGATTCCTTTAAAAGCCTGGCTATGGCTAGTACTCTTTAAAAAAAAAAAAGTCCAATACTATTAAGAATAAAATTCCCAATGTTGATAGGTTTATTTTAATTTGGGCTCTTCCTTAATCTGTGAGATGTATACATAATTGATATGACTCAGATTCTTCTATTATATAGCGACTGGCAATTGCAGCTTAGTAGTTCTTTATTACACATGGAAAAGTTTACCTCTGCAATAATATGATCAGATATTTATTAGTAAAGGCAGACAGATGGAACTTTAGGACACCAGAATGAAGAAAAAAAAAATCACAACAGCTTATAATTTATGTGGCACAAACTATTCCATCTGGCAGTCTCAGTTTTTCTGCCAAGACATTTTCCTATATAAAAGTATTTCTTTATTGAAGGAATGGAACATTCTTGTTAATGTATTCTGTCTTAGTATCTGTTACATAGATAGCAACAAAATAGTTTAGCAAAAAAGGAGCTTTTTCTTCCCTTATTAAAATGATATATTTTACAGTTATTAACTGTCAAACACAACACTCAATGACAGCTTAACTTATAACAATAGAAAAAAAAATTTAAAGCGTTCTCAAATATACTGTGATTGCTGGCATTCATAAATATAAAATAAAATCACTAGCTGTCCACTTTTTCTCTAATCGATTTTAAATATTAAGCCCCACTGGTGTATGAAATAAAAAGATTTATTAAAATAAAATCTAATCTATGAAAAGCATTTCAATATAAAAAAAAAAAAAGGTTTTGGAAATGTTTGTATGAATCTTTGACCTAAAGGACAAGTTTACCTTTTGTAACCTGTTACATGTTACACCTGTATATAATGTGTAACATGTAACATGTTACTGTGCTCCAGTCCCCGTATCATCTCACAGCTTGAAGATAGTATGGCTACCCAGGGCTCTGCAGGCTCCTTCGAAAAAAAATAATGAGTACACATATTTTACCTGCACAAAATGTAAAATTTTTTTTAAAGGTTAACTTATGCCGCGTACACACGTAGCCAACTATCCGGCGGACTTAGTCTGACGGACTTCCCGCCGGACTATCTGCCGGACTTTCCAAACGAGCTACTTGCCCACACACGGCACTTTTTCAGTGGACTAATAAGGCGTACTAAGTCCTCCGGACTATCCGCCGTACTTTTGAAATGAACAGACTCGCCAACACACGCGGAGGAAAGTCCGCTCATTTTGAGCGCGTCTCCAGGTACCCGGGGCCAGCGAAGGAGGCGTCGCTGGCCCCATCCCCTGGTATGAACTTAAAGGGGAACCCCTACGCCGAAAAATCGGCGTGGGGGTCCCCCCCTATGTCCACATCAGACCCTTATCCGAGCACGCTACCCAGCCGGCCAGGAAAGGGGGTGGGGACGAGCGAGGGCCCCCCCTCCTGAGCCGTGCCAGGCCGCGTGCCCTCAACATGGGGGGTACCTTGGGGAAGGGGGGCCGCATGGCCCCCCCACCCCGAAAGCACCTTGTCCCCCCGCCCGCAGACCCCGACAACCAACGGCCAGGGTTGTCGAGAAGAGGCCCTTGTCCTCATCAACATGGGGACAAGTTGCTTTGGGGTGGGGGGGCCACGCGGGCCCCCCCTTCCCCAAGGCACCCCTTATGTTGAGGGCACGCGGCCTGGCATGGCTCAGGAGGGGGGGCGCTCACTCGCCCCCACCCCTTTCCTGGCCGGCCGGGTAGCGTGCTCGGATAAGGGTCTGATATGGACCTGGGGGGGCCCCCACGCCAATTTTTTCGGCGTAGAGGTTCCCCTTTAAGTCCATACTAGGTGACGAGCCAGCAACACCTCCTTCGCTGGCCCTGGCTACCTGGAGACACGCTCAAAATGAGCGGACTTTTTTCCGGGCGGGAAAAGTCCGTTCATTTCAAAAGTACGGCGGACTGGCACACACGGATTGTCCGCCGAAATGCGAGTCCAACGGAGAGATTGGAGTGCAAAACTACTTTCTAAGTCCGCTGTACTTTTGGGTAAAAAAAGTCCGCCGGAGGCTACACACGGGGGGATTGTTCGGCGGACTTGAGTCCACCGGACTTTTCCACTGGATTGTTTGATCATGTGTACGCGGCATTAGCCTTTACCACTTGACATTCGGCTATAGCCGAATGATGGCTACAGCGTGGATTTGAATTACTGGGGGCCATCAGATGACGGCCTCCCCTTTGCATGCTCCCCATGCGCCCCCTGCACGCTGTGATCACATCACATCTACCTTATCTGTGCCAATCAGTACCCCCTGCCAGTGTCACTTGCCATTGCCACCTGCCAGTGTCCACAGTGCCCACCAGTGCCACTTATCAATGCCCATGAGTGCCACCTATCAATGCCCACAAGTGCCACCTATCAATGCCCACCAGTGGTGCCAATCAGTGCCTCATCAGTGCCACCTAGCAATGCTGCCTATCAGTGTAACCTACCAGTGCAGATTAGTGCCCATTATTGCCACCCATCAGTGCCCATCACTACCACCTATCAGTGCCCATCACTGCCACCTATCAGTGCCACCTATTAGTGCAACTTTTCAGTGCCCACCAGTGCCCCCTATCAATGCCCTTCAGTGCCACCCATCAGTGTCACCTCTCAGTGTCACTTCTCAGTGCACACTAGTGCTGCCTAACAGTGCCCAACAGTGCCACCCATCAGTGCCCACCAGTGTCGTCTTATCGGTGCCCATCAGTGCAGCCCATCAGTGCCCATCAGTGCAGCCCATCAGTGCCCATCAGTGCAGCCTCATCAGCATACATCAATGAAGGAGAAAAATTACCTGTTTGCAAAATTTTATAACAAAATATAAAAAAATATAATTTTTTTTTTATTCTGTTTTTTTTAATTTTTTTAACAAAAAATTAAAATTGCAGAAGTGATCAAATACCACCAAAAGAAAGCTCTATTTGTGGGAAAACAAATGATAAAAATTTAATTTGGGTACAGCGTTGTATGACTGAGCACTTGTCATTCAAATTGCGACAGCGCTGAAAGCTGAAAATTGGTCTGGACAGGAGGGGGGTTTGAGTGCCCAGTAAGCAAGTGGTTAAAACAGATCTGTGCTTTTCCCATGCAGGGCAAAACAACAATGTACAATAATGCCCTCTTCCCAACATTATACACTCACCTTTCTGTTGCTCCCCTTTCCCTCCCATTAGCCACCTAAAAGGAGGAAGTTCCTTCACTTCCAAGTATGGAGGAGCATGTTCTTTAACCACTTACAGACCGGACCATTTTGCTGGCTTAAGACCAGACCACTTTTTGCGATTCGGCACTGCGTCGCTTTAACTGACAATTGCGCGGTCGTGCGACGTGGCTCCCAAACAAAATTTACGCCCTTTTTTTCCCACAAATAGAGCTATCTTTTGGTAGTATTTGATCACCCCTGCGTTTTTTATTTTTTGCGCTATAAACAAAAATAGAGCGACAATTTTGAAAAAAACACATTATTTTTACTTTTGTTATAATAAATATCCCCCAAAAATATATAAAAAAACATTTTTTTCCCTCAATTTAGGACGATACGTATTCTTCTACATATTTTTGGTAACGCTATAACTTTTTTGCGCAAACCAATCAATATTCGCTTATTGCGATTATTGATTGGTTTACGCAAAAGTTATAGCGTTTACAAAATAGGGGATAGTTTTATGACATTTTTATTAATAATTTTTTTTACTAGTAATGGCGGCGATCAGCGATTTTTATTGTGACTGCGACATTATGGCGGACACATCGGACATTTTGACACATTTTTGGGACCATTGTCATTTATACAGCAATCACTGCTATACAAATGCAGTGTTTCCTGTATAAATGACACTGGCAGTGAAGGGGTTAACTAGGAGGTGGCAGTGTAGGGGTTAAGTGTTCCTAGGGGCGTGTTACTAACTGTGGGGGGGCTGGGCATTGTTTTAGTGAACACTGATCTCTGCTCCAATCACATGGAGCAGAGATCAGCATCACTTGTTGCTAGGCAGAATGGGGAGATTCTGTTTACAATGACATCTCCTCGTTCAGCCGCCCTGTGAGACGATCGCGGGTATGCCCATGCACGTGAGTGTGCCGCCGATGGTGCGCTCGCTATGGCAGGGCGGCATTTAAAATTGGATGTACCTGTACACCAATATGCCTGCCCGTGCCATTCTGCCGACGTACATCGGCGTGCGCCGGTCAGGAAGTGGTTAAACGGATAGCTGGCCATACCCTGATCAAAATTCAGCCAGTTCAGCAGAGAACAGGCCATTTTTGGTCAGTGTTTGGTCCTCCCTGTTGGTTGCTGACTGAGTTTTGCTAAAGGGACATGTTGAAAACCTTTCTCGATTTGCAGCTGCAGCCGCTGATCAGTGCATCAGACTACATTGTCGTAGCTGGGGGGATTTCTCCATTCAGCTCATTTGTGTGGAATCTATTAGCTTTTTGTTAACCCCTCTGGCTGAACGAAAACAAAATAACTAACTATCTATGGCCAGCTTTACACCTGGTGCCTTATGATTGGCCCAGTGCTGTCACATGCAGGTGGGAAGAGAGTTTTCAGTCCTGTGTAAGCTCTGACTAGAGTGACTTGAAGCTTATATGGGGCTTCCTTCATCTTGTGGTTGAATAGAAATGTGGGGGAGTAAAACAAACGTATGTGCTGCAAGGGAGCATGATATTGAAGCAAAGCCATTGGTTGCCCTGCGCAGGCAATGCAGAGGTTGCCTTTATGGTGAGAGCATTTATTTAATTAATTATTCAATGTATTTGTAAAGACTGATTACTACACAGACTTTGCGTACAATTAAACCTGTACTGTAGGCCAATATTTTTCCAGCATTTTATACATTTTCTGATCTCAAATTGTGAAACCACTGAGATTGTGAGAGCATTTGACAGCTGGACAAAGTTACTGAACTGATGCTTTCACTCTGCACTTTGACAGGTTTAAAAGACTATATCTAGAAAGCACAAGAGAAAATATCGTTGAAGCTGGCAGCAATAGACTGCTGAACATATAAATGATCTGCTGTTATTTGGAGAACAGCCAAAGATCACATTTTTTTGTTGTAGCATACAAAAGAATAACCAGTGTATGCACAATAGAGATGAACAGATCATTTAGGATGTTTTAGATTGGGCTGTGGATCTCCATGCAAGATAATCTATAAAATTATCAAATTCAAAAAGTGAAGTGTTGCAATCTTATAGGTAACATTTATAAATGTTAATTGTGTCTAACCAGTGCCCTGAAAAAAATACATTTGTGGGACATTCTATCTGGAAAATAGCATTGCATTTCTCGATGTGAAGGTGCTTAGGCACTCCTCTACTCACAGCCTTGATAGCTGTCAGGAAGTTCACCGCAGAAGAAATCCTATTGCTGTGCAAGCTGGTGCACGTTTGTGAGTGCCAGTGCACATGCGTACGATTCTCAGTGCCAAACTGACTATTTAAACAAGGCTTGTAAACAGGATCAGTGCTGTCTGATCTGCAGCTCCTCATGACCCCTGCTCCCTGTACCCGGTATCTGTTACCTGTTTCTGTGTTTGACTGCTCGCCTCTGACTCTTCCTGCCTTCTGCCTGCACCTGACCCCGGCTTGTCTTTGACCTTGATCCTGCCTGCTTCTCTGATTACCACGCTGTCCACCTGTTACCAACCCGGCCTGGACTCTGACCCTGCCTCTGCTGCTGCATCTACTCCAGTATCTCCTGCCTGTGTCTAACCCGGCCTAATATTGGTTACAAGTCTTCTCTTCTGGGAAGTCTACCTCCCTCGAATTAAAAACTGAACTTTGTGTTACTCTTCCATTGGCTCATACCCCACAGTCATTACCTTTTGTACCTGAACTTCCCCCACCCTATTAGATTGTAAGCTCTTATGAGCAGGACCCTCTTAACCCTGTTGTACTTTATTGTATTGCAACTGTAGTACCGTACTGTCTCCCTTTATTTTGTAAAGCATGCAAACTGTTGGTGCTATATAAATCCTGTATAATAATAATAATAATACTCTTTTTGCCCCGTCTGCCTTTTTTTGTGGGAAAGCTTACAGAGTTCAGTTCCTTTTTCATGCAAAGCCATACTAAGAGAATATGGTGGATACCATGGCTGAATTCTAGTTCTAGTTGCCTGGCTGTCATGACTTTTAATGGCTTCACTACCCCTTGGATCACTAACCTGGGATAAGAATTCAGATTTGGAGTTCTGACTTTACACTTACCTTTAATATTGTTTCAGGTCATAAAATGGAGAAACCCCATACTTTTCTTACTGTCAGAAAAACACTGCTCAAACTCATGCTCAGTCCCATGCTTGATCCCATGTGCAAAGGAAAGCACAATGCGCTCAGAGCAGCCCATAAAACTGTGCAGGTAATTAGGACCCTGCGCTCATCTACATGAGGGCATGCTTGTTTGCTGGACTTTGGCATCCAGTGGCCCATTTAAAGCCATACAGGAATCTGGTTTATTGCTGGGTGGCCGTCCACTCCTTCTGTCTGTGACTTGATCCTGAGAACGTCTATGTCCAGACCTGGCTTTTTAACGTTGCTTGTTCTTGAAACTCTGTTGCTGACTCCAGCTTGTAACTCTGACCTTGCCTTCTGTTTGCTTTACCGATACCTTCACTGCCTGCTTAATATTGACTTTGGCCTGGTTTTGACTCTTCTCCTGTTTTTTAAATCTGCACTCTTGCCACCCAATTGTTGACGACTCCTGTCTGTCTGACCATGCATTTGATATCCTGCATCTTCTAGCTACCAGTCTGCCTGTTGCACTGTCTTCAGCTTTGCAACTGCTACCAGATTCCCTGACATTGATCTTCTACAGGCACCCATGCCACTCTGTGCCCTGTTATACCCTGTCTTTATCTCTAGAAAAACAGGAAAAGAGGTGTAAGGGAAGTCCTCTTGTCAATTCAGCATTAATCAGGTACCTGACATCTCCTTTACCCACTTGCTTACTGGGCACTTATACCCCCTTCCTGTCCAGACCAATTTTCAGCTTTCAGCGCTGATGCAATTTGAATGACAATTACGCGGTCATACAACACTGTACCCAAATGACATTTTTTTATTTTTTTTACCCACAAATAGAGCTTTCTTTTGGTGGTATTTAATCACCTCTGCGGTTTTTATTTCTTGTTAAAAAAATTGAAAAAGGCGGAATTAAATTTTAAATATTTTGTCATAAAATTTTGCAAACAGGTAATTTTTCTCCTTAAATTATGTATGCTGATGAGGCGGCAGCAATGGGCACCGATAGGTGGCAGTGATGGGCACTGATGGGTGGCAGTGATGGGCACTGATGGGTGGCAATAATGGGCACTGATTGCTTACACTGATAGGTGGCACTGATTGGCACTGCTGGTGAGCATTGATAGGTGGCACTTGGGGGCTTTGATAGGTGGCACTTATGGGCATTGATAGGTGGCACTGGTGGGCTGTCAGCTGTCAGCGCGAGGAGGGAAAAAAGGATTACCGAGCTTTTGTATACATCATATGATCAGCTGTCAAGCCCCTTACTCAGATCGGTGATCACCTGAGTCTCAGTGATCACAGCGCGCTCCCCATGCGCCCTGCAGGGCGCACACAGGGAGCATGCACAGGGGAGGACATCCTATGACGGCCTCCTAGAAATTGAGGTCCACGCTATAGCTGTAATTCAGCTATGGCCCAGACCTCAAGTGGTTAATGATTGCCACTTAACTTGGCAGAATGCAAACTGAGCACCCCTAGGTTCCAATAAGGATTCCTTTTTTATTTGTTGGCCTATAATTTCACCAAGGACATATGGTAATCTCATGGAGAATATAAAGAATTTGCACAGATTTTTCCAACATATCATAAAATCACAGTAACCAATGAGGGAAAGCTTCATTTATTACATTCTATACAGAATCATATTTGTATGACACGTGTCAACATTTTTTATACGTTTTGTTTAGTGTAAGTAAGTGTTAAAACTCACATTGTGCTTTTATTAACGTCTAGGTCTCCAGTGTAGTGATTCAAACCTTATATTTGTCCTGGTGACCAATGTCGCTGGAAAAAAAAGTGATAGGAAATCCCTTTCACAGATGGGCCCATTCACATTAGGAAATGCATGTGAATTGCACAGGATTGTGCTGCGTTTTCTTGTGCGATTAACATGTAGTTCTGTGCAGTGCGATTTCAGCCCATTCATTTGGAATGGGCTGAAATCACAATGCACCACACCAAAAGTAGTGCATGCACTACTTTTGGAAAAGCACTGCAAATGGATTGAAAGTGAACTCAAAAGAAAGTTATGGAGAATGGTGGTAACTGTGTCAAAAAGAAAGCTGTCAAACTTTGAAAGTTTCTTGAATCAGGTAAAACAACTGTCAGTGATTTTTTTTCCCACTAACATTAACATTTTTAATATAGCTACAATCACCTCAAGCTTGGATCTGGTAATAAATGGACAAGAGGCACTGTAAAGCAGCAATGGTTTTAGGTTTTGCTGACCACATACAAACATTGATTATAAAACACTACAACTGATTTTGTTGCAATTATGGGAGAAACTCGGTGTACTTAAAATTTTACTAAACCCAGGGCCCTGCATTCACTGTATCTGATCTCCCACAGTACACAGAACATGGAAATGCAATTATTTTACTAAATATAAACTGCTAAATACCTTTTCTTATCAGAACTAGTATATAGCAGTCTTGAGACTTCTGTCAGTGTCTGCTCAAGCACTGGTTAAAGCTTGTAGGAGGAGTTTTCATTCTTGCCTGACTGTCCTAGGCGGCTGCATGACCCTTGGCCCTTCTATCCGGAGAGTGCTGATTGGCCTTGTGCTGATCATATGCACCCTCGAAAAAAAAAAAAAACTCGCTAGCAATACACACCAAACTGAGCATGTGCAGAGTACCTCAAAGACTCTGTACTATCAGCAGATGGATTGGGGACTGTGGACGAAGGGGAGCATCAGAGAAGACTGGATCAAACAGCTTTTTTACACAATGCAGGCATAAAACAAGCATGTTTTACTTCATATACAGAATGATTTTACTGTTGTGGATTTAGTAACACTTTAAGAAAAGCATTGAGATACTTGCATTACACTCACAACAGGGCACTTATCTGTTTCTAGTTCTGCCCTGTTCATACAGCAGATTTATTAATGTATTTATTATTTATTGAATACAAATATTTATATCACACTAACAATTTATGCAGTACTCTATATTCAGTACATTCACATCAGTCCCTGCTCTTATATAAATTTGTGCTTAAGAAGTCATAGGGACCTCACCCCAACATATTATGAAGTTTAAGTGTTGAATCAAAAAGAGATCATACAAAGTATGGCTATCTATCAAAGTTGGAATATTAGAATTCTGTGCATGTTTTCATAGTAAACAGAATTTTCTATCCCATATGGAGGTAACATGTTCTATTGCATTATCAAAACCATATCTGTGATGAGAGTTGCTGGAACAATTTGGAAGGGAAATGAAGGTCTGCTGACCTAGAATCCACTCCCGTGGGTCAGTGCATACTGGGTGGGGAAACAAGCTATAGCTCAGACAATTTTCAGCCTGACTGCTTTTACTTTCTCTGGCAGCCGGTACAGAACAAACTGACAAAACAAAGGACACAAAATTAATGACCCATACATTCTGTCAATTGACTCTTATTCGTACTGGCCAGTTCACCCTTAATATTTTTCAGTAGAACATTGTAGCCTTAGGATATTGGTTAAGGTTCACTTGCAGAATCTTTAAAAGTCATCACTAGGTTTCTTTTAATTCCAACCTGATTATAGGTGGCATAAAAATAGAGCTTAATTTGTAATACATTTATCATTTGGTACTTAGGATATATTGATACCCAATAATAATATGCAGTTTGGTGAGTAGCAATGTACAATTAAAGCTAGAAAACAAAGATATTTTAACAAGGTTTTCAGGCTGAAGGTCATGCTTTTCAACTGGTCATACTAGACCATGGTAACTGCTGGCGTGTTTTGACATGGTGGCATTGGAACATCAATACAAAGTTGTTTTTTGGTTGTTTCTAACTTCTTTTTTTTAAATCTTTTTTATGGTTTGGTACCACATTTAAATCTGCTTAATTACAGGTGAAAGCTCTACCCAAAAGGGGAAGCTCTGCTTATCTGCCTCCTTGCTTGCACCGTTTTGGGGGGGGGGGCAGGTACTTGGTTTTGACAATTACCCACTTCCTCTTATAGCTCAATTCACTGCGGCCAACTGAGTCGGAAGTTCGGCCCCCCCTTCCCTACCACCTTCTAGGAAACTTCACAGGTCCCAAAAGACTGTGGCCAATTCACACAGCGCAGCGTACGTCACGCATGCACAGTAGGAAACTGGTTGTTATGCAGCAAGGCTTCACTGCTGGTTTCTCTTATGCCGCGTACACACGATCGGAATTCTCGTCGGAAAAAGCTCTGATGGTTTTCCCCACGGAATTCCAATGGAATTCCGCTCAAGCTGTCTTTCCTACACATGGTCACACCAAATTCCGATCGTTTAGAATGCGGTGACGTACAACACTTACGACGGGACTAGAAAAAGGAAGTTCAGTAGCCTCTCGTAGTTGAATCTGAGCATGCATAATTTTTGGTATGTCGGAATTGCATACACACGATCAGAATTTCCGAACGTTTTTCTGTCGGGAAAATTGAGAACATGCTATCGATTTTTGGCTGGCGGAAATTCGGACAGCTAAATTCCGATGCAGCATACACACAGTTGCATTTTCTGATGAAAAGCTCTCATCTGTCTTTTTCTGGCCAGAATTCCGATCGTGTACATAGCATTAGTCAGGAGCCAATTAAGGACTCCGCTGGATGCCTGGACAGGTAAGCGCCCTAATATTTAAAGTCAGCAGCTACAATATTTGTAGCTGCTGACTCTTCATTTTTTTGGTGTGGGGGGGGGGGGGGGGGCTGGAGCTCCTCTTTAAGCAAAGGATCAATTAAAATGTTTATATAGTCAAAAACTCTTATTTATCTGAACAATCTTGAAGTTTGAAAAAGTACTTTTGAAGAATCCCATGCAATAACTTTCATTTTATTCTATTACACATATGCAAAATGTGAATGTGCACCACTATGTAACACATTTCACAGAGTCTGCCATCTTAACTACAGAGGTGCTGGGAGGAGGAGTTTCAGAAGATACAGCAAAGCACACAGGGAATCCAGGAAGTTGTGACAAGAGATGGCCAGTAGACAGTCAACACTCACAGCATTAAGGCTTCATTCACGCCTATTCTCGACCGGAATCCCGCTATTTCAAATAACTGCAAAACGCAGGATGCTTTTGCAATGCCATTACTTCTTAATTGCACCCCAATCATGCGTTTTTGCTGCGACTGTCACATGGTAAATCATGCTGCAATCGCAACGCGCAATGCTGTCACCCAAAAAAAGCTCATATTCCTTTTTGAGCAACAAGTGTGTTGTGATTGCACTTTGATTTACAGTGGGACAATTGCAGCGTGATTGGAGTGCCATTAAGAAGTAATGGCATTGCAAACACATCCCGCGTTTGCAGCGATTTGAAATCAGGTGTGAATGGTGCTTAAAGGAGACTTATCAAGTAAGCATTTCTGAAATTGTCAAAAATAATTATTATTTGTGTTGCTATTACAATGCTGATGTTATAAAATGAAACTGTATGCCATGACCATATATCTCCTTTAATATATTGTGAGCAAATTAAAATGATGCTGAAGTTATTCAATTATCATCTATCTGCTGGTCATTATCGTATAAAAAGATGAGAGGCACTACCACTGTGATTTGGTAATAACTAATATGTGATAAAACGCATTGTATTGCAGCTCACTTTTTGTTTGACTATTGACTTATAAGAAAAAAAGAAAACACTTGATAGACAGTTTTTAGCAGTTGTTTTATATATTGTACTAAACTTATGTTTGTTTTCAAAGAGATGAAAACTAGTACATGGAAAATTTTTTATTTTGAATGATGTGGATTTTAGGGCACATGTCTCTACCTTGTTTTATCACATCTCAATAAAATATAAATGTTGTGGAAAAAAAAAGGAAAACATCCTGCAAATCTATGTGAATGAACTTTGGACAGACAATGCCAAAAACTGCATGCAGATAAGATTAAAGGAGATAAAAGATTGCCAAACATTTTATAGGAAACTGGCAACCAATAAAACAATCAGCATATTTGTTATGATGACATTGGGCTGTGTAATGAATGGGATGGTTTATGATGGTAATGTCCAACAACTGTGATGCATCTTGAAAACATGGCAAATACTAGGTCTTTGTCATCACATAAAGAAATGGAACACAAGATTATTTTTTTCAAAGATGAACTCTAGGCAGTTACAGTGATTGTAAAGCTTTGATTATAAAAAAAAAAAAAAAATAACAAACACTTACCTCCACTATGCAGCTCATTTTGCACAGAGTGGCCCCCGGACACCACCTTCTGGGGTCCCTCGGCAGCTCCTCCCCACATCATAAAACCCCCTAGGACAGGGATATGCAATTAGCGGACCTCCAGCTGTTGCAGAACTACAAGTCCCATGAGGCATAGCAAGATGACACCCAGAGGCAGCCACAAGCATGACACCCAGAGGCAGAGGCATGATGGGACTTGTAGTTTTGCAACAGCTGGAGGTCTGCTAATTGCATATCCCTGCCCTAGGAGAAGCGCTCTCCTGGGGGGTTACATTGCAGGCTTGCTCCTGAGCCCATCATTTAGCGTCCACAACTGCAGAATGAATGAATCGGCCCCGCCCCGACGCGCGCATCATTGGATTCGATTGACAGCAGTGGGAGCCAATGGCTGCGCTGCTATCAATCTATCCAATCAATAGCCGAGAACCCCGGGCAGAGGGACAACGAGTCCCCGCCGGGTGAAGTTCCAGGGCTCAGGTAAGTAAAACGGGAGATGGGGGGTCGGTCACTGCCAGGTGTTTTTTCAACTTAATGCATAGGATGCATTAAGGTAAAAGAAAAACACAAGGGTTTACAACCCCTTTAAATATACAGGTGACATACACTTATGAGGACTAATATACCTGCCACAAAATTAGTATTATTGTTCATCCAATCTGAGTTTGAGCTTGGGTTCCCCATCTCCCTTGGAGCACCCTGACAACTTTAAAAACAAAAATGAAATAAACCATTTTTTTCTATATGTCTTCAGTCTTATTTGATGATGTCACAGGTTCTTACCTGTGCCAGATCTCGAATCAAGCACTGTGCTCGCCTGCAGCTGCTCTTCTCCGCTCTCCCACTCCTCACAGGAGACTCAGCAGCAGCCGGAGCTATTGGCTCCTGCTGCTTTCAATCAAATCTTGTGAGAAGGGAGTAGGAGCATGGCAGAGTCACAATGTGTGTGTCAATATATGCACACAGCCCGGCTTGGGATCGAGCCCACACATCTACTTGCTATGGGCGCAAACGCAGAGGAGGAGGAGCCTATAGCGCAAGCAGGGGACCTGGGAAGAGGATAATTGGGGCTACTCTATGAAATACCTTTGATCAAAGCAGGTAAGTATAAAAAATTTTGTTTAAAAAAAAAAAAAGCTTTACAATCTCTTTAAGCATTATATACAGTATAATGGCAGCCCAAAAAAAATGTTTGGTTTGATTTGGGTAAAGAGTGTGGAAGAGTCAGAATATTTTTAAGATTTTCACTGTTGTGAAACACCTGGTGTTCCTGCCAGTCTTTCAGCGTTGCTAATACTAACTGACCACACTAGGCATGGGTGCAGAGCCTGGTCAGTTTTCTGGCTGTCCTTTCATTTCTTGTCCCAGTTACATCTGCATGAGGATAAGAAATGAGGGAATATCTCTAAAATGGCCAGTAATAAAAACTTGGAAAACCTAATTCTTTCTGAATCTACAAAAATAAGTTTTGCTGTCAAGTTGGAGAAAATTCCCTTTCACTTTAGGTCTTGGTGACACCGCAATAAAACCTGAGGTTCATCCTAGCATTAAGACTAAAATTAAAGCTTCATTGGGGTGTATGTTCTCTTCTTTCTATTGTAACTGTTTCCCCTTATATTGTAAAGCTCTGCAGAATCTGTTGGCACTATATAAATCCTATATAATAGTAATATAAAATAATAATAATAATTTACTAGCTTTTTTTTTTGCCAGTATAGTTACATCACAAGGAAAAGCTTAGGTTTTCTTTTTAAAAAAAAATCTGAAGCAGCAAAGTTATTCTGTAAATACAATGGTGTTTCAAGAACTCCATTGAGAAAAATGCAGAAAGGGGCAAGAGGTCTTCTAACCTGACTCACCCTCACGCCCCAAGGCTAGCAAGCCAGTAATCAACATGTCACAAAAAAAAGAACATTTCCTCTTTCTTGTTGTTTGGCTACTGCTTGCCTTTTAACTTTGGCCTATGGGACCTGGAATAAGAAAAAAGGCCTCGATATTATTTTAAATCGAGTATATCTCAAGCCACGATTTAAGCAAGATTTCACCAAGAGTAGGAATGGTTAAAACCTTTGTCAGTTTTTTTGCTGTCTGTTTCCAATGAGAAGGCATTTCCTTTTACTACTTGTCTCAGAAATAAAAGAGAATGTAAGGAAATGTCCAAAAAGTAAGATAAAATACCCTTGTAAACAGTCATTGGATTTTGCATCTCCTTCTGGGCTCATGGTCACAATGACAATGGTCACCAGGACAAACAGAAAGGGGGAATTTCCCCAGGGTACAGACAGCAATTAAAACCAGATAGATGTTCGAAAATTTCCCTACTCTAGTCAAAACTAAATGCAGATAAAAACTATGGTGGACTTCAGAGGTGAGCAAATATATAATAAAATACTATGTGCTTTGGTTATTGATTATACATAAATAATATAAATGCACACCTTTCCATTTTTTTAACAGTGGAGTGCTTGAACAGCAAATAAAATGGGTTCTTTATAATAACTATCAATCGTCTGCTAACACATGCTGTTTACTGACACATCCAATATTAAAATTGTTACAGTTTAATTTTTATAATTTAATTTTAAACACAGGGTTAAACTAGATTATAGTAATCTCTTCATGGACTAGCAGGTACAGAAACCAGCATATTTTTTTAGAGCACCCCATTAAAGTAACCAGCACATTTAGAGCAAGGGTAACTTGCCACAAATTTGTGTCAGTGTTGGTTTCTAAGTCTGTAAACTTGCAGCACATTTTCACTGGCAAGTTGTAGACTTGCAGAGTGCTTTAAGCACAAGTTCTAGTTGACACTTTTCCAATTTGTACCAAATTCGCGTGGCGAGTCTCAAGCAAGAGCAAAGTTGCAGTGGAGAGCCTACAGCAAGAGCTCTGCAAGTCCACAGCATGAAAATTCAGCCACAGTGACCCCTGTGGTGGGATGTCTATTACACAAAATAACTGAACCAGAACTTGCAGCAGACTTGCAGAATGTTTGAAAAGAAAGTTGATCTGGAGTTATGCGATGCAGACTTGCTGCAATTGTGCAACAAACTTGTGAAGCCTGGCAAGTCTAGCAATAGCTTAGCAAGTCATTTTCAAACTGGCAGCTCAATTGCTTGCTATGTGGGCTTCTATTCCTCCATGTAGTCCAGTTTATTTCTTAGAGCTCAACTCTTCTTCTTTATGTATATTAAAGTCAGCAACCTCCAAAGCATTTTTATACTTACCTACCTGTCTGTAGCAGTTAATGCATTTTTGTATTGTTGTTTTTTTTTTTAATGCAACTAGTGTATTTAAATTTGGCTTGGTGTCAGGCTTTTAAATTCCTTGTACAGTACAATGTATACTGAGAAAGGTAGTGGTAGCAGAGGGTCAGTTATGTGCGTTGCATGCTGGCTAGGAGTAGAGTATTGACCTAATCGTGATGGTGCTGCTCCTTCTCCATCCCAGCACAAGCAGGGTGTAGGATGTGACCAATCTGTATTGATTGCTTGTATGTAGAGAAAAGCCAGTTTACCAGCTTGTCTCTGCTTTCTGAGAGGACTATGAATCTTAGGGCTGACAGGAGAGATTTACAAATCTTTATCACATAGGTGTTTCTACTATGTATTTTACTATTTGACTGGAGTTTAGCTTTAAAATGCTCATGGGCTTGAGATGACTTGATTAGTTCTTTTCAGCGGCAGCAAGCAAACAAACTCATGCCTATGAGGTAGATAGACATCCCTCACTTGGCCATTTTCCAAAGAAACAATCAATCAATCAGGCAGGTTAGAAAATCTGGTTTAGTCAATAACTTCCCCTTTAAGGTAAAAATAATGAATGTGCATTCATTATTTTCCCTACAGGAGCCTAGAAGGCATTGCACCCACAATCAGTGGATCACAGATGCAATGTCAGGTTCCTGCAGATATGTCCTCCAGCTTTCTGCTCGTACCTCTGTATGGACTTTCATGTGGAAAGCTTGAGGATATGTGAACAGAAGCTGAGCATGCTGATCAGCATGTTTGTAGTCCATTAAAAACTAAAAACCATCTGCCATGGTGAAAGAGGGTTCTTAGTTTATTCATTCACAAAACGCTTTGAATATATTATGTAGCTGCACAGGCAGAGCCACACTGATTTTAAATGTGACAGTGGCTGTGGGGAAGAGGAACCACCATCCTCTGTCACAGGGAAGGAGATGCACTGGGGGTGAGGGGGGCTTGAACATGTTACACCCTAAATATGAGTGTAACATGTAGCATGTTCCAAAGGTGAACTTAGCCATTAAACTGGAACTATTAGCCCCCGTGCACACGGTCGGAGATTCCGGCAACCAAATCCATCGGAGTAATTCCGACGGAATAATTCTGGAAGAGGTCCAGAAGTGATGTTGCATACACACAGTCGGACAAAGTTGTCAGAAAATCCGATCTTACTTAACGTGATGACGTTATTTCGTTACGACGGTACTACGTTCAGGCTAGTAGCCAATAGCTTTGGTCTAGGAATTTGATCTGAGCATGCGTGGCACTTTGTCCGTCGGAGTGGGCTACACATGATCGGAGTATGTCCGATTGGAGCATTTTGTCGGAAAATTTTACCGGCAAGTTGGAAAAGTTGGTCCGTCGGATATTCCGACAGAAACAGTGCGATGGAGACCACACACAGTTGGAACATCCGACAAAACGGTCCGATAGGACACATTCCGTCGGAATCTCCGACTGTGTGTACAAGGGCTTAGTGTCTGCATCTCCTCCGTTATTAATCCCTAAATAAGCATAAACACAAATACTTGGTCTAGCACTCAGACTTATAAAAGAACTGGTCAAGACACATGGTGCCAGTTGAATCATGACTGCATAGTTGACTTCAGAGCATTCGTTTATGGCCTCATGCACACAGGATGCTAAAAACACAGCTTTTTACAGATGTTTGATTTTTTATTTCTGCAACTAAAAGCCCCTTTATGTTAGCCTTTGTGTCCAGGTGTTTACAGGTGTTTAGAGGCAGAAAAAAATATCACATGCACATTAAGAAGAGCGCTTGGGCAGAAAAAATGTCAAACATGTATTATTATTATTATTGTGGGTTTAGGTGCATTTATGCCTTAATGTAATATGAGGGCCAGAATACATTAATATTCTGGCCAATATAATGCATTAGTGAAAAAAGCAAGATTTTTTTAAGCTGTGTTTTCCTCCCTTGAAGGTCTCCAGGGGTGGGAAAAAAACATCCTGTGTGCATGAAGCCTATCTCTTCTAAATGACCTATAACAATAGAAATCAATAATATTTCATCCAATTGACATTACATTCATTACACTCAGAAAGTTTGTGGCCATACACAACCAGACTACTTCATGATTGCATTAATGCAATAAGGGATATCCTTGCATTGGTAACAAAATGCAAATTTTAGATTTTCAGATTTTTTTCTTTATTGATTCTAATTGTATCATTATTTTCTGATCTTTTTCATATTTGCATTATAAAAAAATATATATATAAATATAATTATTTTCTGATGTTTTTCACATTTGCATTATAAAAAAAAAAAAATATATAAATATAAGAATAAAAATCTAAGACTAAAATGAGTGGAAAAAAAATCACCCTAATGTATGCCATGTTTAAAAAACCCTTACCTCATGTGATGTGTGAGTCCATTTACTCAAGCGGAAAAAAAAAAGAACTAATCTAAACTTGACCTCTGACTCTGCCTAGTGTTTGTATTATCTTTCAATAATCATGAATGCCAGGCCTTCCATAAACTACGTAAATTGTAAGTGAACAAACGTCCTTTATAATGACCCTTTTCTCAGTGTGTTAATTCTCTCATACAATTTAAAGAACACAAATTAATATAATTAAAATACACAATTCAAAAGACAAACTATGTTAAACAACAATGACTTCTATGGTATAAAACTGTTAAATGTGTAAAGCCATTACTACAAACTCTAAAGATTCTTGCATTTTCTGTATTTTAAGGTGAAACAATTTAGAAAGGAAACACTTTTTCAAAGCTTATACTTGTTTATTTATTTGAAAAATCAAGTCACTCCACTGAAAATAATGGGTCACATTTCAAACCTGCAGGGGATGTCATCCTAAATTTCCTGGATTGGTCCTTGTAACCATGAGCATGACAAGCTTATTTATGAGACTTGTAATGCCCAGTGGAGTCATATAACCTAAGCAAGCCACCATCAGGTAAAGAGCAGGCATACCAGATTACTCACAAATATTAAGTTGGAGCCCGCTTTGTCTCAGTTTGGATGATTTAATCAGATTCTATATTTTGTAATTCAAAGATGACACTATACTTGCAGTTCGAAAAATAATAAAAATAGGGATAATATTAGTATCATTTTTTATTTCTTTATGCATTTTGACAAATCCTGTGCTACATCACAGAGTACTGTACATATCACTGTTTTCTTTTTTTTTAGAAGAAAACCCTTGTCCTGAATAGTTCACAGGAGGTTTACCAAACTGTTCTGAAGTTCTGAACATTAATATGAACCCCAATTAGGAGCCACATCTTTAACCGCTTGAATACCAGGCCCTTTTACCCCCTTCCTGCCCAGGCTAATTTTCAGCTTTCATAGCTGTCGCACTTTGAATGAAAATTGCATGGTCATGCAACACTGTACCCATATGAAGTTTTAACATGGGAAATGGTCCCCGTTTTTGTTTTTTGTCTTTTTGTTTTATGCTGTAACCAGTGTTTGTTTCCGCCTTTTGCGGGTTACTGTTTGTATGTCAAAAAAACTCAATAAAATGTAATTTACAAAAAAAAAAAAATATATGAAATTTGTATAATTTTTTCACACAAACAGAGCTTTCATTTCGTGGTATTGAATCCCCACTGGGTTTCTTTATTTTTTGCTAAATAAACAAAAAAAAGACCGTCAATTTTTGATTTTTTTTTATGAAATGTTGCAAATAAATAATCTTTCTTCATAAATTTAGGCCAACATGTATTCTGCTACATTTTTTGGTGAAAATAACCCAAATCCATGTATAGTATTTAGTCTGTAGGAAAGGTATACAGTCCACAAAATGTAGTATATATCTGAACATTGATCAATCCTGATGTACAATCCTTTTCTCATTTCTTGAGGCCTGAAAAAATCAGGACAGTACAAATATCCCCCCAAACGACCCCCCCCCCCTTTTTTTATTTCACTGGTATAAGCAACCATGAAACTGATTAATTCAGTGTTTTGTTGTGATTAGCTGTGATTGCCCACAGCTAAACACATGGTACAGGTGGGCTGTGATTGACTCAGTCTTTACCATGTAATCCCTGTGACCAATCACAGCTAGCAACACAATTGTAACCAAAGGATGGCATGAAAGGAAGCCATCCATTGTTTATAGGCTGGGCGAGAAATGGTTAATATCAGTTTTAAATATTTTCATTGACATTAAGGGATTGTCAATTTCATGGGTCAGTTGGTGAATGCACCAACAAGAGATAAAGCAATACTAGATCTACTGATTACAAACAATACAGATCTGATCGCGGATGTGGAAATACGGGCCAACTTAGGAAACAGTAATCACAAGGTAAATACGTTCAGTATATATCACGGGTAAAGTAAACACAAGGGTAATACAAGTACACTGAATTTCAAAAGAACCAACTTCTTTAAACTGCGCTCAATAATAAATGGGATAAAATCCTAGGAACATGGAACACTGAGGAAAAATGGGAGTGCTTTAAGAACATATTAAATAGAGGTATTATACAGTGCATTCCAATGGGCAATAAATATAAAAGAGCTAAGATTAAACCTAGGTGGCTAAACTATAACTTAAATATGCATATAAAAGAGAAAAAAACGACAACACTACAAGGAATGCAATAAGAAGTGTAAGAGCACATTCAGTACAGCTAAAATAGACCATGAAGGGCACATAGTGGAGGAGAGTAAAAAAAAAATCCCAAGACATTTTTTACATTTATTAACAGTAAGAAAGCGTGGCCAGAGCATATTGGCCCCATAAGACATGATGAAGGGAATTTAGTTACAAAAGACAATAAGAAGCAAACAGTTTTAAATGCATTCTTCTCCTCAGGAAAAGGGGAGATATAGTAACCAAGACTGTAATGTTAATAATGCATCACAGAATGTATCCTTGTAGCTAACAGAAGCCAGTGTAAGACTAGACTTGAAAAACTTAACATAAATAAATCACCAGGACCTTAAAGAGGAAGTAAACCCTGATGGGTTTACTTCCTCTTTCATTCCCTGCAAAGGCAAAGCATAATGGACTACTATGCATCGCATAGTAGTCCATTATGTGTCACTTACCTGACACAGGAGCCAGCGAAGACACCGCTGTCCCCTGTAGTCTGGCGCATCCATCTTCTCGGTGGGGTCTCGCAGCTCCACCGCTGTCATTCGGTGAAGCTGCAATGACGTCACTCCCACGCATGCGCACAGGAGCCAACACGCATGCGCCATAGACAGCAGTGCCTGTCTTCGGGCAAATATCTCCTAAACCGTATAGGTTTAGGAGATATTTCTTAGACCTACAGGTAAGCCTTAATCTAGGCTTACCTGTAGGTCAAAGTGGTTTGTAAGGGTTTACAACCACTTTAAGGTACACCAGTCAGGTGATAGCTAGACCGTTGTTCCTAATTTTTATGGAATGGTACCAGCTAAAGCCAGCGTGGTACCAATGTTTAAAAAGGGCTGAGATACATACCTGGAAACTACAGGCCAGTCAGTCTAACATCAATAGCATATAAATTATTGGAGGGGATTATACGGGACTATATCCAAGAATTTGCTGATGAAAACAGTATCATTAGTAGTAATAAGTATGGATTAATAAAGGGTCACTCTCGCCAGACCAATCTGTTAACATTCTATGAGGGAGGGAGCTGCCATTTAGATAAAGGAAGGTCTGTGGACATGGTATATCTGGATTTTGCAAAGGCATTTGATACAGTTCCCCATAAATGTTTACTTTACAAAATGAGCTCTGTCAGCATGGGCCATAGTGTTACAGGGGAGTGTCCAAAAGTTGTAGTGATAAATAGTGAGCAATGGACTGGAGGGGGGTCCCCCAAGGATCTGTCCTGGGACCAATTTTATTTAAGTTATTAATAAAATATATAGAGGTTGGTATAAATAGCTCAATCTCAGCATTTGCTGATAGTACAAAGCTAAGCAGGGCAATAACTTCACAACAAGACGTGGAAACCTTACAAGAAGATTTCAATAAAATGATGGGTTGGGCAACTACATGGCAACTGAGGTTTAATGTTGAAAAATGTAAAGTAATACATTTGGGTGCTAAAAATATGAATGCAAGTTACTCACTAGGGGATATCCATTGGGGGAATTCAGAATGGAAAAAGATCTGGGGATTCCTAGTAGATGACAGGCTCGGTAATAGCATGTGATGCCAAGCTGCTGCAAGCAAAGCCAGCAGAATATTAGCTTGCATTAAAATGGGGATTTACGCAAGAGATTAAATGATAATTCTGCCACTCTACAAGACTCTGGTCTGGCCACATCTTGAGTATGCTGTCCAGTTCTGGTCACCAGTCCTCAAGAAGGATGTGCTGGAAATAGAGAGAGTTTAGTGAAAGGCAAAAAAGCTAATAAAGGGACTAGAGGACCTCGTTTATGGGGAAAGACTACAAGCATTAAACATATTCTCTCTGGGGAAGAGATGCTTGAGAGGAGATATGATAGTGATATACAAATACCTTACTGGTGACTCTAGAATAGGGAAACAACTTTTTAGTGACCAGAAGTTTAAAAAGACATGCAACCATTAATGTAAACTGTAAGAGAAGCCGTTTAACCTTAAACTGCATAAAGGGTTCTTTACCGTCAGAGCAGTGAGGATGTGGCACTCCCTTCCAGAAACAGTGGTATCAGCAGGGAGTGCCATTAGTTTTAAAAAACTATTAGATGGACATCTTAACAATCACAGGGATATAGTATTTAATATTGACATAAACTCACACACACACACACACACACACTACAGGTTGAACTGAATGGACTGGTGTCTCTATTCAACCTTACCAACTATGTAACTATGTCAAACAAATGGAATAGGGGCTGGGTATTGCCCTAGGGCAGGGATATGCAATTAGCGGACCTCCAGCTGTTGCAGAACTACAATTCCCATGAGGCATAGCAAGACTCTGGCAGCTACAAGCATGACACCCAGAGGCAGAGGCATGATGGGACTTGTAGTTTTGCAACAGCTGGAGGTCCGCTAATTGCATATCCCTGCCCTAGGGGAAATATACCAATGCAAAACAAAGTTTAAAAAAACACTGTTTGGCAGGGAGTAGTGATTTTAATATGCATAACGTGATAGATTAAAAATGCCCAATCCCTTTAAATATCATACTCAGAGGCTGCTCGAAGTAAGCCTGTGAAGTGGTGCACTTGAGCAATGTATGCAGGATATTACAGAAAAACTGACATTTACAAAGGTATAAAAATGTATGTTAAATTACATTTTCCTGCCAGCTTGGCTTCAAGCTTCACCACTTCTGGGGGAAGGTGGACTGTAATCCTGTTAAAAAGAAGCTAGCAGGGAAACTTAAAACATAGTCCAATTTTTTTTATAAAATGTCATTTTTACTGTAGTGCATCCTACAGAGGAATGGCAAAAAAATCATGAGGTCCTCCCTAAAGTGCATGCCAGAACCGTTATCCTTGATGAGGGTCTGGTATGTATTTTAAGGGAGTACCCTATGCATAAAAAAACAAAAAAATAGCATGCATCCCCTTCCTGAACCATACCAGACCACATGCCCTCAACATGGTGGGGGCTCCTCAGCAAAGTACCTTGTCCCCATGTTGATGAGAACAAGGATCTCTCAATGTAAATTCATCAATCACATCATCCAGCAATGCAGATCCTTTTCAATCACCATGTACAATGTTTGCCAAACTGCAAAAAGAAAAACCACTGACTGTTGAGATGGTCTGCTCCCCTCAAAGCTTCTCAGTGAATAACAGATTCCTGTCTGACAGCTGGTTTGTAAACAAATCTACAATAAATTTGTGAGATATGGGCTAAAATTAGTGCACTCAGAGGAGTGCATCACAATGGGAGCGAATAAAAAAAAGCCTGTATTCCAAACTAAAAGTGACAGTCAGCTAGATACTTTAAAATAAATGGAAGGCTAATTAAAGTGGTTCTAAACCCAAACCATTTTTTACCTTAATGCATTTCTTAAATTATGGTAAAAAATGCCCCAACACTTATCCTAGCCCCCCAATCCCTATACCCAACTCCTCCCATGCTGCAGCACTACTCTTCTCTCTTTCTGGTCTCACAGGAGATCATGAGGCAGCGAGAACCATAGGCCCCTGTTGCTTTCAATCAAACTCCTATGAGGAGGGAGCAGGGGCATGGCATTCCATCGCTGTGTGTGTCAATGGACCATATGGGTGCCCTTTTGGCACTCAGCTTGCACTTGGAAACAGAGGAGCATATAGCGCTGGTGGGGGACTGTGAAAGGAGTTAAAGGACTGCTCAATGCAATATTGTTGCATAGGGTAGGTAAGCATAACAGCTTTTTTTTTTAAGAAAACCATAGCCTTCAATATAATTTTATGGTATGTGATTACAGGAATAAGAGGGAATAGAATCAGCCAAATGCAGTAAAGGTTTCAAGAAATTTTGCAAATGCAGTGACCCTTGTTGATATGCAACTGAATAGTAAACTGTTCTGTAAACTATAATACCAGTAGATAGAGATTAACTTGGGTGAAGTTTTCTCAGCTATTTTAGGTAAGTTAAATGTATGTTATAAAAGGAAGCACAGGAACATGACAAGGATATGCAGTAGCATGTCTTGCGTGAGGAGAATACAAATTCAGTGATTCTTTTTAGCTAGAAACTGGAATGCAAAAATAAGAGAGATGAAAGAAAAATTACCATCAAGTGACAAACTTGAAGATATTGAAATTCTATATATTGTAAAGAACAATAGATAGATCAGGAATGTATAATCCAAGCTATGTGATAGTTTTTAGGGATGAGTGAATCTGTAAAAGTTTGGTTTATAAACTGTTTCACAAATTTTGCATGAAGTTTGAACTTTGTAAACTTTACAGTGAACTCCAATAAACTTTAGGGCAGGGAAGGGGGAAATTTTGTTATTTAGTTCTGGCTGTTGGCACTGCCTCGGGGGACCAAAATCAAAAAAGAAGTACTACGTAATGCAAAGAGGGCATTTCCATGTAGCTTTGATGGCTACATAAAAGAAATCTAATCTTTTAACCACTTAAGGACCAGCCTCGTTTTGGAATTTAGGTGTTTACATGACTAAAACAGTTTTTTTGCTAGAAAATTACTTAGAACCCCCAAACATTATAATTTTTTTTCTAACACCCTAGAGAATAAAATGGCGGTCATTGCAATACTTATTTTCACACCGTATTTGCGCGGTCTTACAAGCGCACTTTTTTGGAAAAAAAACACTTTTTTAAACAAAAAAATAAGACAGCAGTAAATTTAGTCCAGTTTTTTTATTTATATTGTGAAAGATAATCTTATGCCGAGTAAATTGATACCCAACATGTCATGCTTCAAAATTGCGCCCGCTCGTGGAATGAGATTAAACTTTTACCTTCAAAAATCTTCTTAGGCGACATTTAAACAATTCTATAGGTTGCCTGTTTTGCGTTACAGAGGAATTCTATGGCTAGAATTATTGCTCTCACTCTACCGATCGCGGCAATACATCACAAGTGTGGCTTGACCACCATTTTCATATGCGGGCGCTATTCACGTATGCTTTCGCTTCTGCACGTGAACTCATAGGAACGGAGTGCTTTAAAAAAAAAATCTTATTTATTTTACTTTAATTTATTTATTTTTTCACTGTTTT
This sequence comes from Lithobates pipiens, assembly GCF_037356315.1. Taxonomy (NCBI): domain Eukaryota; kingdom Metazoa; phylum Chordata; class Amphibia; order Anura; family Ranidae; genus Lithobates; species Lithobates pipiens. The sequence goes on along the minus strand of NW_027507758.1, from coordinate 418,644,616 downwards.
AAAAAAAAAAATTGGGTCACTTTTATTCCTATTACAAGGAATGTAAACATCCCTTGTAATAGAAAAAAGCATGGCAGGTCCTCTTAAATATGAGATTTGGGGTCAAAAAGTCCTCAGAGCTCATATTTGGACTAAAATGCAAAAAAAAATAAAAATAAATTGTCATTTGAAAAAATTACAACAGAAAAATGTGCCTTTAAGAGGTATGCCTTTAAGAAGTGATGTTTTGACGTCGCTTCCGCCCTCCTATGGTATAGAGATGAGTGGGGGCCATCTTAACCTCACTGGTCTCCATACCCAGCAAAGGACCCGCTCTCCTATGCCCTCCGCCACTTACCGGAGCCGTCGGTAGCGGCGGAGGGCGCAGGAGAGCGGCGGGAGGGGGGTGGCACCTCTCCTGCCACCAATAATGGTGATCTTGCGGTGAATGCATCGCGGAGACCACCATTATCATAAAGAGGATATGTACAGGAGACGGTCAGTAAGTGGTTAAATTACATGATTTAAGGATGCCTGCAAGGGGTACTAGGTGCTATGGAACAATATCATTTTCATGCCTTAGAGAGAACAGACTCTGGCAGTACATATTTGTTTGCAAGCCTAAACTTTTTCTTTCAGACGTAGCTTTGCTTAGCCCAGTTTGACTGGTGGATGTAGCAGTCCCAACAGAACTAAAAGCAATAGGTAGGTGTCTTCTTAAAATAGCTAAAACAGGTATAGCTGGGATTTGCCTGTGGCATAAAAGTTTGATGGTATAGTAAAGCTCCTTTTTCTTATAGTACAATATAGTAAAAGGTTAAAAAATGCCTCTTAGTTCAGACCTCTGTATTTTTGGCAGAAGAATGGAATGCCCGGATTTCATTTATATTATGGCATTAAGAAGGTCAATGCTTTGGTGCACATTTGTTACCACACAGTGGTCCAAGAACAGATAGTCAGCAACAAGAATGATGCAAATGATTAAGTGTCTAAAACTTAAAAAACTACCTATAATAAAAATGAATATGCCCTTCAAAAGTAATGAAAACCCCAAAGAACCCCTCTGAAACAAAAGCCCACTTTTTTTTAAAGAAAGGTCTTGCAGCAGAAAAAGAAGAAAAAAAGCAGCCATTGATATGACAGCAGCTAAAAATCACCTACAAATTAAAATGAAAGTATAAAAAGCCCCCAATAATTAGTGCAATAAAAAAGCAGTTAAGGGATGATTGCCCAAAGAGTTAGCTTTCAGAAGCAAAGTTTCCTAAATGACCCTAATCTCTACCTATACAGCTTGTCTTCCCTCCCTTTACTATCCCTTCAGCAGCTTCCAGTACACTTGTGCTGTGACTGCTCTGAGCATCCCCTTTTATAGTGAGGGGGTTGATTTTCCAAAAGCTCCTTATTGACCCTTTTAACCCAGCTAGCCATGCTTCAAAGGCCATGTGGTACTATATGGCATAGAAAAAATATGCCTGGGCAAACTTCCTGGGGCCACGAATCTCCAACCTGCTTCTCATGGTAAAAACATCTGATCATCCTAAAGTCAAATGACAAGATTACCAAATATATGTTAGTATCATTTTAGAATGCGACCACTTCAAAAATAAAAAGATAATCACATTTTTGGGCAAGTATTAGTTAAACTGAATCAGAAAATCTGTATATGTATAAACAGCCTGAAACTGGAGAAGAGTGAGATTTCTTCGGGACTAGTTGTTTTGTTTGCCAAGTATGCTTGTTCAAGGCTTTCAGAAATTGCCCAATAGACACTGGATTGGTGCACGATTTGACCAGAAAACATGAATGCCCCAGAGCACCTTGAGAAGTGAAAGACATTTGCTTAGTGGAAATTATGTTACACTAAACCTGCGAATTTCCTCCCAATAGAAATGCACTCCACTGAGTCCAGAGACATCAAGATTACATACTACCAAGGAGAACAAAGCTGTCTTGTGACCTCTTCTTCTCCTATAAAAGATCTGACTTGCAGCTACTATTAAATCAGTTTTATCTCAATTCCTGCTTCACTAATATTTAACCAGTCTAAACACTTAGAGAAATGTTATCTTGAACGTTGCTCCTATAAATGCATTACTATTGTCTTCCTTTGACTTCTAAGATATCTTTTTTTCATACTAATACCTCTGAAAAGATTGTTTGAAAAGCATTCATAAAGTCACTAAGCAAACATATGAAGGGTGTTCTTCAGTACTTCTTTATGATTGGCCTTACAACTCAACTATCTTTTTTCTACCTCTTCTAATGGGAAAATAAACACATTTCTGTCATGCACAGCTGTGTTTTCCTTTAAGCAGCGCACAAAAGAAATGTGAAGAAAAATAAGATTGTGCATTATCAGAGTGCAAGACTGCAAACACACAGATATTCTACAGCAGTGGCTACATTTCTAAAAGCATAAAGGTTAATGATGTAACCAACATTACTCAACAGATTTATGTATAATCAAAGTCTATCCAAAGACTGTGCCAATTTTAGAACATTACCTACAACAAACACATCAATATGGGACATATATCCTCAGCTGCTTAACAAAGCACCTATTTGTTTTGTGTTGGTGCAGTTTTCTGATCTATGTTGGTTTTGATAAATTCTTTGGTTCAATTCACGTTAGTGTTTTGGCTACAAATGGAGTTTTAAATGAACGTCCCAGAAATACTCAAAGGGGCAAGTGCAGGACTATGGCAAAAAAGAAGGGTTCAGGATAAGTATTCCCTGCTGCAAAACGCTGCCCTCTCTTTGTGGCTACTGCTGTTTAAACTTTTTTTTTTGTACTGTACAGAAATACTCAAATATTACATATTTAGAAGCTCTAAAATTTAAATTGGAATAAAGAATGTTATATAATATCTATACCAATATTTTTAGCTTGCAAAATATAGGCATTTTTTTTTGTGTCTAGATAAATGGGTATATTCATAAAGCAATGAATGTGATATTCACCAAACAAATACAATTGGTTAATTATTTCATGTAATTAAAAAAACATGCATCAGGAGGATTCATCTGCAGCAACTATTTTGTGAATGTCACATTCACTGATTTATAAATGTGCTCCAAAGTGTGTTAGTTCATTGAATATCATAAATGTATAAGAGATATATATGAGACAGTGTTATAATAATGCTATGGTCTGTAGCATATCTGAAAATAAGACAGTGAAAGAACGCCTGCCAGTTTAATAGTTAGTACAAAGGCCTTGCAGTGCAGAGTTTCTTTCGTCAGGTACTTCCATGGGTTTGTCTGCATGGTGTTGATATCTTATGAGAATTTCCTCAAATATTTCTAATATTCTCACATAAGTCAAAATCATGATGGTTACTGTTTCTTATAAGCATAGGTGCCTAAAAAATACTGGTAGAGATATTCAAATTATTTGCGCCATCAGGCCTATGACAGAAATGTTTTATTTTGTGTAGTCTGTAGACTACTATGAGAAGTATTGGTTAAAAAGTAAATTAAAGCTAAACTTTGCTGGAAAAAAAAGATTTACTGTTGCATTGGTTGGCCCCCCTCCACACTGCTGGTTTTGCCTAGTGGCTGATGAATAAGGTGATACTTACCTTCATTCTCACTCCCCCATGCTTTCTCCTCTTTGTGTGACTGGTCCCCCAAAGCCACTTCCTTTTGCTTCCAGACTAGTCACAGTTCTCTCTATTATTTAAAAATCAGGATCATTGGTCCTGCATTGTACAGGATGACGTCAGAGGCCCATCCTCATTTCACGAGCATTGGTCAGTGGAGGAAAGTGCCAACTGTTGAGGGAGTGAGGAAAAAGCTAAGTATATGCACCTATTCATCATCCTGAGGACCTGTAAGGACCGATGAGGTCTCAATGCAAGCGTAAAGTGTTCAGCTTTGGTTTTCCTAAAGGATATGGAAGGGTTAGGACCTCTATAAGCTTTATTTAGCTGTCTGTGTACCCACTGGTAGATTATATGGAAACCAATCATCCAATGGGGACACTTATCCTGGTAATAACTGTCTAAGAAAGGATTACCCAGTTCAGGAGAGATTTCTTCTCACTTTCTGTTGTGTATTCAGGACAAGAAGTAAAGGAAAATCTCCCCTTTAGAACAAAGATGGCATGAGATTTCACAGGGATTTGAACAATCTCCATCTCTATCCAAAATTATATTAAAAAAAAATGACATCTGACATACTTTATTTTTTAAAAACTTTACTGGTATAATTGTACAATGAATGTAAGGCAACACAATTATGCTGCTTTTTTATTCTCCTTATGTGGATTTACCTTCTATGCAAATAATCACAGCTTACACTTTCATGAAATGTATGATTCAATGAATCCTGGAGAATTTGGTGCATCTATATTTTATATATTTAAACAGTTTGTGATTCACATATTCATTTGGTTCTCAAGCAATAATAAATTACTATCAGTATGGTCTATTTTTCAAAAAGATTCAATCAGAAAAATTTGTACATTTTCGGTGAAAAGTAGGTGGATTGTCTGTGAAAATGTTAATAAATAGACCCCTAAGTGTAAAATAACATGACCTTTTAAATGGGCACTCTTTGGGCCATATTTCTCACAAGTTAACCTTGGAAAAAGCTTAGGGTTTCTGCTTGTGGGGGGGGGGGGGGGGGGCGGCACTGCCACTCTCATAAAGTTTCATGGCTGCTGCGCTGCACACTTTTTGATTCAGTGTCCTGGCACAAGCTCAAGTTTGCCTCTCTCAAAAAATTATATTTTGTCAATTTATATAGAAACAGTCAAACATATTTTATCATTAATGACTTTCAGCATGTAGCATTCCAACACACAATTCACAACAAAGTAAGAGCTCCATTTCCTGGGCCCAGAACAGAAAGAGAGTAACTGATTTTTCTCCCTGCTGACCTCTTCAAGATCCCTTTCCATGTTTCATTGCTTTTACAAGCCACCATTGCACATTTTTAACAAAGCTTACAGGGGTTCCACCTGGTAAGGCCCTGAGCAAACATAAGAATACTCCAGGACACAACAGAAGGAGCAAAGAGTACATGTTATCTACTTGACACCTCTGTAGTTCTAAGCAAAGGCCAGTGAGAATGGCAATCTGTGATGTCCTGAGGCAAAGAATTTCTAATCAGATGCACAACAAATGATATTTTTTTCTATGAATATATATATATACTGTACGTGGCTTGGGTAATTAAATTGTAGACGTGATGGATAGCTCTTCCCAGCATATGAATTTAAATGTGACGTAAATGTCTTTTACAATTATAAATTAAATGACCCCAATCAATCTAAAATAGCAGTTCTTCAATTACAGAGATCAAATACAACATATACAATGGTCTATGACTGTATTTGTAACAGGGTGCAAGGCCTTAAGCTACTCATATATACCGTATATATATATATATATATATATATATATATATATATATATATATATATATATATATATATATATATATATATATATATATATAAATTAGGCAATACTAGCATTCTTAGTAGGGTTATGTAAAAAAACTACCAGTGTGGGGTACTAATAATGACACCAGATGACCATTGGACACCAAAGGGAGATAGGGGGTCCCCATCAATGTGACAGTAAAAGCAACTGGGCATATAAATAACAAAATCCAACATTATTTTGCAAAGATCAGAGAAGTAATAATATTCAAATGCTTGGAGCAATGATATCTCAGTATCCTTTGGTGGCCAAGAATAGAATGTTTACATCATACAGTTAATTCAATGCACAAAAATTTTGCTAAGCAAGGCTAGTATTCAGTTGCAATACCCATCATGGTTTCTTCAAGTGTGCAAGTTTGCCTTATGCTGCAGACTGGCAGAATATAGTTCATAATTACAACACATGTTCAGATAAATAACGCTGAAACAGTGAATTTCTTATATAAAAGATTTCCAAAAGTGTGCCACATCCCATGAGAAAATGGAATAGGAAAGAACCCCTAGAGGTAGCATTTTTAAGGCACTACCAATAAGTAATACAGATAATTTTTTTTTTTAATTTTATAGAAAAATACATGGACTTAGAAATATCAAATTGAGCACATTGATGATACAGAGATCCTATACCCTACCCTGGGTATAGGATCTCTGTATCGTCAATGTTCACAATTTGATATTTCTATGTCCATGAGTTTGTCTAATATTCTATGTATTTTTCTATACAATTAAAAATAAAATAACTTTTTCATCTGTATTACTTGTTGGTAGTGCCTTAAAAATCCCACCCCTAGGGGTCCTTTGCTATTCCAGAAAAAGAATGCTGTACACAAGATAGGTAAGATAAAAGAGCTTAAAAACTTTACATTGTTTTAAAACAAGATCATATTTTTGAGGCAGCATTCCTCGTTACCAGCCATGTGCAGCTTAGTAGATAACAGATCATGGCAAGATTCCCCTACATAGCATCCTAATCTAAAAGCCTTTCTGAAATGATAATTAAAACCCTATATTTTATTAGTGGTATTTATGAAAAATATGTAATTGGTTGGCTTGCAGTGCAGCATAAATAAGTAAACGTAGAAGTTCAAAGAAGTTCAAAACTCTTAGTCTAGTCTTAGTCACCTAAAAATCATAAAATATACTATTACGTATTGATGTGAAGTATCTGAAACCTATCATTATAAGCATCTTCACACTAGAAATCTGAGATGAGAGTGTGTGTCAGCACTGTGAGACAATGAGATGTTATTGCACTTTTCTATGCTGTATTTCTAACATATAGTAAAATGTCCAGTCATTCTACAGGCTTACAACCCCCTTACTGCTATAATGGAAGCTTCCAGCAGTAGTTGGCTGATCCATTAAGTCCATTTCCAAGGTCTAAGCAAAGCAAGTCATTCTCTATTAGCCCTCTGATTCTTCCCGTATTGAATTGTATTGCAACTGTACTGTCTGCCCTGATGCTGCCCTGATGCTGTAAAGCACTGTGCAAACTGTTGGCACTATATAAATCCTGTATAATAATAATAATATTATGGATCTCATGTATATATATTTTTTTTAATTTTCCATGTGCAAGCTGATCCACCAGCCTTAACACATTTCACTCCATGCAGAGTTTAGCTAAAGTAAGCTCCGGTTGGAGTGCAACACGTTAGAGCTTCTGCGACAGCTGGAACGGCCGGTGCATGAAATACTTCAATAAATATACATGAGGTTAATAATGGAGTGTGTCTTACTTTCTTTTGTATTTTTAAGTGTAATCCTAACATGTTTTTAACAAAGCTTTTTAGGAAAGAAATATGGAGGGTGTCATTGATGATCACAACTTATGAAAACGTTAGTTCCCTGGCTGTCTTGCTGATCAAATTCCTTCAATACTTTCCTACTATACCTAGAATTTAAAAAGGAAAGTGGCTATTCTAGGCAAAGTGATATTGTCTGTGTAATGCTTACCCCAAATATACCTTAAACTCACCTCTCCAGTGCTTCTTAACCACCCCTTCCTCTCTGGCAAGCAATACATAAATTTCTAGTACTTACAAGTATGAGAAAACATGCCACCTCCTCCCATAAACCAGTGCAAGGGCCTAGAAATCAGTCAATAGGCCCAAGTACCGTCACATGATGGAGGGGTAACATCATCACTCCCTCAAAGCTCGACACCAGCAAACATGAGAACATGAGTATTTTTGTGACAGCTGCAACAGAGGAGAAACTGTAGCGGAGTTCTGAAGAGGTACGTATTAAGTGGTCGGGGGGAAGGATCACACAGACACTGTCACTTTGACCTCAATGGGCAAGCATTGAACAGTAGTGTATAGTTGTCAGGGTTGTATGGGTCTGATGATTGACTGCCTAGAATTGCCAATATTATGGCAAGAAAACAGTCCTTTAAATAGGTATTTAGCTAAAGAGTTCTGCCTTAAAGGAGAATTCATAATGATGTCACTACACCAAACAAATGTCATTTGGATTAAACAACGATTGTTCTGCCAAACAAACCAACATGATTTCATACCTGATATAATTATTCCAAATAATAATGTGTATTTAACATTCCAATTTCATTTATTTTGGACTACCATAATATTTTTATTTTATATTCTGAAACTGAAATATAGTTTAGGCAATGGAGCAAAAAGAAATACATTATAATTTATTATAATACATACAACTTACTTACAGCCAGGATACTTTCAGTCTCACCCAATTCTCTAGTCAATAATAGAGAATGTTATTCTATTGACATTGAAACAAAATCATGTATATTCTTTTGCTGATGGACTGGCCTTATGGAACTGGGACAAAGTTAAGTTTGCAAATGTTTTCTCAGTTTGCTTACACTCTTACAGAAAGAATTTATCCAATTTCATATCTAATTAAGTTTGACAGAGAGGCTGTCAATTCCCATATATCATACAACTGATGTAACATGTCAGCAAGCTTGATAGTAAGTCCCAATTATTCTCATGATACAAGAGTTAAATACTTAGGTGTATATTCTAAAGGGAACCTGGTATGGCTGAGGTTCCCACTCTGTGCTGCTGGCTGTCATTGCATGACCCCCACAGGCAGTGCTAGTTCCAAGGCTGTCATGAATATGTGTAGGATGTCACTGAGGTGCACCCTGGAATGTCAAGAAAATAGGATGGAAACTTTAGTTGCTTTAGAGGCCATTCTGACAGAATTCCTTTAAATATATAAAACATGCAGCCTATTTGATTTAGAATCAGTCTTTTTGCTTATAGCAAGAAGGGTTAGAGACTGTTTTTGTTATGCCATGTGTCCCTATTGGGGAGATACTGGATGTGTTGGAATATCTCTCCAACAGGGACATGGACAAATATAAAAACACATTGTCAGTAGAGTGATAAATAGTCATAACCTCTTACAGTGGTTTATATCCTGTCAGTGCTTTTTTGGCTTGATCTGCAAAACTAAAATGTATGTTTTGAATGGAGCTTGATGTTAAAGAGGAAGTAAACCCTGATGGGTTTACGTCCTCTTTGTCTCCCTGCAAAGGTAAAGCATAATGGACTATTATGCATCGCATAGTAGCCCATTATGTTTCACTTACCTGACACAGGAGCCAGCGATGTCACTGCTGTCCCCTGTAGTCCAGAGCATCCATCTTCTTCTGGGTATCGCTGCTCTGGCCACTCACATCGCCAGAGCAGTGATGACATCACTCCCGCGCATGTATACGGGAGCCGCCACTAGCGACAGCTGTCTACGGAGCATGTGCCGTAGACAGCTGTCACTGTCTTTTAATAAATATCTCCTACACCGTGTAGGTTTAGGAGATATTTCCTGGACCTACAGGTAAGCCTTATTCTAGGCTTACCTGTAGGTCAAAGTGGTTCGTAAGTGTTTACAACCACTTTAAAGTGATTGTATATTTATTTTTTAAATAACAAACATGTTTTCACTTACCTGTTCTGTGCAATAGAATTGCAAAGGGCAGCCCAGAACCTCTTCTTCTTGGGTCCCCTGCTGGTGCTCCTGGTTCCTCCCCTCTATTAAATCCCCCTATATAAAGCTTTCTATGTGGAAATTCGTGTGGGCTCGCTCTGAGATTTGCTGTCTGTGTCTGTTCCTTGGTTACTGGCTTTGATTGACGGCAGTGAGAGCCAATGACTTCTGCTCCCTCAGCAAAGTCTGAGACACCAGAAAGTTAGGGGAGAGACTAACTACAGACGTACACAGCACTGGATTAAATGAGGGCTTAAGTAAGTAAAAGTACTGATTTCTAAACATTTTTTACCTTAATGCAAAGAATGCATAAAGATAAAGAAAAGTTTAGGCTTTATAACTACTTTAAGATATCTAAAAGTGAAAACTAAATTTGAAGTAGTCAACAGGGAAAACTGCTTGCTATTGATGTTTATCATCTGGAGAATGGTTAATAAATGCTGTAACCATGCTTGTCTTTATTGTTAATCAGGCTCCAATAAAGGATGGTCCCAATACACATATATGATACCTTGAAAAAGTATTCATAACCCTTAGGCTCGGTTCACACAGGGGCCTGACAAGTCGCGCTCCGTTCTGTACAATGGAACTGTTCTAATAGGAGCGACTCAAGTCGCTCCGACTTAGAAAAAAGGTTCCTGTACTACTTCAGGCGACTTGCATTGACTTCTATACAGAAGTCGTTTTGCAAGTCGCCGCTGATCGTGTACAGGTCGCGGCGCTGCAAGTCGTACCGCCCCTGTGTGAACCGAGCCTAAAAATATTCCACATTTTGTCATGTTACAACCAAAAACGTAAATGTATTTTATCGGGATTTTATGTGATAGACCAACACAAAGCACATAATTGTGAAGCGGAAGGAAAATGATAAATGGTTTTAAACAATTGTTTACAAATACATATCTGAAAAGGGTGGTGTGCATCTGTATTCAGCCCCCTTTACTCTGATACCCTTAACTAAAATCTAGTTTTTAATCTAATCTAATTTTTGGTTGTAACATGACAAAATTTGGAAAATTTCAAGGAGTATGAATACTTTTTTAAGGCACTGTATTGCACATTGAAGGAACTCCCAATATAGTACACTAACCATGAAATGAATCTTGGTCTTGCCAAACCTCTAGAAGGTTGACAAACAAAGTAAAGTGCTTTCACAATAATGGTTCAACAGAGTGCATGTAGGAAGGATTAGAATGACAGCTCCGCAGCAATTTTTATCCTGACTGCTCCTTTTAAATGTTGGTTATAAGTTAACATGCAAATTCTCACAACACATTTTAGACTCTAACAATGTTCTGTTATGCCGCATACACACGATTGGATTTTACAATGGGAAATGTTGGATGTGAGCTTGTTGGCTGTAAGTCCGACCGTGTGTATACTCGGACTTTCTTCCAGCAAATGTCGGCTAGCATGTTCTCAAATTTTCTGCCAACAAATGTTTGTTGTTGGACTTTCTGATCGTGTGTACACAAGTCTGTTGGACCAAAGTCAAAAGTACAAACACGCATGCTCAGAAGCAGAAGCGGTCGGTCTTGTAAACTAGTGTTCCTAATGGAGAATTAACATTCGTGACGTGGCAAATTATGAAATCTTCAAATGCAGCGCACAATTCTCTTTTTCTTTAATGGGATAATAATGAAGCTGCTTTGATGGTGATACTGATGGAGTTTTTGCAAACTAATTTTCAAAGGCTTTTTTTTTCTAGTGATATCAAGAATAATATTATTATGGGTTTTTTTTTGTTTTGTTTTTATTTATGCAAGTTACCACAGCACGATTATACCCTAGTTTTATATAACAAAGATACAACTATGTTGGTGTTTCTTGTCAATTTTACATTGTATTTTTTTAAAATATAACTGCCTAGCCTCAAACTGCCATTTGAAGTAAAACACATAGCCAAGTATTATTCTACATAATTTTTTTATTGTGCATTAAAAAAAAAAAATTAGACATGCTATCTGCCAATAGAAAATAACCAAAAAGTGCATTCTATGCATCCATAAATATAGAAAATGTACCAAATCAAATCATTATTCAATTATTTAACTCTCCAAAGTAAAAAAGGTCAGCAAAAGAACTATTAAGCCCCATGCACACTATCAGATTTTCTTCTGATTTTTGTCTTCAGAGTTACCCAAACCATGTAGTGAAAGGGCCTGCCTGATTGCATACATATTGAAACTCCTAAGGTTTGACCTCATATTATACGGTTTTGGTAAATCTGAAGACAAAAATCATCAGAAAATCTAATAGCATGTATGGGGCTTGATACTATCAGATGCCTGGTTGGCTGTCTTTTTTAATTGAAATTTAAAAGAAAACTCTTGTTAAACATAAACTATTTCACCAGCCACAAAAAGTAATGCTGATAAGATGCATTACATTATGCTATTTTGAGGATAACAGAACTTGTAAGAACCTGTTTTGGCCCACAAGGCATGCCTCCCAATTAGTCCCTGTTCTACCAGTAAATGTCACCATCATAGTGTTCAGCCAATGTCTCTGTGTTTGGCCTTGCATTTCTTTCTGTTTTTAGCCCTCTGCACCATGAAAAACCCAAATATACTGTAAAAAGATGTCGTAAACAGCTTCAGTAAGTGTTTGTGTGAATTAAAAAAAATTCACCTCCATGAGTTCTGTCTATCAGGCCTGCTGCTTGTTTGGAACATGTAACAAGTGCCCTATTTCAGATATTCAGATATTCAGTTATTTGAATAGAGCCTGACACAGTGGGGGTTAGTTGACTGAAGATTATCTTAAATTTACTATCAAAACCACAAATACAGCATTCCAAATGTCTCAGCATGCAGCAGATAAATAGTGCAATCATTTATGTATTTACCTTACTACTACAGTAAATTACTAAAATGTTATAGATGCTGTGGCAGTGCAAGCCCCTGTCATGGTGTAGAAAGACAATCTGGAACAGGTTTTGGAGACTACCGGAACACTGATGGTGCAGGTGTGTGCTTGGTTCTTTGGGTAATCAGAACTAGGGTTTTGGGCTCCACCCTCCCAAATAGTCATTTTGTGGTTGCAAGGGAGCAGCCAGAGAGGTGTGCATGTCTGCACAGCGCTGTGTGGGAAATGACATACAGAGGCCTGAGAGACGGAGCAGGAGAGCACTGCAGGAAGGAGAGACAGAGAGCTGGCAGAGGTACAACATGTGTACAAGCACTGGGATAGTGTGTTAGATGGTCAGGGGGGCTGAGACATGAGGTCTGAGTATTGGTGCTATTAAGAGTGTCTGGGGGCTGAATGTTGTGTTTTGTGTTGATGGTGGAAACCCCTCTGAGGGATACTGACTGCTGCAAAATTTTTACCATTGTGGGCAGAAAAATCCCTGAAAAGGCATATCTGGTGTAGACTGGACTCATTGATGAGTGCAACATTTTAGTTAAAAGAGAAGTATGGGAATTTTTTTTTTAAGAATTATACTTACCTAGTAGACATGTGCATTTGTTTTCGTCCAAATTTCGGGTATTTTCATTATCATTTTAACAAACGACAACGAACGTGCAGAATCCAAAAACTGAAAGATCCAACAGAAACAAATGCTTTATTTTTGTTTTTGTTGTGACAACAGTTCGATATAGATAGGAGATTCGACATGACGCTGGCAATAGCAATCTGTGTCCATGGAACCTGTGGTCGAATTTGCCTACCTTAGCTCTATTAGTCCAAGATTATTCTACATAGAGAGAAAAGATTTGACATTATAGAGACAATAGCAAAAAAGGTTGAATGTGCCTAATCTAACTCTATTAGTCCAAGATTATTCAACATAGAGAGAAAATATTCGACATGAAGATTCGACGAAGCAGTCGCCGCCAGCGGACATTTATGGTCAAATGCTCTGCCTATAGGCTATAGAAAATTTTTAATTTTGGTTGACTAGTAATAATAATAAATATAATTATTAGTAGGGTCATACAACATTAGAATTCTACTATAGCTTGTAGGTTCGACCGGAAATGTGCGATTGCAGCGTCGCACAGTTTAGCTGCTCCATCGAATCTTCTTAGAACATTCGACAGATACTATAAGCCTTCAATGACAGATTTGACCTTAATTATTTTGGATTTTCGGACTAATGCATTTTTTAACAAAACAAAATAAATAAATAAATCGGGAGTGACTAAATAAATTTTAATTCCGAAACAAAATATTTCAGTATGCACATGTCTATTACCTAGGTGGATGTAGCATCATTCTGTTGCTGCATCTGTCCACCACCAGTTATAAGACTGAGAACTGAGCGATCAAACACTGCTGATCGCTCAGTTCTCAGTGCTCCCTGAGCAGAGAGCTGGTCAATCACCATTGTCTGCTCTGCCCCCCCCCCCCCCCCACATCTGCGCTCACTGGAGCGATGGGCTTTGGAGCTGGCTCAGGGTCTCAGTGGCTCTCAACTTACATTTGTGCATAAAAAAGTTAATATAAAAAAATGACCATACTGCAAATTTGAGATTACTTTAGCAATCAAACAATGTTAAGAGCTATTATAGACAAAGTGGGCTAATACCTAGCGATACATTTCTGTCTAATTCCCAAAATAAAGTGTCAAAAGTACATCTCTGTAAAATAGGATTCAAATCAAATCAAATGGGATCTGTCCTTAAAACCCCAATATAATTTTTGAAGTATATCAATGTTGTTATCTTTAAAAAGCGATCTAAAGCCTAATACATGAAAAATACCGCTTTCAAATCATTTGTACGATAATCTGATCGTTAGTATACAGCTTTTGAGAGCCGATCATGACAGCTTATTCAAACCTACTAGAAGGGACAAATACAAAATAAGTTCTCGTATGATACCTGATTGTATGATTTTCATTTAATCAGCACAGTTTTCATCTGAAAAAAATTGGAAGAGCAAGACCATGCATGCCCGGAAAACAAACAAATACATTACAATACAATACATTACAGCACTTCTGAAGTTGTATTCTGTCATACAAGACTTTTCAGAAGTTGAGTATCCTCTTCATTTTCAATATAGATTAGCATGCAAAAAAAAAAAAGATTATTCGTCCGATATTCTCATTGTGTGTACGAGGCTTTAGATTAGAAAAGCCAGTACCCTACTAGCATGCTATAGAGAAGGATCCTTGCTCTTTCTGTGTTTAAGCAGTGGTCTCTTTGCAGAGGTAAGGTACGTCCCCTGCTCAGTCAAAGCTAGAGCCCTCCATTCAGCAGGGAACATAAACTTTGCTGATTACAGAGATATAGCTCTAACTTAGCAAGGGACATATCAGAACCAAGAGAGGAGAGAACATTACTTCCTCACAGAGTGCAAGAGTCCTTCACCATAGGGTTACATTTACATTTTTATATACTGGGGGGACAGTCTTTTCTATTTGATTTGTGCAGGAAGACCAATTGGACAGTAAGGTGGTGTTGAAATGAATCAGTTCCTGAACGGCTCGTGTACATATACGGCGGCACAATGGTACCCCTGCGCGAAACCCCTTATATATACAGGATTCCTTTAAGAGCCACCTGAGGGTGCATGTATGCCCGCTGCACGGCAGGAGACCCAATGCACTTGGCCCGCGGTCATAATCGCTGCTGGTCATGCGCGATCGTGTGCATGAGCGTCAGCATGGGGATTTGTGTGTAACATCCCTTTGTGGAGATATGGGAGATTTGCTCTCACTTCCTGTTTCAAGCCTATGCTATCCAAAAAAAAAATTGTATATCCACTTGACTTCCGAAGGATTACCCCCCTTCATGACCTGTCCACTTTTTGCGTTACAGCACTGCATTACTTTAACTGACAATTGTGCGGTCATGCAATACTGTGCCCAAAAAAAATGATGTCCTTTTTTCCCCCACAAATAAAGCTTTCTTTAGGTTGCATTTGAACACCACTATGTTTTTATTTTATATATATATACATATATATATATACATATACATATATATATATACATGTGTATATATATATATATATATATATATATATATATACACACACACATACATATATATATATATTACATTTTTTTTTATTTTTTTTTACTTTCTACTATAAAAAATCTGATCTGATTCTGATAAATAAATGCCAATATGTATTCTGTTACATGTTTTTGGTAAAAAAAATTAAAAAATCCCATTAAGCGTATATTGATTGGTTTGCACAAAAGTATAGCGTCTACAAACTATAGGAAATATACTGGAATTTCTATTTATTTATTTATTTACTAGTAATGGACCACTAACTGAAACTTTTTGTGAACCACTAATATAGTTATTAGTGCTAAAAAAATATGCATTGTCGCTGTACGAATGACACTGGCTTGGAAAGGGTTAAACATCTAGGGCAATCAAAGGATTGCCTAGCCAGTGTTTTGGTTTACTATTGGAGCTGCTTTTCATAAGGAAGTAATGGATTTTATTCCCTGCTCTGCTGGTAAAGAAAATGTATTACTTCCCCGTTGATAGGACAGGGCTCTTCCTTGTTTAAATAGGCAGGCTCTGTCATGTGTAAATTCATGACGATCGATGGGTGCCGACCGTAATCCATTGGCCGGCACCCGCTGATCGACATTGCTGTGTTTAATCACAGCACGGCCAGGGCATCCCCTACCTGGAAGTCAGATCATCTATGGTCTTCCTAGTACTGTACATGATCTGGCATAGCAGAGCCACCTTCCCACCATATATCTATGTTATATGGTCAGCAAGCAGTCTTTACAAAGACCTATTGCACAACAACAAAACAACAATAATATTCAGGATGCAAACTAGATTTTTATTTTTATTTTATTTTTTCTGCTGCTACTATGTGTAAAACAGATATCAACTGGAAAAGAAAATGACATTACCAGTGTATATTGAAAAATTCACAGCAGATGGCCTATAAGATCACCAATGCATACAGTATGTATTACTATCTAAAAGTTTGACAATCTTTATAAAGGTCTTTACATTTAAGATCAAGAAAAGAAACATTTATGTGAAATATATAGAATTATTACATTTGGCAAGACAAGCCTTACTCAGCTGGCCAGGTTTAATTTCACAGCACAACACAGGTGGCCATCCATCAAATGACCCAACACAATCCTGCTCTATATGTGCCTCACATTAAAGCACTCCTGTGCCAAAAACAATATTTTTGGGTAAGAAACATAACGTCCTAGAAGAACACTTTTGAAACAAAACCTTAAGGACATTTGTGTAGTTAATGATGCCAAGTATTTTCAGCAATCTGTTTCTTAAGCTTTAAGCACTTAAGGGATAATGTAAAATATTTTCATAACACATTAATATCACTGACTGGCTCATATGTACATTAAATCAGATTAAGACTGAAATGTATCTTTCTATGTTAAACATCTTTGTATAATTTTAATCACAGAGCATTCATACATTTAAAAAAACGAAAGATTTAAAAAAAAATCTATCTATCTATCTATCTATCTATCTATCTATCTATCTATCTATCTATCTATCTATCTATCTATCTATCTATCTATCTATCTATCTATCTATCTATCTATTTATCTATCTAATTCTAAAAATTGTATTACAGCAGCTGCAGATTTGAAAATGAAAGGTCATTTTTAATCATATTCAATTACAAAATGGCTTGTGTAGCAATTCTATACAGTATACTATATTATTTTATTTACAATTTTGTTTCCAGGAAAGTGGTGTTACCCTTTAAGTAGACAGAACTTCTGACATATTTTTGACTTGTTTGACATCTGCGTACATCTGTGTCCTACGCCAGTGACTATGAAAGTACTGAAGACAAGGGGTCAATAAACATCAATGGTAGCCCCTGTATTTCTCTCATAACAGCTTTAAAGTAGAGCTACACTGCACCAGAAACCAAAAAATGCAATTTAATTAATTGACTATTTAAAGCAAACTCACCATCTATCCATGTTTCCTTGTCTTATTTGGCTGAGAAGTCACTTTGAAAGACACCCCCTCTAGAATTTCTGACTATGACCATCTGAATAAGGGTAGCATTTACTCCTGGGAATCCATCTGCCCTTAGCTCAGGCATGCAGGCAGGAAGCTGTACTTAACTGAGAAAAACACCTCCCCCCTCCTGAAAACGCATGGGATGTATGACATCACTTGCCTAGGCCTGGAAACCAGACAGTAACTGAAGAAATGTAAAAAAAAAAGCTTAAAGCAAGTAAATATAATACACTTTCCTATCTATTTATTAATGCTAAGAAAAAGCATAAGGATTAAAAATAGTCAATGTTGATTGACAGAGTGAAGTTCGGCTTTAAAGTGGTATTAAACTGCTGGTTGTTTTTTTGTTTAAACCTGAAAGGCAATGTTATAATGTGCTAGTAAGCATTGCGTACTAGCACATTATGTGAAACTTATCTGAAAATGAAATCTTCCAGCGGCTTTCTGTCACCGCTGAAGGTGCACCTATCTTCATCTGGTCTTGCTTCCTGGTTTGCGGACTGACTTTGCAAGTGACTGGAGCTGCAATGACATCACTACCACATATGCACACTGGAGCCGCCATTTATGGCACCAGATTCCTGGTCGTCCTGGGTGGTCGTTCCTTCAGAGTGCATGCTTTGTTGATGTCACTGGCTGCATCTACAGTAAATATCTTCTAAACAGTAGGCTTACCTATGGGGAAAATTCATGCATGGGAGTTTACTCCCACTTTAAGTGTGTTGCAGTGTGAAGGAAATGCTCTTATGAGCACTCATGTGAGCTGAACTTGGTCATACACTGATTGAATTTTGGCCTGATGAATTGGCTGAAATTTGAGCTGTGGGTGGTTCTGTCAGCAACCCCTACTTCTCAACAAAAGATTACCCTTTAATTAACTTTTGCTGATGGTGCAAGTTTTTTTTTACTTACAGTGTCGGCATCCAATCAGATGCAGACTTGATTTGGGTATTCAGGACCCGCTAGAGCAGCAGCTGCTGAATACAATAGCCATTAGTGGGAATTATTCTTCTAGCCACACTGTTTAGCATGGACAGAGGAGTCGGTAGTTTTCTCCAATTTAGTTTGGGGGCCAAACAAGAGACATCTAGACAAGTATGGCCATCGGGTGTACCCTCACCTTAGGGGCATAAAAGATAAGCCTGTAATTAATAGCCATAACCTGCAGAGATACTCCTTTGCTTCCTTTATCCTATGCAGGTTTATGGGACACTTGTATGGAACACAGGCCACCTACTACTTCTGATAATAACCCAGCTCAGAGGTCACTATTTTCTCCTGGTATGTTCAGAGACTCTCCTCATATACATCACATGCGGAAAATGACAGAGGTATGCAATAGCGTGATAAGGTTTAAAAAATGTTAATTGCAAACAGAACTCTACATATATACAACTCATATTTCAAATAAATAAAAAAACACAATTTAAAGTGCTATAGTGCTGAGGGCTGATAGAGTCACCTGTGGCCTGGTTCTGCAGCCCCGGTTTATGCGGCGTTCCTCCTGTCCTCTGCCAGCTCTGCAACACTTCCTGGTACCTCGCTCGTCAGCTGAGATCAAGCTCCTCCTACCGGTTTCGTCACAGTCTCGTGACTTCCTCTGGGAATACTCTGAGGAAGTCACGAGACTGTGACAAAACTGGTAGGAGGAGCTTGATCGGCTGATGAGAGAGGGAGGATCTCTGCAAGTTATTGCTATAAATTACAGGCTTATTTTTGTAAACCCCTTAAGGTGAGGGTACCCCGGTGGGTGTTGTGTGTGCACAACTGAGTGCAATATCACGAAGCACGAGCACTTTATTTATAGTGTTTATATGTTGTTATGCTTTAGACATTTATGTTATATATAATGTTTTCTGGTTTCATATATTTATATGGTATTGTTTCTATATTTATCAGCACTGCGCAGTCTGTTATATAGATCTTTTTAAATCAGATACCGGGGAGTGCTTGGCATGGGATAGTAAAATGCAGTTAAACACTCATTCATGGTGCTAACATGTGCAAGCCTTAAATCATAAGAATCCTTTAAGGAGGCAATTAGATTCTACTATCTTACCTCTGTCCCACCTATAATAGAGATTAGTAAACAGTTTCCTTTGAGGTAACAAAACACAGAAGAGGGTGTGAATAGTGTCTATGTTATCATTCAACCTAAGATGCCAAGCTTCAATTGTGTTTGCTCAATAGTTAATTATTACTAGATCCATGCATGAAAGTTAAACAAATTGTTTTAGAGATAACACTTAAAAGGCAGGAAGAAAAGAATGTTCAGAAGTGAAATGATTTTTAAAGAGATGTAACAAAAAGCAAAAGAGAACTTCTCCATTTGTCTGTTTATTTTGGTGTCTTGGCATATAAAGGGTTGTTCAGAATTTACACCTGTGCCCTGAGTTCAGACATGTCTAGCACTCCAACTCTTTATGAAAGTCTGGACAGAGAAACTCCCAGTTGGCATGTCTGCCGTCAAGTTGAAGCACAAACAAGATTTCCTAATCTTTGTCTTTCCTCTATAGACAAAACATTAATGAAGCACTGCCACTAAAATGTAGTTTTGCATTACAAGCGGGCCAACTACTGTATTAATAGCAAAGCAATAAAATATTTTGCAGCATGCTTTTACTCTAGAGACAGAGAACTCCTAAGAAGGCCTAAAAGCAGATATTCTCGGTACTTACTTTACAGGAAAATCAGATGAAGAATGTGGTGTTTGTTCATTTTATTGCTGGAAGACTAAGCCACTCAAGTTCTTTATTCTACTGCAATCACTAGTATACTAGTATTCATAACATAAAGAAGCACAAAGGAGATTTCAGGAAAATTATTATATGTAACTTCTTTATGTACTAACAGAGTGTCATGGTTATGCAGTGATCTTCCTGTGTTTGCTTACCTCCCCTCATGTGTTCAGACTAAGAGGCCTGCCACTTCCACCTGGTGGTTTTCATAACCTCTCCTCTAAGCATGGCTCCACCCCAGGGCCTATCAGGGAGCCCTATATTAACCTGTGCACTGCAGGCCATCAGTTCTGATCAACCTTCGTGTGTTAGCTTCCTGTTTCCTGCTGTGTGCTCTGCTACTGTTTTCCGTTACCGACTTTGGCATGTCTTGACTATCCCTGTTTGCCTGTGATCCTGACCTTTTGGCGTGTACCCGACTATTCTTGTCTGCTTGTGGCCCCGACCTTGGCTTTATCCCTCACCATCTCTATCCTCCTGTTGCCTACTGTGGGTGTGAGCTGGGGGACCATGGGGGTCGCGACCTGGAGCCAGTTGCAGCCAAGTCCATCCTCACCACCAGAGGCGCTGGTGAACACCTGCTGGCTCTTAGACTCCGCCCCAGGGAATCTTACGCTCTAACCCCAGTGGGATCTGTCCCCCATCTGCAGCAGTCAGCCGTAGGGTCCACAACCTTGCGGTGCACTCCTAAACCCTACGGTGTGCATCTGTCACCTGGGCTCTAGGTGACCTGACACAGAGCTTTGGATTTTTTGGTATTATCATTTTCTCAATTCACCTGTAACATCTGCTGGTGAAATCTGGTACATCAGCATGACAACAATTTATAATGAATCGCTCAGTCAGTAAAAAAAAAAACTCCCGTCGCTCGTCCGTCAGTCATTTAGTCCGCCCTTCAGCCCCGCACTTACCCCTTCCAGGGGATTCCCCCTGCATCTCCCCCTGCATCTCCTCCTCTGCACCTCCCCCATGCTCCCAGTCAATATGATCACTTCTCCTCTCGGCCAATCGGGTCTTGAGACCTGATTCCTGATTGGTCGGGATGAGAAGAATATTAATTCACTATTTCCACACAACTGGGTGGGCTCAAGGCACAGTACTCTGCGCCCAAAGCCCACACTTTTTGAAGCCATTAAGAGCCTCAGGCTTGTTAGGGAGATTCACCATCTCTTTATGTCCTGTTTACTATTATCATTAAAAGTGAAAATAAAAGAAAATCCCAAATTTTAGGTCGTCCCCAGAAAGGGGAAATCTTCCAATGAGAAAACTAGTTCTGCTGACCTAGGGGTCCCCAAGGAATTCCTTTAATTTGAAGGGGCTTCCTCTCACTTCCTGTTTGGCTATGGGACACAAATGGCAAAAAAATTGAAAGGGGTTATAACCCTCCCTTGCTCTATCCAAAATAGAAAAAAAAGTTTTGTGTATAGTTCTACTTTAATACTACCTAAGACCCCTTTCACACTGGGGTGCTTTTCAGGTATTTTAGCACAAAAAATAGTGCTTGAAAAGCACCTCTCAAGCCACGTCAGTGTGAAAGCCCCAGCGCTTTCACACTGGGGCGGTGCACTTGTAGGACGAGAAAAAATAGTCCTGAAAGCAACATCTTTGGGGCAGTGCGGGAGCGGTGTATACACTGCTCCCAAAATACCCTGCCCATTGAAATGAGCAGTGCTGCCAAAGCTCCTGCAAAGCATTTTGGCAGTGCCAAACAGCGGTAAAGCGCCGCTAAAACTAGCGGTGGTGTACGGCTAACGCCCGCACCGCCCCAGTGTGAAAGGGGTCTAAAGATGTAAACCTCCATGCTGTAGATCAATGCCATGCAAAAAGTGTGCTGACTATAGGCCTACTGATTATTACAACTACATGATAAAATACCCCAAATACAAATTAGTCATAGTACCATGCTGTCATCGAAAATCAAATACAGCCGTGGACCTTATTGAATAATCAAGTAAATTCCATTGTTTTGGGGAGTGGTCTAATTGGTATTAGTTGCTAGGGTGAAAGGTTCATCACCTGTTTTTTGGGAAATTAGTATAGGATTATATTTATAAAGTTATTTCTGATCATATTTTTTATGATTAGTAGTGTTAAGAGTGGTTTATTTTGTAAAAAAAGATTTGGGCCAGCTGGCCAGCATCAAGAACCAATTTTTTTGTACATCTGCAAGTCTATGCAAAGCCGATCAAGTAACTCTTTGTAAAGCATTGAACATATTTCAAAACTTTGTGCACCCAATCTCGTCCATATTGCAATTAATGAATTGAAAGTAGCATACATGAAGTGAGTTGCTCCCTACAAAATGTAAACACCTAGTTTTTTTCTGCACAATCTATAGAAAGGCATCTTTCTGTGTTTTTCTATACATCTCATCATCTTCCAGCAAAACAGTACACGGATTGAATTTTCGACAGCACCATACAATGATGGACCTTAAAAGAAAACCAAGGTAGCCTGCCGCTTTTTGAATTTAAATCTGTGAAAGAAACATGTCTTCCTAACAAACAGCTTTTTATAGCCTGGTTTGTTCATGTATTTCCACCAGTAATACACAAAGATCCAAATTGCGTGCTAAATCTGTAATTTTCTTAAATTCATTTTCATGACAAATTCATAAATGTTTTGAGTTCATACTGTATAAATGAGTTAGTGATTTCTACATGACAGATTGCCGTTCATAAAAAGCACTATACTAATGGTAACGTTACTAAATGTCAAGGCAAAATGAAAAAAAAATGAGTACATCTCGGCAATACATGCACATGTCTTTTGCATTGTCCATTAAAAACACTGCAAGTACAGAAACATAACTGTTGATGTGGCAGAAATTTCGTATAACCTAACATCTTCTTTGAGGTGACAACATAGTGTATTTTTTGCTCTGAATTCCAAAGCACGTGCCCTGCTTACTTAAAGGAGTTGTAAAGTCAGAAAGTTTTTTATCTTAATGCATTCTTTGCATTAAGATAAAAAGCCTTCTGTGTGTAGCAGCCTCCCCATTACCCCCAATACTTACCTGAGCCCCATCTCTGTCCAGCGATGTCCACAAATCCCTCGGCCACCCGGGACCCTCCCTCCCGATTG
Organism: Lithobates pipiens; assembly: GCF_037356315.1. Classification (NCBI taxonomy): domain Eukaryota; kingdom Metazoa; phylum Chordata; class Amphibia; order Anura; family Ranidae; genus Lithobates; species Lithobates pipiens. Next base: position 418,621,439 of record NW_027507758.1, on the reverse strand, counting down.
GCTGAGACACAACAGTGGCGCCATTGGTTCCCACGGCTGTCAATCAAAGTCAGTTAGCCAATCAGGGGAGAAAGGGACGGGGCTGAACGGCAGCTCCATGTCTAAATGGACACATGGAGCTGCATCTTGGCTTGGGTGCCCCCATAGCAAGCTGCTTGTTGTGGGGGCACTCGACAGGAGGAAGGGGCCAGAAGCTGCAAAGAGGCACCCGAGAAGAGGAGGATCCAGGCTGCTCTGTGCAAAACCAACTGCACAGAAGAGGTAAGTATAACATGTTTATTATTTAAAAAAACAAGACTTTCCAAATTCCAATCACTTTAATTACAAAGAACACGGACCTCTCCCCATTCAGTCCCCCTTCATCATCCCACTAACTTCTCCTTGTGCACTGGCAGACAGCACAAGAAATCATCAGCTCACATGATATATGGTAAACACAACAGCTATTTTTCTTATCAAACATGATGAAAAAATTTCAATGGTATGTTCAGCAGACCAAAAGGGGACACATGAGAAAATTTCAATGTTAGGCCGCGTACACACGCGCGGACTGTTCGCCCAACTTTGTCCGTCCAACAGTTTCGGCAAACAGTCCGCTCAAAATTAGCATGGACGGACATGCCCACACACGACGAACGAACAGTTTGCTGAAACCGTGCGCGATGACGTGAACGGCACGTACGACGGGACGAAAAATACTACGTCCTATACACTGCATTATAACTTTCGGCGTGTAAATCCTTTCTGAGCATGCGCGCAACTTTGTTTGACGAACAAGCCTACACACGAGCGGACTGTTCGCTGAAACAAGGTTTCAGCGGACAGTTTTTCGGAAATTCCGAAAAACCTTGTCCGTCAAACTGTCCGCTGAAACTGTCCGCTGAAAGCCCACACACGAGCGGACTGTCCGCCCAAACACTGTTCAGCGGACAAAGTTGGGCGAACAGTCCGCCCGTGTGTACGCGGCCTTAGGGTTTACATACACTTTATTAGTACACATTTGAAAAACAACCATTTTATATAACTTTATATTTGTAGCCCTGCCCCCCGAAGGAGCGGCTGATTTTATGGGCTTACCGTTACCTTCTTCTCCTCGATTTGCACCGAGGGGTTTCCCGTGGTAGATGGCCCAAGAACTATAGAGACTGACGACAGATCCGCTTAAAGGGATTTTTATTTGCAAAAAAAAACGTACCGTATTTTTCGGACTATAAGGCGCACCGGATTATAAGGCGCACTAGCAACGACCGGCTGATAAAATGGATATTTCCATATATAAGGCGCATCGGACTATAAGGCGCACCGGATTATAAGGCGCACTAGCAACGACCGGCTGATAAAATGGATATTTCCATATATATAAGGCGCATCGGACTATAAGGCGCACGGTCGATTTTGTGAGAAAATTTAGGCTTTTACGTGCGCCTTATAGTCCGAAGGTTAACGTCAAGAGACTTGATCTGTGACTCCATGCGCGCCCATCTGACAGATACTGTTAACAAAGAACTCCAGCGATGTCAACAGGTCATATATAAGGCGCACCGGATTATAAGGCGCACGGTCGTTTTTGGGAGAAAATTTAGGCTTTTACGTGCGCCTTATAGTCCGAAAAATACGGTAGTTAACGAACAGTCTCTGAGAGGGTTTAGGTGAAAAGTCCGGGTACTCTTAGTGTCAAAGTCAGTAATAAAGAACTTTCTTACTTTGAGTAAAATCCAGAGAATAGCCATTCACAGCTGGATCTTCACCCTAGTTAGTCCTTCTCTCACCAGGCCTAGCAGCCAACAGGGTGCTTAAATCAGAAACAAGTCTCTGCCACAGACCTTATTATAGAACATGTAGAAATAAGTCTCTGCCACAGACTTTGCCATAGAATATGTGTAAAGCCCCGTACACACGAGCGGACTTTTCAACATCCAAAGTCCGAGGGACTGAGTCCGTCAGACTATTCGATCGTGTGTGGGCTGCAACGGACTTTAGCTTCGCTAAAGTCTGACGGACTTTAGAAATGAAGCATGCTTCAAATTTTCCCCACGGAACTCCGCCGGACCCGGTCCCTTCGAAAAATTTGCTCGTGTGTGTGCTACTCCGACGGACTAAAACCGACGCTAGGGCAGCTATTGGCTACTGGCTATGAACTTCCTTAGTCGAATCCAGTCGTACGTCATCACGTTCGACTCCGTCGGAGTTTAGTGTGATTGTGTGTGGCCAAGTCCGCTCGGTCGAAAAGTCCGCCAGAACTCTGTCGGAACTCCGTCGGAACTCCGGCAGAACTCCGTTGGAAGTCTGTCAGACTTAATCCCTCTCGTGTGTACGCGGCATAAGGAAACTTGAAAAACTTGTAGAACGCTCGTGTGGAACCAGTATCTTACAGCCGGTCCTGCGATACTGCACGGGATTGGATTCACTTGGGTCCTTCAGCTTTTCCAGGCTCTTGCTGAGAAGCCAATTCTTGCATGGCCTTCACCCGAAGAGTCCTCCCCTGGGTAACTATGAAGTTGCTGGGCCTCTCCACAACCTGAAACGGCACCGGACCACCTCCAAATCCCTTCTTTAGTTTCCTCGCCTCGGGCTAGCCAGCCCTGAGATGTAAAGTCGGGTGGATACGCACCCCAGGCCATAGACATCCTGGGGATTGGTCAGGAGGACCAGGACCATGCAGTCAGAACATACTTCTGGACCAGAACCCCGAAACACATGACATCTGCATCTTAAGTACCCTCTCTCAGAAAGCACAGCAAGAGTGATACTCTCACTGGGCTGGTTCCAAAAGAAAGTAACCTTAAAGCACCCAACCAGACTGTGTTTCCATACCTGCCAGAAGTAACAGTGCCCCCTGTGGCTAGGCAGAACATCCTGTAGTCTAGTCAGACTGATGCTGAGGTCAAAATTTGGAGTAATTAAACCTAAACCAAAGTGCAGTTTAGGTGTAACATTAACTTTCAAAAACACATAGCGCGTGCTCTTCAGGAGCCGGCGCTACATATTTTTTAACCACTTTCAGACCGGACCATTTTGCTGGTAAATGACCAGAGGTCTTTTTACACTTTGGCACTGCGCTGCTTTAACTGGTAATTGCGCGGTCATGCAATGTTGTACCCAAACAAAATTTGCGTCCTTTTCTTCCCACAAATAGAGCTTTCTTTTGATGGTATTTGATTGCCTCTGCGATTTTTATTTTTTGCGATATAAACGTAAAAAGACCGCAAATTTTGAAAACAAATGATATTTTCTACTTTTTGTTATTAGAAAAATCCAATAAACTCAATTTTAGTCATACATTTAGGCCAAAATGTATTCAGCCACATGTCTTTGGTAAAAAAAAAGTCAATAATTGTATATTTATTGGTTTGCGCAAAAGTTGTCACATCTACAAACTAAGGTACGTTTTCTGGAATTTACGCAGCTTTTAGTTTACGACTGCCTATCTCAATTCTTGAGGTGCTAAAATGGCAGGGCAGTACAAAACCCCCCCAAATGACCCCATTTTGGAAAGTAGACCCCCTAAGGAAATTGATAAGAGGCATGTTGAGCCCATTGAATATTTTATTTTTTTGCCTCAAGCGATTGAATAATGACAAAAAAATATATATATTTTTTTTTTTACACAAAGTTGTCACTAAATGATATATTGCTCACACATGCTATGGGCATATGTGAAATGACACCTCAAAATAAATTCTGCTGCTTCTCCTGAGTATGGGGATACCACATATGAGGGACTTTTTGGGAGCCTAGCCGCGTACGGGGCCCCGAAATCCAAGCACCGCCTTCAGGCTTTCTAAGGGCGTAAATTTTTGAGTTCACTTCTCACTACCTATTACAGTTTTGAAGGCCATAAAATGCCAAGATGGCACAAAACCCCCACAAATGACCCCATTTTAGAAAGTAGACACCCCAAGCTATTTGCTGAGAGGCATGTTGAGTTCATGGAATATTTTATATTTTGCCACAAGTTGCGGGAAAATTACAAACTTTTTTTTTTTTTTTTCACAAAGTTGTCACTAAATGATATATTGCTCACACATGCTATGGGCATATGTGAAATGACACCTCAAAATAAATTCTGCTGCTTCTCCTGAGTACGGGGATACCACATATGAGGGACTTTTTGGGAGCCTAGCCGCGTACGGGGCCCCGAAATCCAAGCACCGCCTTCAGGCTTTCTAAGGGTGTAAATTTTTGAGTTCACTTCTCACTACCTATTACAGTTTTGAAGGCCATAAAATGCCAAGATGGCACAAAACCCCCACAAATGACCCCATTTTAGAAAGTAGACACCCCAAGCTATTTGCTGAGAGGCATGTTGAGTTCATGGAATATTTTATATTTTGCCACAAGTTGCGGGAAAATTACAAACTTTTTTTTTTTTTTCACAAAGTTGTCACTAAATGATATATTGCTCATGCATGCCATGGGCATATGTAAAATGACACCCCAAAATAAATTCTGCTGCTTCTCCTGAGTACGGGGATACCACATATGTGGGACTTTTTGGGAGCCTAGCCGCGTACGGGGCCCCGAAAACCAAGCACCGCCTTCAGGCTTTCTAAGGGCGTAAATTTTTGAGTTCACTTCTCACTACCTATTACAGTTTTGAAGGCCATAAAATGCCAAGATGGCACAAAACCCCCACAAATGACCCCATTTTAGAAAGTAGACACCCCAAGCTATTTGCTGAGAGGCATGTTGAGTCCATGGAATATTTTATATTTTGCCACAAGTTGCGGGAAAATTACAAACTTTTTTTTTTTTCACAAAGTTGTCACTAAATGATATATTGCTCACGCATGCCATGGGCATATGTGAAATGACACCCCAAAATAAATTCTGCTGCTTCTCCTGAGTACGGGGATACCACATATGTGGGACTTTTTGGGAGCCTAGCCGCGTACGGGGCCCCGAAAACCAAGCACCGCCTTCAGGCTTTCTAAGGGCGTTACAGTTTTGAAGGCCATAAAATGCCAAGATGGCACAAACCCCCCCCAAATGACCCCATTTTGGAAATTAGACACCCCTAAATTTAGGGGTACACTAGTGAGACTAGGTAATAAATGGCGGGTGCCCTGAAACTATAAAAAAATAACTAACCAACCAGCGTCACCTGTAACCGTTATATGGTGATCACTGGTGAAAGGGTTAACTAGGGGGCAATCAGGGGGCTTTATGCGGTAGTATATGGGGGTCCCTGGCGCTATAAAAAGCTGCGGCGAACCTAAATACCTACCTGCCTAACTAGCGTCACCTGTGACACTAATACAGCGATCAGAAAAACGATCGCTTATTAGGCTGGGTTCACACTGGAGCGATGCGGGAACGCCACGAATCCGCGGCGGGTTCCCGCATCGCATGCCTCCCAGCGGCAGTTCACACTGCCCTATGCGAACTGCTGGGAGTGTCAGTGAAATGTTAATGACACCCCCAGATCAGTTCGCATATCGCAGTGCGATCTGCAAACTTGGATCGCATGGTGTGAACACCCATGCGATCCGATTCTGCTGCGGACCAAAAAAAGGGTCCCGTGCGAGTTTGCGGCGGGTGCGGCGGGTGCGACACGAATTCAGCCATACTATCTGTATAGCTGAACTCGAATCGCACAGAGATCAGATGTGATTTGCACTGCAGTGCGGTGCGAATCACATTCGTTCTCATAAACCGCTGCAATGTGAACCCAGCCTTAGTGACACTGGCGACGGGGGGTGATCACGGGGTTAAACCTTTATTGGGGGGGTTAGGGGGGTACCTTAGAACTAAAGGGGGCTAACCCTAACTGCCCTAACAGTTATTACAGTCACAAATGACACCCGCCGGGTGATCAGGGGGTTAAACCTTTATTAGGTAATAAATGGCGGGTGCCCTGAAACTATAAAAAAATAACTAACCAACCAGCGTCACCTGTAACAGTTATATGGTGATCACTGGTGAAAGGGTTAACTAGGGGGCAATCAGGGGGCTTTATGCGGTAGTATATGGGGGTCCCTGGCGCTATAAAAAGCTGCGGCGAACCTAAATACCTACCTGCCTAACTAGCGTCACCTGTGACACTAATACGGCGATCAGAAAAATGATCGCTTATTAGGCTGGGTTCACACTGGAGCGATGCGGGAACGCCACGAATCCGCGGCGGGTTCCCGCATCGCATGCCTCCCGGCGGCAGTTCACACTGCCCTATGCGAACTGCTGGGAGTGTCAGTGAAATGTTAATGACACCCCCAGATCAGTTCGCATATCGCAGTGCGATCTGCAAACTCGGATCGCATGGTGTGAACACCCATGCGATCCGATTCTGCTGCGGGCCAAAAAAAGGGTCCCGTGCGAATTTGCGGCGGGTGCGGCGGGTGCGGCGAATGGCTGAACTCGAATCGCACAGAGATCGGATGTGATTTGCACTGCAGTGCGGTGCGAATCACATTCGTTCTCATAAACCGCTGCAATGTGAACCCAGCCTTAGTGACACTGGCGACGGGGGGTGATCACGGGGTTAAACCTTTATTGGGGGGGTTAGGGGGGTACATTAGAACTAAAGGGGGCTAACCCTAACTGCCCTAACAGTTATTACAGTCACAAATGACACCAATGCAAAAAAAAAAAAAAAAAAAAAAATGACATTGGTGTCACTGTGACTGGGGGGCAGGGGTAATTGGGGGGGTGATCGGGGGGGTGTGAGTGTGCCTGGCATGTTCTACTGTGTAGTGACGTGTTGGTGCAACTCACCGATCCTCTCTCCTCGGTGTCGGAACGAAAAATACCGACACGGAGGAGAGAATACATCACTTCCTCTCCTGTGTTTACATTACAGGAGAGGAAGTGATGTCACGAACGATTCCTATTCGTCGGGAGCGATCGCGAGGGGGTGGCCATGAACGAATGGCCGCCCCCTCGTCCGGGATCGCTCCCGCACGAATAACGACCACCGCAGGCACCGGGCGGGGGCCCGATTGGGCCCCCGACCCGCGGGAAGGCAGGGACGTACATGTACGCCAATATGCCTGCCCGTGCCATGCTGTCGACGTACATCGTCGTGCGGCGGTCGGGAAGTGGTTCAACAAACACTGTAATAGCCTAAGCAAAAAAATGTAATGTATATTTTTATGTTGCACCAGTTTAATGAACAAAGTATAAAGTGAACTGCTATCACAGAAGAAATGTGTGAACTACAGGGGTAGCTGGCAGAATTATTTTCCAATGTGTACTGATATAGATGGATTGTAGGAGAAAAATGTGAAGGAGACTGCAGAGACGGAAGGCATTTGATATTACTGATCAACTCAGTCTTAATAAGCAAAAGTCTTTTTGCACTCTGTTTGACCCTCTTGAACTATGTAACATGACTTCTCAACACCCTACTGACGAACGCTCTTAAATCTTACCAGCTATCTCTTTGTTCCTGTTATTACGTTCAAAGCCACTCCCAAGTCAGCTGGGCTGCACTTTTCACCTTGTCTGCCAATACATATACATATGTGGAAATATTACATTTATTAGTGCCTACACAACGTAGGTGTTTGATTTCAGCATTTATTCAAAGCTAAGATGCTAATCTGGTCACTGCTACACTTTGTAAAAAGAAAGGTTTGTTAAAATATACTTTTCACGGTATGCCGTTGGTAGAATTCATACATAAAACTTTCTTTTGTGTTGCTGACATCAGATGTGAATCTATAATAGAAGAGTGTCCCGCTGGGTACTAAAAAGCATTAAACAGGAGGCTTTCAAGCTATGTACAAGTGGAAGTACAGAGAAGAGAAAGCAATCATTCTATAACCACTGTTTTACTTTCCAGTTTTCAAAGTAGGCAATAACGTTGAAATCTTTAACTCTTTCTACAGCCTTATTTTACAACAGAGCTGCAACAGGTACGGGTAGTTTCATTCTTTATAAATAAAATTGCACATTGCATAGGTTGCAAACATTGAAAGAGAACATAACCCATTGTAATTTATGTTTATTATTATCCTTCATATTTATGCTGTACCAACATTTTTCTCAGAGATTTGAAAATTACATTCACATCAATTCTTACCCCTGAAACAGCTTATACTCTTAAGAAAATTGGAGAGCGCACACCACTCCCTCATAAGGTGGTGGGGTTTTTAAGAATGTGTTTAAAACTGTCACTGGGGTAAGCACAACCACAAAAAAAGTGTTCATAAAATTATTACATTTATGACAAAGGTTAACAAGTTAAAAGGTTACAATAATGACATTTGGTGACAGAGAAGTAGACCAATTATCAATACAACAATAACATTTGGTCATAACTATTTGACCCTAATTTATACTCAATACACAGGATAAAGACAGATGCTTGTATATGCGGAAAGTCTACGCATTTCACAGACTTCTTATCTGCTTCTTCAAGGCAGCTCGGTATGCATCAAACTTGTGGTATTGATACTTCAGCGACCGCAACACCAAGAGGGAGCGGAGTTGACACACCCTACAGTGATAGGGCGGTGAAGCCAGATCCACCAGCCTGGTCTGATGGATGTTAGACCGTATAGAAAGCTTGATATAAAGAGGCCAATGATCATCTCAAAGAGGCTGTCAAGAACAAATACCCCAAAAAGACAGAGAAGTAGGGTGCAAGTGCACATCGATCTCAACATGCTCTACGAACCATCACTATGGTGACGGTTCATACTGGTTGGTCTCATGGGGTGCAGGAGACAGCCGGAGAGCAGGGGCAAGCTCCATCCCAGCTGTACTCTCTCCAGTACGGCACCAAAGTGGCAGCCTCTCCTGCCTCTGGTTCAGCCAAGCCCTGTAACCACTTCTTCCCTCTGGACAGGCAGACAAGTGAGAAAACACTTTCCTTTGCATCCAAAGTATTACTTTTAAGTTACATAATTTAATCAACCATTTCCTCCGCCAATTTTTACAGAGATCGCAGCCAAAAATGAGGTATTCCATTTATAAACAACTTACCGGAGAATATCAGTGAACAAACATTTTGTCCATGGCTGTCCCTGGAGACCTAGCTGTTCCTCCATTGGCCAAAACCATCCTGCCTCTTGCACACTATAGATAACTATGCCCCAAGAATATAATACAAAATATTTGTGTATTTTCAGTGTCACCCTCAATGCCACATAAAAAGACCCCCCCCCCCCCCCACTGTATGGTATTTTTTGTTTTGTTTATTTAAATTTTTAGTACATGCCCCCTCTGCCCCCCACCACCCATCCCCCATCCATGACAATGCCTGGCTTTCTATGCCTTTTGTTTGACAAAAGTTTGCTTATTAGTCTTGTAAGTGGACAAAAATAAATAACAAAATTCACTTCTTTCTCCATATATTTAACTAAGGTTCAACACTAAGTTTGCAAACTTTGAGAAAAAATCCAAGAAACGTGAGAAGAAAATCACAATGTAGATATCAGTTACGGTGCTATTTAATCTTTTTAGACTGCACATTTTGGGAGAAAAAGAAGTGTGTTTGATTATTGGATTAAAGAAAACTTTAGGGGGGCATGGCCATGGCATGAGAGCTTGAGGACGTATCCAAGCAGAGCTCCAGCCGGCCCACTTCTGTAATCCTCTCCAGCGTCAGCCACAGGGGACAAAAACCATCCGCACTGGGATGCCACCAAAGCAGAAACCATCCTTGCCACCTCAGCCAACACCCCAGCTCTGTTCCTGCTCTCTGGACATTTATTTTTCAGGTGGCGGCAGAGGCTGCAGCCGGACCCATGAATCCAAGGTGGCATCGGGTGAGTGCTCCACAGCCACACGTGCGGCCTCCCCAATCCCCACTCCACAGATGCCATCAGCTTCACCTCCTCCCCTCTCCCTGCCTAGCCCCACACAAGGCTCACGCAGGGGCTCAGACATGGATGAAGCACTGGGAGACAGGGATTTATGTCTGCACATACTGTCCCTCCCCACCAAGGCTGATCTGTACATTATTGTTGCCAGGATGGAGAAGGCCCTGAGGCAGGACATTGAAGCCCTGCAGGCTGACACAACTTATCTAGAGGGTAGAGTAGAGGCCCTGGAGACCTCTGTGGAGGACATTAAACCCACCCTACAAGCCCTGCAGACGCACTGCAAAACACAGGATCAACGTATTGATTGCCTGCTTGATCAATTGGATGATGTTGAAAATCACAGCTGCAGTGTCAATATCCGAATTAGAGGCTTGCCAGAGTCTACTGCACACAGGGACATAGTCCTCACCCTTCAAGGTATCTTTAAGCAGATCCTGGGCAGGGAAATGCCTGACCATATTGAAATTGACCATGCGCATAGAGCCTTAAGACCTCCCTCGGATGATCCAAATAAGCCAAGGGACATTATTCGCAAACTCCACAAATATTTGCTGAAGGAGCGAATCATGTACTGTGTCTGGGGTGTCTGCCAAGTGGACTTTGATGGAGTTAAACTGTCCTTATTTCCAGACCTCTCCAGACACGCTCTGATGCAACGTAGGGCACTCAAGCCAATTCTAGAGGACTTACTAGATGCTCACTTAACTTACCACTGGGGTTTCCCCTTCAGCCTTTCGGTCACTAAGGATGGTCGCCAGGTCACCCTGCGGAATAAAATGGATCTGCTTCAATTATTATCTCGCCTTGGTTTGCCCTCCATAGACATTTCAGATTGGTGTACCTCCCCAGAGATTCCTGTTCCTGCTCGTTCACAACCCTGGCAACCTGTTCGCAGCAGGGGCCGGAACAGACCTCACAATGGCTCAACTCGTTTGGACAGCTCGCCCCATCTTCATCGGTGGTTCCCTGAGTGACTGTCTTAGTCTTCACTGAACTGTCCCTCTCCCTCAGGGATGTTGTTTTTGCTGCTACTGCAAACTACCTACTTGCACATCCAGGTCCTGGAGGTGCATTTTCACTGAAGCGGGCCCACCTGCTGGGCTCATGCCTTATGCCTCCCCACCTACCCCCCAATAGGCTAATTCTTCTGAGTTATGTTTCCCGGAAGGGGAAAACTGCAGTGCACTGCTCGTCACCTCCTGTTTGGCCAGGTGGTGAGCACTGTGCTGTTGTTACTGGTAATTTTTGTATGCTTGCCAGACGTACTGTTTAATGTGTGTTATGTTTAAATGTTTTTTTTCCAGGCTTTCTTCGTCCTTTTTTGTTTCCCCAGGGCTCCTTGTTCCATGGTTCAGGTTGCTGTAAGTCTCTCTCCACTGTTCCTGATGATCTTAAAGGACATCCACATACTGGGTCCTCATGGCTTCTCTGAACATTGTGTCATACAATGTCTGCGGCTTGGCCTTTCTGCATAAATGCAGTAAGTTGTGGCTCGAGATGAAGAGACTGGGGGTGGACATTCTCTTTTTGCAGGAAACACATTTTTGTACTGATTCGATCCCTTCCCGCTGGATGATTGGCGCTATAGGCAGTTGTGCCATTTCATTCTCAACTTGCCTCAGACTATCAGACCCCTATCCTCCCTGACTTAATTTGAGAAGCTTTGCATGTCAGCTGTTCCTCACCCTATCTCAGTCCTATATGAGATGCTGCAATCAACAGAGCCTAGGGGTAAGCCAGTTTGTGTACAGGAGTGGGAGAGAGACTTGCAGCTAATGTTTACATAGGCTCAGCTGGACCACCTGTATCGCCTTACTTATGCGAGTTCTGTGGACACAAAGATGCAGGCAAATTTCTTTAAGATATTGATCCATTGGTATAGAGTACCTGCTAACCTGGCTAGGATTTTTCCAGCAATCTCTGATGCCTGTTGGAGGGGCTGCGGGCTGAGGGGCACTTACCTACATATTTGGTGGGAGTGCGCAAGGCTCCGGCCATTTTGGCAGGTTAGCACGGCCCAGATCAAAGTGATCTTAGATATCGAGATGCTTGACTCTCTCTTGGACTTCTTTCTCCACGTGCCATCTATTCCTTTCAGCCATAACCGCTAGTCGGTTCTACCTCATCTCCTGAATGCAGCCAGGTGTCTAAACCCTGTGCACTGGAAAACCGCCAATATCCCTGGGCAAGCTGATTGGCTCCGCCTTGTAAACAGCGTTATGGCTGCGGAGGAATGGATGGCAACATGTAAAGACCATCACAAAAAGTCCTATGGGATCTCGGCCACGTGGATACATTACAATTCCAGTGTCTCACAGCCCCCACAGCCACCAGCCTCAGGGCCCCATACATCCTTATAGTCGAAGAACTGATTTGGTTTAACACTGTTATAGTTCAGGACAGGCTCGCCCAGTTTCATGGAATATTTTTTGGAATCACTATTAATTCTCTCAATTATAATGCTGGTTATTGTTGTGTGTTGTTTTTTTTTGTTTGTTTGTTTTGTTTTGTTTGTTGCGTTATCTCAGTTATTTTACTTTGTCTCTTTATCACTTTTATGTTTGTTCCCCTTTCCCCTTGGCATGTCTTTTTTTGCGGGGGGAGTGGATACCCTCAAGGGGGCCCACAGTCACAATGCCGATGCTGAGGAGAGAAGGGGGAGGGACGGGGCTTCATTTCACCCACATCACTGGACTGTTGGACAGGTGAGTGTCTGATTATTAAAATTCAGCAGCTAAACTTTTTGTAGCTGCTGACTTTTATATGGGTGAAACTCCGCTTTAAAAAAAAGTGGACTTTAAAGTTACAACTATCTTTATATGTTTGGTGAATTGGAATGTTCACTTTAGCCAAGATGGCGAGTGGAGTAGGATATAGTATTTTGTTTATAAATGCAATAATCCTATAAACTACAAATGTGACTTAAAGAAAGCGCATACATTTGACAACAGCAATCAAATGAAGACATAAAGTAATACATGTGTATTTATTTAACAGTGTTTTTGAACTCCCTTGGAGCGCCAAACCCTCTGGCATTCTAATTTGCATACTTTTAACACTGGGCTGCACCCTTAGAGGTTAACCTGCTTCCCCTCCCCTGCCTGTTGGCTCATCAGGCCTCTGTACTAGGCTCTGGGATTTTTAATAGGATGATTTCCGGCAAGTACAGGCACCATCATATGCAGGTCCGGACTTACCATTGGGCTTGACTGGGCTCAAGCCCATGGGCCCCACCCAATAGGGGGCCCTGAGGGCCCCGCTGAGATACATAGCCAAGTCTACTTGGCTCGGCTCTGCTCACAGTCACACGGCTACTCTCCGCTCCGCTCGGGACTGTGAGAGGACCCAAGAGCCACTGTAACGACATATTCAGCGACCCATCGCACTTTGCTACGGAAGTGATGTTCCATCGCCACCATCTTGCTATACCCCACACTCGTCCACAGTAAGGATACACTAAGAAGGGGTAAAGCGGACCTGTTGTTACACCCACCGGAGTTTTGCATTTTAGACATATTCATAACATTAAAGTTAGTATATAGTGAAATATAATACTTACCACTCTGTCTGGCAACTTAGATGTTGAATTTTAAAAGCAGCAAACTTCTGTCAGATTAGCAAACCTGTGAGATGAGCAGGGTTGCCACTGCTTTTAAAATTCATGATCTATATAGTCAGACGGAGTTCTAAGTCCTGCATTTCACTATATAAACTGACTTTACTGTTATAAATACGTGTAAAATGCAAAACTCCGGTGGGTGTAACAACATGTCCACTTTACCCCTTCTTAGTGTATCCTTACTGTGGACGAGTGTGGGGTGTACCGAGATGGCGGCGACAGAACGTCACTTCCGTAGCAAACTGCAATGGGTCTCTGAACATGTCGTTACACCACCGAGAGGACCCGAGAGGACTCTGTATCTCGGCTGCACCATTTTTAAACTTCAAGACTGCAATGACAAGGCTGCAAATGACAAGGTTGCAAATGACACTGGGGCAAGGCTGCAAATGACAAGGCTACACTGACAAGGCTGCAAAGGACACTGACAAGGCTGAAATGACACTGGTCAAGGCTGCAGATGGATGGGCAAGGCTGCAGATGGACACTGATAAGGCTGCATTGATGGGCATTTAAATGTAAGTTTTTTCCTTAAACTTCCCTCCTAAAAGTTTTTTTCCTTAAAATTGCCTCGAAAATGTTTTTTTCCTTAAAATTCCCTCCTAAACTGGGTGCGTGTTATAAACTGGCGCGTGTTATACGCTGATAAATAAGGTAATGTATAGAAGGTAGGGCCAGAAGGTGACACAAGCCAAGGGGCCCCCACCACCCTAAGTCCTGCCCTGATTATATGCCTGTATTTGATTGCTGTCATCTTTTATGTTCTGCCTGCTCACGGAAGATTGCTTGATGAGATAAAGGAATGTCAAAAATGTAATTTTTCATTGAATATAAAAATATTATTATTTTTTATCATTGTAAACATAAAATTATTTTTCACAGTATGTGGTTTATTAACTAATTAGGTGGTTGTTAGTAAAAATTTTAATAGAAGACAGATGGTCATTTAAGGTGTTAAATACGAAAATAAGCCATGTGGATATAGCTTTATTACAATGTTTTGGAAAAGTCTAGTCTTTGTGGAAGGAATAGCAGACACATGATGATCACTCCATCAGACCATCAACTGTGAAGAGTGAGAATATAGGGGAGAAGCACAAGAGGCGTACAGCTGTCACTATCTTCCTTTGTTGCACTTATCAATCCGACATCTTCTGTCAAGTTCATGTTGTTGCTGACAGTCTGAGATAACATAACATACGACGTTGTGAATTAAAGGTCTCAGTTTGCTGAACTATGAATGTAATATATTGATGATAAATTGGAAGCAAGACATTCAAAAGAGAAAGATTCAGCTCAGTCCGTTTAGATGAAAAACAAAGATCAAGACTTTACTAAAACAAATTCTATATAAAACTGAAGAACATAAGAAACGATATGGTGCAATTCACCAGTTTACTAAATCTCAAGTACTGTACATAAATAAAAACTGGACAGAGCACACAAAGGTCTACAAAATGTAATTCTAATGGTAAAGTATATGAAATGTAGGTGATGGAAAAAGTAATATGTTAAAATGTCTTACTTTAAAATTTGATGTAAATCACCCCCAGAGCAAGCCCAAAATATAAGGCATAAACAGCAGGCTACAGAGAAGGACCAATCCTGTATGAGTGGTCCAATATGACCCCTGCTGAGTTGGAGCTTTCTAATCAGCAGAAAGTGTAAGCCCTTGTACACACAGTCGGAGATTGCGACAACCAAACCCGTCAGATTTTGTCAGACGGATCTTGTCCGAAACTGTTGCATACACACGGTCGGACAAAGTTGTCAGAAAATCCGATTGTTCAGAACGTGATGACGTAATTTCGCTACAATGGGACTATGTTCAGGCTAGTAGCCAATAGCTTTGATGTAGGAATTTGATCTGAGCATGCGTGGCACTTTGTCCGTTCGTAATTCTCTACACATGATCGGAGTATGTCCGATCGGAGCAGTTTGTCGGAAAATATTTCCAGCAAGTTGGAAAAATTGGTCAGACGGATATTCTGACGGAAACAGTCCGATGCATACCACACACAGTCGGAATATCCGATAAACCGATCCGATCGGAGACATTCTGACGGAATCTCCGACCGTGTGTACAAGGGCTTAGTTTGCTGAAGGAGGTAAGGGGGGTGATGGACTGCTGTAGAGGGACCACTGTTCTCACCTAGATAGCAACGGCCCTTCTCTGCAGCCTGCTGCCTATGCCTTAAATGCAGGGCAATTAATACAAACTTCACAGTAAGATATTTGAATGTTGAATTTGAATGTTGAATCTACATGCCTTCTCCAAAATGTTGTTGGCTAGAACTGACAATTGCTGACACTTTGTTCTCACAAAGGATTAACTGCCTGCCCTCTACTAGGGAAAGCATTGCATAAAAAATATGCCTTAAAGTAGGCTTATTCAAAATCACCATGGGGTCTGCAATCTTTTACATATTCTATCTGCATTAGAGTTCTTCAGGGATTACCTAACTGATAAACATACCTCAAAACAGCTGTTGACTGCATTTAAAGCAGTAGTAAACCGCTGGACGTTTTTATTTTTTATTTTTTGTACCCTGCAAGGTAAAGGCAGGACTGAGCTTCCAGCACTGAGCTGTCACCACTGCAGGAACTCCCATCTTCACCCATCTTCCTTCTGGGTTTGCAGACTCCTGCTGTGTGAGCGGCCGGAGCCACGATGACGTGACTCCCACACATACATGCGAGATCTGTAGTTTATGGCACAGGGCTCTGAAGGAACAGCCCGGGTGACCTTACCTTCAGAGCAAATGCGCTAGTGATGTGCACTGTTTAAGATATATTTACACTACCTACAGGTAAGCCTTAATATAGATTGAAAAAAGATAGAAATTTCATATGGGTACAGTGTTGCATGACCGTGCAATTGTCATTCAAAATGCAACAGTGCTGAAAGATGAAAATTGGTCTGGGCAGGAAGGGGGATGAAGTGCCCGGTATTGAAGTTTAAACATGGATATAGTTCTCTTATAGCAATATGTCTTTTATCCAACAATGTTAAATCACTTGGATGCAGTCATGGATAGTGATGTGATTATACTAAGAAAAGCTTTCCAATAATTTTACCTGAAGGTGACATATTCTCAATGACCTAACAGAGTATATTAAACATTATTCCCTTTAGTCTCTGTCCCTGAAATAATTGCAATGTTATATCCCTAAAACAGTCACATAATTACACATAATCACACATAGTACAGCCAATGTACTATGGAAGCCAGCCAATTATTTGCCAGTATGTTTTTGGATTATAGGAGGAAACAATCTAAGCCAAGGGCAGGAATACCGGGCATTAGGCTGCTTGCTCTAGGGCCGCTTTTAACTGTTGCTGCAGCACTCCCCTCTCTCCCTCCCTTACACAGTGGGAGACCGCTGTGTATCAAAGCTGACTCTGAAACTTTTGGCCGCGCTGTGACAAAAGCCCTGACCCCTCCTAGACCAGCTCGTGTAATAGGCAGAACACTGCTTCTATCACATGAACTGTTCTAGAAGGAGGGCGGGACTTTTGTCACAGTGCGGCCAAACATTTTACATTGAGCTCCAAGACACTGCTGTGCAATCCAGGTACTGACTGCGTGAATGAGCACACAGTCACTACTAGTGAGATTGCAATGACAGGCACATTGAGGCTGCAATAATGGGCACAATGATGGGTGTGAGACTACAATAATGGGCACAGTGAGGCTGCAGTGATGGGCACAGTGAGGCTACAATGATGGGCATGGTAAGGCTGCAATGATGGGCATGGTGAGGCTGCGGTGATGGGCACAGTGAGGCTTCAATGATGGGCATGGTGAGGCTGCAATGATGGGCATAGTGAGACCACGGTGATGGGCACAGTGAGGCTACAATGATAGGCACGGTAAGGTTGCAATGATGGGCATGGTGAGGCTGCGGTTGATGGGCACAGTGATGCTAAAGTGGTGGGCATGGTAAGGCTGCAATGATGGGCAATGAGGCTGCACTGATGGGCACAGTGACGCTGGCAGCCTCTGTGTTGGCCAAGCCGCACCACATCCTGAAAATTTACCAGTAGCTTCTGCATTTTCCACCCTAGGCTTATACTTGAGTCAATACGTTTTCCCAGTTTTCTGTGGTAAATTTAGGTGCCTCGGCTTATATTCAGGTCTATATACAGTATGTTGATTTTTAACTGACTTTTTGGCTAAGGAGCTGGGGGAATATTGCAATAATTTATATGCAGGCACTGTTAGAGTATTCTGACAGTTGTTGGAATACAGCAGAGCACAGTGGGAATTTCAGCCATCTGTACTGTTAGCATGGATAAAGGGAGCTGTTGGATTTTTTTTTTTCAGTCCACAGGCTGAACAAAAACTAATTCTATATGTTCATGCCCAGCCTAAGAATACTGCATGTTTTGGCATTTCTGTTTTATCTGACAAATAAAAGTGTCAAATGGCTGTAACACTAATGCCCTGTACACATGGACTTTCCAATGGAAAATGTGCGATTGGACTGTGTTGTTGGAAATTCTGATCGTGTGTGGTCTCCATCTGACTTTTTCCATCAGAATTTCCGACACACAAAGTTTGAAATCTGGATCTTTTTTTTTCCGACAACAAAATCCAATTGTTTAAATTCCGACCGTGTGTATACAATTCCAACGCACAAAGTGCCAAGCATGCTCAGAATAAATTATGAGATGAAAGCTATTTTCTACTGGCCTCTTTATGGTCCTGTCGTACATGGTTTACGTCACCTCATTCTGAACGATCGGATATTCTGTCAACTTTGTGCGACCATGTGTATGCAAGACAAGTTTGGGCCACAATCTGTCGGAAAAAATCCAACGGATTTTGTTGTCGGAATGTCCGACCGTATGTAGAGGGCATAAAAGGTGTTACACTTTTTATATAAATACTTGAGTCGTTTTATCAGCTAAACTATTACTATTTAGAGAGCAATTGTTGTAAAGCCTATACAGACTTTATTTTTGGCAGAACCAGTATCAGTATATGAAGCTACATACTCTCTCTTCAGAATGGGATGAACAATACAGCTAAGTGTAAAAAAAGAAAAAAAAGGCAGCATGGTGCCTAAGCTTTAGGATTTTTCCACCTTGTGTCCAAACTGCACGTTTTATTTACAGGAAAAAACTATCGACAATGCTAACTAATGGCAATCAATTAGACTCCAGATTTGGATTGCTAAAAGAGCACTTCTGATTGGTTGGTATGAGTTTGCTTCATTTTGACCACTTTTGTTACCTATGAAATAAGCCCATTATAGTTCCAGACATATAGAAGCTGTTTTTCCAAAGTAGCTGAGACTCTTCACACAATAAATATTTATTTATATTTTCTTTGATTGTCCAATTACATGACAATTACATCCGTGTCTACCTTCTTTATCGGCGCATGATTACAAATTTACAGTGAATATTCACATGATTGTGTGAAAGTTCCCAACTCCTTTAGTAAGTAAGCACAATAGAGTTCAGGCTAATTATACTACTACACCCAGCTAACCTATAGCTTCACCTAATTTGTTTATATTACACTATTGTTTATAGTGAATAAAAAAATATAAAGTACACATTTTAGCAAAGTTACATAGAGATAGAAAGACAGACAGAGGTCAAAATTTAAAATTAATATGTAATATAAAAAAACTCTGATAGTTTTAATACCATTGTGGACCATAAATAACAGTGACATCATAGGAGTCCTATTTGGGGCTTGCTGTAACTGATCGATGGCATCACTCTACTAGTGTAAATAGCCTCTAATGTCCTATCTTCAAGTCCCAAATAGGTTTTGATTATTTATGATAGCTGTTAGGTTACAAGCCTGAGCTGTTGGCCTGGATTTATCTCCCTTATCCTGTTTTTGCGAAATGATATCATTCACCATTGCAGATTTTCTTTCTTTTCACTTAAGAGAAAAATGTGACACGCTCCTCAGCATCCTTTTCAGTTCCAGAACATCAAGCATCAAAGAGTGAAAGTGTCTGTTCAATCAAGTGTTAATTTCTTTATCAAGTATTATTTAACAAAAATGTGTACGGGATCACAAATGACTGATGCGTTTCTACAATAATCGTTATCATAAAATTACAGACCTGTGAGAAAAATGAGGCTTCCATACCATTTCTGCACCCTTCTAAAATATATTCTATATAAAAGGTTGTCTATGGTCACATAAACTACCGAGCGACAGAATGAGCAGGGAAAAAAAGATGTACTACTAATAAAAGCAAACAAAAAATGATCTGCAAAGGAGCAGACAGTAGAGTGCTTATAGATTTTCTACTTACCTCTCATTCCACCAAATACAGAAGTCAATGGAACATAACTAATTCACTGTGTAAACCCCAATGTCATTCCAGTTTTTCTTCCTGACATCAAGAAAGTGCTTTATATTTTTATGAGAAGTCAAGCAGGAATCATCCAGAGTTTTTTTTGTCCATCATCAACCAGAATTACCATAACACAAGATAATTTGTTGGACAGAATCTTTAATGGCATTAAAAAAAATCAATGAAAGAAAAGTGTTGTAGACATGTATAACCGTGTCCCTTTTTGACCTTATAAAGCTCTTTAAATCTAAAAACTCATCCTTAACAATCCTTTGTTTTCAACGTGATTCACCAGTTAATAAATAACTTCCACCTGATAGCACATAATCTATAAAGCATCTTTCATGTTATCATTGAAATGCTTTTTCCTGTTACACTGATCTGACACACTATTTGTTCAGCTTAGTTTATAGGCAGGTTTTTCGCATACTTAAACTGAGAAAGACTTCACTGTCATTTTCCATGACGCACTGACAATGCACTGTGGAGACTGACTTTCATCTAGGAAATCTGCAAAGAATAAACTACATCCATAACTTTGTCAGAAATATATTTACATTTTATGTCTAATATTTCAAAATCAAAACCCATTGTATTTGATCATCTAGACTACATTTACGACCGCACAATATGATATATACTTTAATATGTCATTTAGGAGGGAGAGGGAACAGGTCTTTTACAATGTAAAAGATTTATATGCAAATCTTTCTGCTAGTCACTGTTGCTTAATCAAAAGCACAGGAAATATTGCTTAGCAAAACCATAAGAACATTACTTCCCCCTCATCTGAAATTTGTAATCTGAATTCTCCATTTGCTGAGCTTTGGGAAGCCGAGAAAAGAATTTGGACTAAGGAATACACTTTAAAGAACTTACAGACTCTGTAAGTGGGTGTTGGCCAGTCAGCTGATGCGAGTAGGAGATGATTTATTGCCTAAAGTCCTAGTGGCAATTGGGCCCCTTCCCACTGTCACTCACAGACTGCTAAATAAAAAGGGTTCCCTTTATCCAAAGAAGAATACAATGCTTGTCATAAAGTGTCTTTAAGCAAGGGGGAAGTGGGTATTAAAATGAGCAAAGAAAAGACACAATTAGAAGAGGAGGGAAGATGGATGTTCTGTAACCTTTTCTCAGAGACTTCTTCTACGTTACGTCCTGTCTTCAACAAGTTTTTGTCTTGGATGATAATAACACATAACAGCCTAGTAAATTGATTTTATAAGTCCTTTCTTCTTCATCTCTTGAGAAGACACTAACTCGTTAGGACCTATCCAGGCAGGAGACAACAATTAGTTTGCTGGAGATGTCAAAAAGTAGCTTCAAAGTTTTGCCAGGAGAAATCCCTTCTGACAGATCGGTGTTGACAATTTTGGCAGCTGCTGAAACAGAAATGCCAAAGTCTTGAGAGCAGGAAGCCACTGCTAACAAAATATCCCAGTGCAGCAGAGCAGTCCGTGATGATGACCATATTCCAGAGAAGAGTAAGGCAAAGATCTGGTTTGATGGTCTTTGCAAGAAGGAATCCATTTTCCTGCCATTTCTTGACCACATACCAAACTTTCATTAACCATTTATTTAAGCATGTATCTAATGCCAAGTACTTAGGACAATTTTTAAATTACACGCAATACTGCAAGACATTTAGGCAAATAGGAAGGAGAAATATACATCTAGTGATAACAATGTACATTTGTTTTTAAGTTATATGATTATTTAGTGCTGACATATTTCACACAGAATGTTGATGTTCCTTTCTGTTCAGTTATCTTTGTAGTTTTTCATATCAGGCCTTAGTGAAGCTTGGCTTATATTTTATTGTGCTAAATATAGTCTTGTACACCAAGCTAGGCAGGTAATTAAAGAAAACTAGTACTTAACTGTAAGTCTCAGAAGCCATTGTTAACTCTGCTGAGGCAGTACTTTTAGTTATTTTCTGAGTCATAGAGCAAGAA
Source organism: Lithobates pipiens (assembly GCF_037356315.1). Lineage (NCBI taxonomy): Eukaryota > Metazoa > Chordata > Amphibia > Anura > Ranidae > Lithobates > Lithobates pipiens. Next base: position 418,599,765 of record NW_027507758.1, on the reverse strand, counting down.
CAAGCATACATATTTGGAGTTCTGACTGCAGTCAGTGATTACTTATTACATGATTTTATCAGGTCAGTGATTCACAAACTATTGAAGACAGTGCCAGACAAGAAGCATTTTTAGAAGGTCAACTGTGGATACTTCTGTATTTCTCTTACCGAAGGTTCAAATCAAATATCAAATTCACAAAGCTAAAACACTATAGTAAGTATACGTATTTGGAAAATTCAGTCCAAAAAAAACTTACAGTCACATGGCTAAATTAGGGAGCCTTAACTTCATGTTAAAGCTTTGTGGCTTGAGCCTATAGTGGTAATCTCCATGCAACTATGTCGCCCTTCATTAAAAGCCCACCATGTTTCTTTTTTCCTAAAATGTCTTTAGTATAAACCTTGCCTGTCTGAAACCATCTACTTACAGCAAAGTTGAGATTTATTTCTTCTCTAGTCGAAGTAAGCACATTCCCACACTTAATTTTCCATACCAAGTCTGTGGTTTGGCAAAGCCTTGAGATGAAGTAATTTTGAATAAATCTATTCTGTTTGCCCTTCCTCCATTTGTAGGATAGCGAGTTTTGTCATGGTATCTCAGGAAATTCTAGTCCAAAGAAACTTTACATTCTGGATTTTGTAATAAAACTTAACCAACGTTTTAACTGCTAATAAACAAATATTCAATAAGGCAAAGAACAAAAGGGACTAAAAGGGAAGTCCACTGCTCGTCAATAGCATCTGCTGTCGCCCGTTGGCAGACTGGCATAAGGGGGAAGAACTACACCATTGTGCGCTGCCCTACTCCGCGAAAGAAGGAACGGGGAAGGGGAAGAAAGGAAAAACTTCCATGCAAAATAATTCTCTTCAGCACCCTTCCCTAATTGATAGTAGTGCCCCGCTCCTAGAAAGTGATGTTAGCAACCTGTACCCCACAAAGAGTTATAGGAAAAGGAAAAGGACCTTAGCCCTGGAAAAGGTCTTGAGCCTCTGGAGCTGACCCACTACAAAAGGAGTATGCGGGGGAAAACGAACAAAAGGGGAGGGGCGGGACCTACTAGTCCTGGGGGGATACAACGATATCTGGTGGGGGAGACAAGTACGATGGAAAACAGCCAGGAAACCCCCAGCCAGAGGACATTAAGAAAATCAGGCGCGGGCAGCAGCAAAACTATGGAGACGGGAGAGGGGCGGGGAGCGGAAAAACCTAAGGACTTATGCCCAACTCGCACTAGGATGGGGGGGGTTAGCTCCCGAGAAGATGACAAGGTTAAAAGAAGGGAAGAATCGGGGAGAAAAGGAGAGGCCCCTCCCCAACCCGAAACTCAACCTGAAACTCAATCTGATATAGAAGGAGACCCAGTGCTGGCGGAGCCACAAGCGACCCTGGGCATGCTGAAAGAGATATTTATAGAGGCATTGTCTAAAGTAGAAACTTCACTTAAATCCGATATAGCTGGGATAAGGGCGGACATTGGCCTAGTACTAGGCAGGGTGGAGGAAATGGAGGAAAGAATGAATGGGTATGAACAGAAACTGAGGGACCTAAGCGAACAAGTGAAATCAGCCCAAAAAATAAATAGAGCAATCCTATATAAAATCGAGGATCAGGAAAACCGCGGAAGAAGGAAAAACTTAAGGATAAAAGGTTTGGAAGAAAAATTTAAAAATGAAGATCTCCCTAAGGTGATGCGGGACCTGTTTAATCCCATCCTAGGAAGAGCGGAGGATGAAATACTAAAAATAGATAGAGTACACCGAGTCTTGGGATATCGGCCCCAAGCCACAGAAAAACCAAGAGATGTAATAATCAGATTTCATTTCTATGAGGAAAAGGCGCTAGTACTGGGGAATGTCCGAAAGAAGGATAAGATTATGTTCCAGGAATCTGAGATACAGATATTCTCAGATCTGGCGGGGGAAACACTGAGGAGAAGAAGGCTTCTTAAACCCCTGACAGATCTGATGAGGTCATTAAATGTTCCCTATCAATGGGGATTTCCAGCATGTCTTAGGGGAAGCAGAGACGGCCGCACTGCAGTATTAAGGTTCCCAGAGGACTTAACGGACTTTTGTAATAGGCTAGAAATCCCCCCACCATCAATTCCAGGATGGGAGGAGGGCGGGGGGAATAATGGAAGCAGTGGGGCCATGCAGTGGTCTAGGGTTGGGGACAGGGGGGGGAGAGACGGGGTATAATCACCATCAGTGGGGAGCGGGGGGTGGGGGCAGGGGAGGGGACGCGGGTGCTTCGATAGGCTGTGATCGAGGCGGCCCTCCCAAAGAAAGCTAGGCGGGCAAAAGGTGACCTGCGGGTCACCGGGACACCTATGCGAGGAACAAAAATGGAATTTGTTCACTCCTCTGAAGGGAGGAGGGGGGGAGGAGGGTGGGGGAGGGTTAGGGAGGGAGGGGGTCGGGAAGGGGGAGGGTGGAAGGGGGGGGTGGGATGGGGGGCAATCTCTCTCTCAAATAGGGGACATGTACTCTCTCTCGCGCTCTCTCGTCTCCCCCTCCTCTCGCTCCCCGCGTTGACCTCCGGCGGGGGGCGGGGGGTGGGGGGAGGGGAGGAGGTTGGGCGAGATATGACAAGGTTGAATTTGATAACATACAATGTGAGGGGTATAAGTACTCCCCAAAAAAAGTTTAGAGTAAACAAGGAGCTAGAATTATACGGGGCGAATGTGATCTGCCTGCAGGAAACGCATATGTCACACGAGGCTAGAGGGAGATTGACATCTTGGAAGTTCCCTACATGGTTCTATGGTGACTCTACTACATGCTACGCTAGGGGGGTAGCAATAGGATTCGAGAGGAGTGTCAGGTTCGAAGTTGAGAAACAAATGGCCGACCCGGAAGGGAGATTTTTGTTCATAAGGGGAAGAATCTCGGATGGAGTATACACTTTTGCGAACATATATGCCCCAAATAGGGACCCAGATAAATTCCTAAGGAAGGTCCTGGATTTATTGGCAGAGTTCAGAAAAGGTAAACTGATAGTGGCGGGGGATCTGAATATGTGCATCGACCCTCGGGTGGACTCTTCAGCGGGGTCCCCCCGATGGACGGGGCTCAGATATAAAAAGATAAAGGCTATGCTTTTAGAATTTCAGTTGGTCGACGCTTGGAGGATTAAACATCCAAATAGCAGAGACTATACCTTCTACTCATCGGTGCATGGGACATTTACACGAATCGACTATGTACTGATTGAACATCAAATGCTCCCAGCACTCAAAGATATAGTAATAAAACCTATCTCCCTATCTGACCATGCCCCAGTTATGGTACAGCTGGAGCTAGCAACAGACCAGGCCAAAAGAGAGACATGGAGATTAAATGAAGCGCTAATTCAGGACCCAGAGACTAGAAGTAGGATCGAAACAGAGCTGGAAGAGTTCTTTATAAGAAATGACTCCCCAGAGGTTACGAGGGGTACGATATGGGAGACCCACAAAGCATTTATAAGAGGAATTTTAATAAGCATCGGGACAGGGAAAAAAAAGGAAACAGGGAAAAGGCTACAAGAGTTAAATAAGGAGATTTGGGAATTGGAGCAACGAACAAGACCAAAGGGGATCCCAGAGAGAGTAGAACTAAAAGATAAGAAGCTAGAATTAGAAGGACTTATGGAGAAGGAAAGGGTGCGAGTCAACCACTGGGCAGAGAGTATAAGATACCAGGAGGGGAATAAATCTGGGAAATGGTTAGCAAGAGTAGTGCGGGAGAGAAGAAATGTGTCCTTCATATCAAAAATAAAAAATGAAAAGGGGGAAATGAAGCACTCCACTCCTGAAATCGCAACGGTCTTTCATGGTTATTATAGCCAGCTATATAAGGTAGGACAGGGAAAGGAGAAAAGCAGGAATAAAAAAGATACTAGCGAGTACCTAACAGGAATAGAGTTCCCTACAGTTCCAGAGGATGAGTTAGAGAGGTTAGACGCCCCGGTAACGGTAGACGAGGTGGTGCGGGCAATAAGGGGGATGGCAATCGGGAAGAGTCCAGGCCCGGATGGGTTCCCAATCCTTTATTATAAAAAGTTTGAAAAAATACTGGCGCCCAAACTATGCGAGTATATGAACGCAGTCGCAGAAGGGGAAGAACTTAGGGAAGAAGCACTGATGGCTTACATAACCTTGATATTAAAGGAGGGGAAGGATCCAACAACCCCGGGGAGTTATAGACCGATCTCTCTTCTGAATACGGATGTGAAGATATTTTCAAAAGTGATAGCAGAAAGGCTAAAACCATTACTACCCCAATGGGTCCATAGCGATCAAACGGGGTTTGTCATGGGAAGGGAGGGTAGAGATAACTGCCTTAAAACCCTCATGTTGATCCATGGAGTGGAAAGCAGCGGATCCCCAGTCGCCCTGTTATCAGTGGATGCTGAAAAAGCATTTGACAGGGTCGACTGGGGCTTCATGTTCGAGACCTTAGGATATCTGGGATTAAAAGAAAAAACATTGCGATGGATAAAAGCATTTTACTCCCACCCGACGGCAAAAATAAAAATTAACGGTAACCTTTCCCCAGTAGTAAAGCTATATAATGGAACCAGACAGGGGTGTCCTCTGTCTCCAATGCTGTTTGTTCTGGCCTTGGAACCTTTGTTGGTCTCGATTAGGAAAAATGAAGATATAAGGGGAGTGAGAATTGGTAGAGAAGAGTATAAGGTGTCTGCGTATGCAGATGACATATTATTTTATGCTTCAGAACTCAGGGTGACTCTCCCAAATATAATTAAGGAGATCCATAGATATGGGAGGTTGACAAATTTTAAGATCAACATGTCAAAAACTGAAATTCTGAACATAACAGTACCTAAAAAAGAACAAGAGGAACTCCAGAGCTCTTTCCCCTTTATTTGGTGTAGGGAGGAGCTGAGTTATCTGGGGGTAAGAATTACGCCCACATTGTCATCTGTATACGCGGCCAATTATACATATATATTAAATAAGGTCAAAGAATGTTTTAAAAGTATGAGATATAAACCCTTGTCACTAATAGGGAGAGTAAATGCGTTAAAAATGTTCATTTTACCAAAATTGACATATATGTTCCAAATGATCCCAATAAAAGTTCCGCAGGAGTTCTTCACGAAACTTAAAACTCTAACTTTAAAATACATATGGGGACGTAGGAATCCCAGGATCTCTTATGCGACTCTGGAAAGGGGGAAAGTAGGAGGGGGATTAGCAGCCCCAAACTTTAGAAGATACTATCAGGCAGCAGTAATCTCACGAGTGGTGGATTGGGTGTATGACAAAGGGGATAAAGGGTGGGTAAATATAGAGAAAACACAAAGCGGAGTTAATCTAGGAAAAAGGATCTGGATACCAAGGGATTTTCGCGATTTGGGGAGGAGCACTAATCCACTAACTACTAATTTGTTCAAAACATGGGATAAAGTGGGCGAATCAAATCACTGGCAGTACAACTCACCTTTAATTTCTTTATTAGACACAAGTTTTTTTAAACCAGGGAAGGAGGAATTTGTTTATTTCACTAGATGGGCAAAAAAAGATGATATTTTACTGAAAGATGTGATGAACGGGGATAGATTTTGCACTTTAGGAGAAATAAGACAAAGATGGGGAAGTAGGAACTTAGATAGCTGGAGATATGCACAAATTAAACATTTTGTTCAGACCTTGCCTCGGCCACTCCGAGGGACAGGAGATATCAGACCAATGGAGAGAATGCTCTCGGATTCGAGCTGCAAGAAAAAAAGTATGTCCAAAATGTATAAAATCTTACAGGAGGAAGAGGACCCAGGGGAACCACTATTCCTGAAAAAATGGGAGGAAGAGTTGGGCTCCGTGGGGGATAAGGAACGTAGAAAGAAGATCTTAAGAATAGCAGGTACAATATCTAGGGACAATATGTCATTAGAGATGTCATTTAAATTAATGGCAAGATGGTATGTTGTCCCACAAAGAGCGCATAAGAGGAGAGCAGGTATATCAGCACTATGTTGGCGGGGCTGCGATAAGGTGGGAACCTTTGCACACATATGGTGGGAGTGTGGAAAGATTGGCCCATACTGGGAGAAAATTATAGAAAATATTCTCCGAATAACAGGGGAAGAGGTAAAAAAGGAACCATGGACATGCCTGTTTCACGATACTGACAAAACACTGGGGGAATATAAAAACTCATTGATCCCTCACTTATTGATTGCAGCAAAAAGCCTGATCCCAAAGAAATGGGGCACCCCCGAACCCCCATCTATGAGGGAATGGTTAGGCAAAATAGAGTGGGTAAGATCAATGGAGGAATCAATATCTAGAAGAGGGGACCAAGTGGAAACTTACTTCAGTAAGTGGGGAAAATGGCTGGAGTTTAAGAAAACAAGGGAATATCTCAGAATGAGTGGATCCGAGGGGAAATGAGGGGGGGAGCGCGGGGGAGAGATGGAGAGAGAGAGAGGGTAGGGAGGGAGCGGGTTTAGGGGGGGGGTTGGGGATAGATACGAAAATGGAATGGGCAGCATACTTTTTGTGATATACTTCTTCTCTGAAACCTTAATAAGATAAACAAAGAATTAAACAGAGGAAAATGTTAAAAAGGTTTGCATGTGATGTGAAAATAGCACTGCCAACAGGCAAAATGGTGGCGATAAGAAGAAGGAACTAAGGTAACAAGGGCGCAAAGTTAGCCACAATTTGATGAAGAGAGATCATGGCGTGCTGTATACTGATGCAAAAAAAAAAAAAAAATAAGGCAAAGAACAAAATGTAACTACCCATATTTTGTTCAGTGATATGATTCCAGTAAAATTTAAACTAAGTGGTAAACTTTGCAGATTACTTTTATTTTATGCTGTTATTTCCTTATTTATTATTCTTGATTAAGTTGTTTCTTTTTTCTTCATAGTGTAGGCTTTGCTTTGTGCACTGGTGCGCAGTCATGTTGGAACAGGAAGGGTCCATCCGCAAACTGTTCCCACAAAGTTGGGCACATGAAATTGTCCAAAATGTCTTGGTATTCTGATGCCTTAAGAGCTCCCTTCATTGGAACTAAGAGGCCAAGCCCAACCCCTGAAAAACAACCCCACACCATAATTCCCGCCCTCCACCAAATGAATTGGACCAGTGCACAAAGCAAGACATGGATGAGAGAGTTTGAGGTTGAGATGGAGGAACTTGACTGATCTCAACTCGATAGAACATCTTTGGGATGAATTAGAGTGGAGACTGCGAGCCAGGCCTTCTCGTCCAACAATAGTATCTGAATTCCCAAATGCGCTTTGGGAAAAATAGTCAAACATTCCCATAGGCACACTCTTAAACCTTGTGAACAGCCTTCCCAGAAGAGAAGCTGTTAGCTGCAAAGGGTAGGCCAACTCAGTATTGAACCTTAAGGACTAAGACAGGAACGACATTAAAGTTCAAGTGCGTGTAAAGGCAGGTGTCAGAATACTTTTGACAATATAGCGTACATATACTGTATACTGTGTGTGTGTATATATATATATATATATATATATATATATATATATATATATATATATATTCCCTTCTAGATTGCAAGCTCTAACGAGCAGGGCCCTCTGATCCCTCCTGTATTGACTTGTATTGTAAGTGTACTGTCTGCCCTCATATTGTAAAGCGCTGCACAAACTGTTGCCGCTATATAAATCCTGAATAATAATATGTCACAAGAAATATATATATATATATAAATAAGCAGTGGTAGAGTCTTCCCGGGAGACACTGCTTATTTCTTGTGACATGTCTATTTGCAACCATGGAAATGTGAGTGTAATATTTTATTTTTATTAAAAAAGGATTTTAAAAAAAAAACGTTATTACACTATTTTGGCTTTATCCTTCCATCCCCTATGTCCAAGCTGATGCCGGAGTTGTCTCTCTAAAAAACGGTGACCATAAACAGTCCACTATACCGTAAAGATCACCCATCCTGCGATCCACGGAAATATGGAATGCTGAATCCAATGTCTCAGTAGTTGGAATTACAAGCCATTTTTGACCCCTTAGACATAAGTCTATTCGGGTCATCTTTTTCCGGTAAGCCTGTGCTTCGTAAGGTGGTGGGAATTGCACAACGGTGAAATTGCCTATGGTTACATCATATTAGGATTTGTTGCCTTCACTGCAACCAGTCGGGATTCATATTTGCACATCCATGTTCACCAATATATGGACTTGATTGTTTGTATATTCTTTTTTTCGTACATCCACGTTCACTAACACATGGACTTGATTGTTTGCACATTCTTTTGTTCTTTGTAAGATGTTATCCCCAGATTTGGGGTCATGGTTTTCAAGTAAGATATATTTACATTGACACATTTTTTGATCCTTATATACATTTTTGTTTGCACGTATATTGTTCACTTTTTTATGCGTTTTTTCTTTGTGTCTTTTGGGTCAAACCCCTTTGAATATCACAGCAATATACGTTTAGCGCCTAAACTTCACATCTTTTATGCTGGTTCAGTATGCCTTCAATTTTGAATAAATCCCCAACAGTGTCACCAGCAATGCACCCCCACACCATCACACCTCTTCCTCCATGCTTCACGGTGGGAACCAGGCATGTTGAGTCCATCCGTTCACCTTTTCTGTGTCGCACAAAGACACGGTGGTTGGAACCAAAGATCTCAAACTTGGACTCATCAGACCAAAGCACAGATTTCCACTGGTCTAATGTCCATTCCTTGTGTTCTTTAGCCCAAACAAGTCTCTTCTGCTTGTTGCCTGTCCTCAGCAGTGGTTTCCTAGCAGCTATTTTACCATGAAGGCCTGATTCACACAGTCTCCTCTTAACAGTTGTTCTAGAGATGTGTCTGCTGCTAGAACTCTGTGTGGCATTGCTAATCTGAGCTGCTGTTAACCTGCGATTTCTGAGGCTGGTGACTCAGATGAATTTATCGTCCGCAGCAGAGGTGACTCTTGATCTTCCTTTCCTGGGGCGGTCCTCATGTGAGCCAGTTTATTTGTAGTGCTTGATGGTTTTTGCCACTGCACTTGGGGACACTTTCAAAGTTTTCCCAATTGTTCAGACTGACTGACCTTCATCTCTTAAAGTAATTATGGCCACTCGTTTTTCCTTACTTAGCTGCTTTTTTCTTGCCATAATACAAATTCTAACAGTCTATTCAGTAGGACTATCAGCTGTGTACTGTATCCACCTCCTGCACAACACAACTGATGGGCCCAACCCCATTTATAAGGCTTGAAATCCCACTTATTAAACCTGACAGGGCACACCTGTGAAGTGAAAACCATTTCAGGTGACTACCTCTTGAAGCTCATCAACAGAATGCCAAGAGTGTGCGGAGCAGTAATCAAAGCAAAGGTGGCTACTTTGAAGAACCTAGAATGTAAGACATATTTTCAGTTGTTTCACACTTTTTTGTTCAGTATATAATTCCACATGTGTTAATTCATAGTTTTGATGCCTTCAGTGTGAATCTACAATTTTCATAGAAATGAAAATAAAGAAAACTCTTTGAATGAGAAGGTGTGTCCAAACTTTTGGTCTGTAAGTATATATACACACAGTGATGTTAAAAAGTGTTTGCCCCTTCCTGATTTTTTTTTTTTTGCATATTTATCACACTTAAATGATTCAGATTATCAAACAAATGTTAATATTACACAAAGATAACCCCAGTAAATTTAAGATGGAGTTTTTTAATTATTATTTAATTTATTAAGGGAAAAAAGCTGTTTAATCCTGCCTGGCCCTATATGAAAAAGTAATTGCCAAATGCTAAATCATGAATAAACTGTGATTAACCACAATGTTTTGGAAAGCTGAGTTAAATTTCACTTGCCACACCCAGGCCTGATTACTGCCAGACCTGTTGAATCAAGAAATCACATAAATAGAAGCTTTCTGACAAAGTGAAGCAGATCACAAAAAGCCACACATCATGCTACAATCGAAAAAAAAAATTCAAGAACAGATTAGAAACAAAGTAATGTACATGTATCGGTCTAGGGAGAGTTTCAAAGCCATTTCTAAGGTTTTGGAACTCCAGTGAACCATGGGAGAGCCATTATCCACAAATGGAGATAACGTGGAACAGTGGTGAACCTTCCCAGGAGTGGCCGGCCTACAAAAATTACTCCAAGAGCATGACGATGACTCATCCAGGAGGTCATAAAAGAACCCAGAACAACATCTGAAGAACTGCAGGCCTCACTTGTCTCAGGTAAGCTCAGTGTTCATGATTCAACAATAAGAAAGAGACTGGGCAAAAGGGGCATCCATGGAAGAGTTGCAAGGCCAAAGCCACAGCTGACCAAAAAGAACACAAAGGCTTATCTCACATTTACCAAAAAACATCTTGATTATCCCCTAGACTTTTAGGCAAATATTCTGTGGACTGATGAGACAAACATTTTACTTTTTGGAAGGTGTGCGTCCCATTACATCTGGAATAAAACGAATACAGCATTTCATAACAAGAACATCATACCAACAGTCAGACATGGTGGTGGTAGCATGATGGTCTGGGGCTGCTTTTCAGCTTCAGGGCCTGGACAACTTACCATAATTGATGGAACCATGACTTCTGAGCTCTACCAGAAAATCCTAAAGGAGAATGTTCAGCCATCAGTTCGTGACCTCAAGCTCAAGTGCGCTTGGATTATGCAGCAAGACAATGATCCAAAACACTATAGCAAGTCCACCTCCAAATGGTTCAAACAAATCAAAATGTAGGTTTTGGAGTGGCCTAGTCAAAGCCAGGCCTTAAATCCAATTGAGATGTTGTATCATGACCTTACACAGGCCTCTCATGCTGAAAAACCCTCCAATGTGGCTGAATTAAAACAATTCTGCAAAGAAGAGAGGGCCAAAATTGCTCCACAGCAATCTGAAAGACTCATTGCCAGTTTTCGCAAATGCTTAAATGCAGTTGTTGCCGCCAAGGGTGGCACAACCAGTTATTAGGTTTAGGGGGCAATTACTTTTTCACATAAAGCCAGGCAGGTTTGGACAGCTTTTTTGCCTTAATAAATAAGACCATCTTTTAAAAATTGCATTTTATTTACTCTGGTTGTCTTTGTGTAGTAATACATTTTTTTGATGATCATTTAATTGTGACAAATATGTAAAAAAAATAAAAAATCAGAAAGGGGGGAAATACTTTTTCACATCACTGTTATATTTATATGTGTGTGTGTGTGTGTGTGTGTGTGTGTGTGTGTGTGTGTGTGTGTGTGTGTGTGTGTATGGTATATGGCTCTTGTAGAAAACTGTCAGAAAAATGCATGACACATTGGGGTTTACTTACTGAAGCAGTATAGCACATTCCCTTTTAAGTGAATAATTACCTTGCACAGTGACTCTTCTTTGTGAATAAGGTAGAACAAAACGAAATTTCACATTGCAGAGAATACTTTATTATTTGCAAAAGAAAAAAAAGAAAAATTAATTTTGGCTTGCACATGATTGAATGATTGAATATAGCACATCTTCAGCTCATTCACTGAACTAATAGAAAGTTTACTTTGCAGAGAGAAAGCAAACAAGCTCTATTCCTAAAAAATCAGGTTCATAATGTATTTCTGAATATCGTATATTACTCCACTAATTTACAGGCAATCATATTGATTAGGAAGAACTTATTACATATCATGAAAGAATTGTTCACATTGCGTTTGTGGCCATTTTTGACAATAACTGCAAAAGGACACAGGGTTCTAAAGAGTTCCGGTGCTTTTCGAGAGTATTCATCACAACAGGAGTTGCTCACAAATCTAAACCTTTAAAACTTTGCAGCACCCCTGAGAGCAACAAATTGAGAGAGATTAATTCTGTGCTATTGTACCCCTCATTACCAGAAGAGCTGAAGTAGGTCAAACACAAGTTAATCTCTTCAGTTCCACTTCTGTACATGCAAGTTAAAATAGGCATTACCTTGTATGGGCCAGATTCACTGAGGTATAATCCTCCCGAGAGATGAACCATGTACATCCACAAGGAAGTATAACTGAAGTCAAACATTCCACCAAAATGTTCATTTTAAATAGTTTTAAAAACATACAGAAGTCTTAAAAAGCACAACCAGTTAAAGTTAAACTGGCAGTTTGGAGATAAATAAATAAATAATAAATTTTTTTCCAGCGAAAAGACAGCTGTAGTGTGGTTGCCATGGGTAACACCTTTACTTTCTATTCCGCTGGGTTTTGTAATTAAGTTCTGGCTGCAATTATAAAAAGGCTGAGATCAAAGAAAACTGCAATACACATTACAGAATCAGGCATCCAACTATTGCAGGATGTAAATTCTGGCAAATCTGCAAACTAAAGTATATTGGTTTAAAAAAAGAATTATAAAATTGTTTAAGATACTGTTGAGCAGCCACAAAAAGCTTGAGTGTTTGTTACTTTCTGACAACTGTGATATAAAGGAAAACTCTATAATGATAAGACAAGAAAGAATAAACAAAGTTTTGCACATATAAAGCTATTCTTTAAAAAAAACCTGGGACAGTTTTGCCCTTGTAAAATAGTTTTTTCCTTCTGTTATTTTTATTTATTTGTTTTAAGAATTTCAATATCATTTTATTTTGCTTGAATTTTGTATGTTTACTTTTTCATGTGATGTTTATTGATTTCTGGGTAAAAGTATTATTCATTATTTTGTTTAATAATGCTGTTAAAATTATTAATGTATTATTATGATAAGTAATTATTCATTCTGTGCTGTATATTATTGTCATCTTTAGATTTTAATTACTAAAGTTCAAGGTACTGGAATGAATGAACAAATGAACAACTTGTATAGCGCTATATATGCAAACTAAATCGCCTCAGGGCACTTTGTTTTGCTGCCAGTGTCTGTCTGGGTTTTCAGAAGAGATGGATCTTGAGCTTCTTCCTGCAGGCCAGACAGTTTTTTTCCAAGCGGATGTCCGCAGGTAGAGCATTCCATATCCATGGTCCTTGGACTGCGAACCTTCCCTCGCTTTTTAATTTATAACGGGTTTGGGGATGTGGAGGAGGTTCTGGTTAATTGACCAGAGAGTGTGACCTGGGGTGGAGTTCTTTATTTTGTCGCAGAGGTATTGCGGGGCTTTTCCTTGTGTACATTTATGAATGAGGCAGAGGGTCTTGAATGTAACTTGATCCTTCACGGCTAGCCAATGGAGGGTCCTCAGGGACAGGGTGATTGATTCCCATGTTTTTTTTTTCCAGTTAACAGTCTGGCTGCTGTGTTCTGGACAGTTTGTAGATGTGAAATTTGGTATTTTGGAAGTCCTAGGTAGAGGGAATTTGCGTAGTCGAGTCAGGAATTGATGATTGTTCCAACTACTGCTGCTGTATCTCCTTCCAGGATGAAGTGGATGAGTCTCCACAGTAGGCGAGGAAGGTAGTGAGATCCGCTGACTACTGATCCTATTTGTGCATCCATCATCATGTTTGAGTCACAGATGACTCTGAGGCTTTTGGCTTTAGTAATGGGGGTGATGGGTTGTCCGAGCAGGGTGAGTGGTGTGGACATCGTGCCAGGGTTTTTGTTCCGGTTTGCGTGGAGGAAGAGGAGTGATAAAGTAGATCCTGGTTGCTGATGATTTTGAAGAGTGGGCAGAGATAGATGTTAAAGAGCACGGGTGACAGGGGTGATCCTTGAGGGACTCCGTATGTAATTTTTCGAGCTTCCGAAGTAAACGTTCCTAGATTCACTTTCTGAGATCGGCTCCCTTTGAAGGATGCAAACCAGGGTAAGTCTGAGTCTGCAAATCCAGCTAGTTCTGTGAGATAAGTGAGCAGGGTTTTGTGGTCTACTGTGTCGAATGCTGCACTGAGGTCCAGCAGCACCGGGAGACAAGATTCTCCTTCATCTGCTGCTTCGAGGGTGTCATTCCAGGTTTTGAGGAGTGCAGTTTCTGTCCCGTGGCCAGGGCGGAAACCAGATTGTAGTGGGTCCAAGAGTTTATGGGTGTCCAGATGGAATTGTAGCTGTTGTACTATTGCTTTCTCGATAATTTTGGAGAAGGTGTTGAGGCTTGTGACAGGTCTGCGGTTGTTTGGAACTTTTGAATCGAGGTTAGGTTTCTTTAGGAGAGGTTTGATTGTGCCTTGCTTGAAGGAGGTCGGGACGATTCCTTCTTTAAATTACTGGTTTATGAGGTATGTCATAATAGGTGCCAGGATGTCGGTACATTCTTTCAGAAGTTTTGTGGGAATAATATCGTTTGGCGATGTGCTGTCTCAGAGGTTTCTGATGATGTTTTTGGTGGTGTCAACGGTGATTGGGACCAGAGTAAATCTCAGTGGTTGTAGAAACTTTGTGTGTTTTTTTCTTCTTGTTCTGGCCAAGTAGGGTTACATGCTATGTTCTGCTGAATTATTTCCTGAATGGTTGCGATTTTGTCAATGAAAAAAATCAGATAGCTCATTGCAGAATTCTTGTGTTTCATTTGCTGGAGACTCTAAAAAGGTGGGGTTCATAGTCTGGGCAACTAGTTTGAAGAGTGCTGGAGGGCGGTTTATGGCTTTTGAGACGGTTTTGGAGAAATGTGCTTTTTTTGCTATGAAGATGGCTTTGTGGTATCTTGTGGTGAGTGATTTGTAATTTATGTGGCTTTCCATTGTTGGGTTCCTTCTCCATGCTTCTTCAGCTCTTCTGCTTTCTTGTTTCAATGATGTAAGAGAGTCATTGAATCAGCTTGAATTGTTTTTGCGGGTGGGTGCTCTGCATATTGGTGCGACTATGTCTGCTGTCTGTAATAATGCTGTATTAAGGGAGTTGAGTGTGTCTTCAGTTGAGTAGTTTTGGGTTAACAACGCTATTCTGTTGGATAGTGTAGTTTTGAAGAGTTGCGAGTATAGTTTCTTCTGTGATCTTGTCCAGTGTATTGTCATTGAGTGTGTCGGTATTTCGTAAGTGATGTTTATTTTGAATTTACCCATTCTTATTTTTCATCCCTTAATTTTGTTTCTTTCCTTACAGGCCCTCTGCATTTTGCAGTACCAGAATTACTTCCCTCTCTATTCTGTATATTTCCATGCTCCTGTTTGGATGTTAATAATGCTTAGTGAAATTATTTTTTAAGAAAAGTATATGGCCAAATCTTTAAAGGCTGGCAGCCCAATCTCACCACTTATGGACAGCTGCAGATATATGGAAATCATTGATCACCAAAAAAAGTTATATTATTTGAATTAAATGTAGATATTAAAATGTATTACTGCTAAATAAATAAATATATACATAAATAATCTCATTGTGGGTTGGTGGGGTTGGATGCCAATAGGCCATCAATGTGCTTCAGTAAGATAACTGTCAGCTGTGCAGTCTGTTTACTAAACTTCTAACACGGCTAAGGGGTTTTATGATGTGCCTGCCAATATTTCTGATAAACTGCTCCACATTCTGAAGTTATTCTACAGGGAGGCTGTGCTCCTTGAACTTTCAGACAAAAAAGAGCATGAATCAAATCAAGGTATTATATGAATATTTAGAATTATCTAACAATGTTTGTGTGTAATAAATGCCAGCCTTCGCAAATAGATTTTGCTGTTTTATGTGAAATTGTTATTGCATAGTTTGGCACATTATGAAACAAGAAAAATGATTGTAGTAATGAGTTATCATACCCCAACATAAGAGTTTGAAGAAGGCATTTGCAAACTATAGATTGTAAGTGAAAGAAAATATTTTGTTCAAAATAGAACAACCAATTCAACTCATTCTGCATAGTAAGGGATATACCATCAGGTAATTAACTCACAAATAAAAAGTATAATTAAAGTGAAATATATTCATACTTTAAAGTGAAAATATTACCTTGTGTTTCATGCAATGCTGCTGCCTTGGAGACGAGCCTAAACATTTAGATACAAGACTTTGTGAAGGATCAGCTAAACCGATCTCTGATTTTTTGCTTCGGTGAAGATCACATGACCGAATAGGTATAATTTGGAAAAGCAACATTATGGAGAGTCTGGCAGAGTTTGCTCCCAGAAAAGATACTGTGAGTAGTGGAGCCACGGCACCTGCCCTGAAGAAACGGCATGAGCAGGCCATTCCTTCAGTGCGCATGTGGCGATGACATTGGCGCAATCGTATATGGTAAATATCTCCTAAATTATGCAGGTTTAGGAAATATTTACAGTACCTACAGGTAAGACTTATTATAAGCTTACCTGTAGGTACAAGTGATGTAACTAGGTTTACAACAACTTTAAGTATAATGCAACATGTGCATTAAAAATACAAGCTATTTAGAAACATGGTAATGTGGCCTAGGGGTAATAGAAAGTAAAATTACAGGAGTCAGTGAGTTGTTTGGTTTTAAGTTGCATTGTATTTACAATGTTGTACTTAAACCCATTTGAAAAGACTCTCTCACTGCTGTATGGTATGTTTTATACAATACCTTGTCTATTAGCCTTGAAAATGGACAGAATTTATTTATAATGTTCACCTCTAATAGCCTTTAAGTTCAGATTTCTCAGACTTCCCACATGATTTGATGAACTTACTACAAATCAAATGTAGGGAGTTTTGCTCATTCCTTCTGGCATTTATTGTAGAAGGGGTTTAATTAAGTTAGTAGACTTTTAGAACTCCATGCATGCTTTTACACATTCAAGTCCTTTAAATTACATACAAAATTATACATTTAAATGTTTCTGTACAGCTACAGAAAATACAGAATATATGATAATCAGCATATATGTAAGTTTGCATGTAGTGTATGGCTTTATATTAGCTGCCACTGGAATGAAGCCAAATGAGAGTTTGAAGTTTCCTTCTATGAGGCAAGAATTTAGTTGTGTGATGGAAAATATGCCCCCCCCCCCCCAAACACCACCAACATCAAATCGTCTAAAATTATTTTCCGTTCTAATAATCTTCTGAATCTTCTGAAACTTTTACATCTCTGTCAGTAAATAGTACTAAATCCTATTTTACATAAGCCAGTTTTAGAAAATTAGGTAATTTATGTTTTGTGCCCCTTTAATAAAAATAAAGCGTAAAGCATAAATCAAATGTAAAATACAGCTTCACAGTATTCCCACACAGGAGACACAATGTTCACATCTACTTATAAGAGATTATCATGAATCTAAAAATATTTAAGATCCATCTATGTCTGCACTATGCATGGAATACATTTCTCAAATAAAGTGCTTTCAAGTTTCATTTTGTTCTCAGCCAGGCTCAACAAATGAGAATTATTTTATTCCCAATGTATCATCCATCCTAATCCTCCAATGTGACTTCTTCAGCTGTTTGAGAAATGGGTTAAGATACACTTTATTTCACTAAAGCCAGTCTTCAGCCAGAATGAAAGTGTTCTTTTCACTTAGCTCCTGGACACATTTGGTAACAATCAAATTCTTATTTCAAGAAGCCCAGAGATAAGGTATCTGTTAGCTCCACACTTGGGTAATTGATCGCATTTGTTTCCTGTACATGGGTTAGACCTCTCCTCCTTTCTCTCTCTTGGCATGTTTCTTATTACCCTCGGCCTTGTTATCCCAGTAAAATGTTTTACTGTGGTGAGTGAGAAGGGGATAGTAATATTACAAACCATCTAATCGGTCATGGCAGCTCTGTTGTTCCTGCTGATGCTCAGCTACACTTAGCACTTTAGTTTTGTACCGTTTTTCTAAAGAGAGGATACACTCTGCCATTCCTGATCAGCTTGCAGGTATAGGAAACACAACATACTTGGCTTATACTTGTCATAACACTACACTCAACACCATAGACTCAACATGGCAGCAAAGGTCATTCCTAAGTGGAACATTTAAAAGCAGCAGAGCGCTATTATTTGTAGAACTGAATATAGAGATATGAGAATTACAAGTAATGGAAAGAGAAAAAATGGGAATGTTATATGATATCCGATCACGTAATAGTTACAAGCAGCATAGATGATTATCTATGAAAGCTATCCAATCTGCTCCCAACATTTTAAAGGTGTACTTTAGGCATAGGTAATTTGCACGGTTAAAATGCATATGTGGACACTGCTTCACCTGCTAAAAGATTTGTATTCCTGTCCAACCAGACCAGATTTTACACAGCCCTGCCAGACAGAACAGCCAGGTTTGTTACATGGCTTTTTCTTCTGTAGAAATAGCAGACTCATTAGCTAATTGCTCTGCTCACTCTGCTCTCCCCTACTGTCAGCATGTTGCACAAAGCCTGAATGGCTTCTATTGCCGCTCCTCAATTTAACATCTTACATCAGCATGTTCCTTGTCAGCACATGTGTTTGCAGTGGACCTGAATGGCTCCTATTGCTGCTCCTCATTTATACATTTTGAGTTTTGCTGTAAGGGGATTACATGAGGCCGATGTTCAATTCAGGAATGTACAGAAACTACAAATAAAATAAATACCTAAACAGAGAATGTATAGGGTAATTTTGTGACTTGTGATAAACAATTTAATTTGACATTTTTTTCATTTTAAATTTTTGGCTTAAATGAAAACAGGCAAATAAGCAAATGTCTTATTCTACCAAACGTACTGTGCATATAGATGTGTGCCATCAATTGTTAACTGTCTTGATTCCTGAATCAGATGATTATCTTCTATTATCAGATAGAGCTGCTTGTAAAATGTCCAAGCAGATCAAAAGTCAACAAATCAGCAGTTCAGATATAACTAGCTGTGACTCCATTGTATTTCATAAAAGATGTGGACTGAATGATTCCACCATATATTAGACCATCACTAGTAACAAAATAATTGTCAAGGTCTGTTGAGTTAAATACAAAGAATGTGTGGATATTAACAGGCCAAACCCTAACAAACATTTATGTATTCAGTTTTGAATGTAATTGTTATTTAACCACTTCATTACCAGGCACTGATTGGCACTATTGTGGGCACTGATCGCCAACTTTATGGTCACTGACAGGCGTTCTTTCTGGGGCCACGATCGGAGTTGCTCCATTAAATTAATGAGTCTGAATACTGATCTATATATGTGAAATACTCTATACCACAACAGCCTTATTCAATAAATGAAGGCAGTACATCAGCATCTACATATAAGGTTTATTACTACTGTTAGTATGCATGGGGGCAACATATAGGGATGAGGTCACCATGGCCCTGGTGGGATATTGTTTTTTGTAACAACTACACGCACTTGGCCACACACTGTGTGCTATTTTTATAGCAACTAAACAATCCTTCATAACTGGTTTTGGTTTTCCCCTATCCTCCGATCACATTTTGTGTCTGGGTGCCCACCCAGGGAGTCCTCTGCATGTCAGCTTTATTTGTAATCTGGATTTACCACTGCAAATTTCTTCTATGAGTCCTGAAGAAGCAAAATGAGAAACGTGTTGACCTATATGGACATGTCTCCACAAAGTGCAAATGTTAATACATTTCAGAGGAAAAGGGAAAAAAAGTAATACTTTGGGAGATAAGTTACAGTTGGTATTTACTTACTATTGTATATAGGAATTGCTTTCATGACCTGTAATAGATCTTCATGTGATTTTACTCAGAAATTTATAATAAAATTTGTACATGTTTTTATGAAAAATTTGTGTGTCCTGCTTTTTTGCATGTAAAGTCCGATAAATATATCTAATTTTGATTTAAGTTTGTCATACCTTACAGGCGTGGCATTACAGTGGTCTTTATTTTGTATAAGCTTTAATAAATATTTAATGACAAATGAGATAATTTATCAGTGTAAAATAGATTTTACCAATTGTCATATAGCTGTAATTTGTTAGGAGTTGGTGCCTTTTAATACTAATTATCAATAATATAGAAATAGTGGCAGACATGTTGAGAGAAATAACAAAAATAAAAAGTCTAAGCAAACTTCGCCTTAACTTTGTCTCAAATAGAGTGTAGCCAATAAGCTTTTAAATTTTCATTTTCTAACCTGTGTGAAATAACTGAAAAAAAAAGTAGCCGATTGGTTGCTTTGGGCAATGGCATCAGTTAAGACATTTTTTTATTAAAGCATTTCTAAATGCAAGTTTTTTTTCTTAAAGTAATAATCATGTCATACTCACCTGCTCTGCGCAATGGTTGCACAGAGCGGCTCAGAACCTCCCCTTTGTGTCTTCTGCCGGCGCTGTCCACTTCTCCTTTTTTTGTGTCTGCCCCCATAGCAAGATGCTGGATATGGGGGCTGACATGCAGGCTCGCTACTGAGCTAGGCAATGTGTGTCTATAGACACTCACAGAGTGGCTCAGCCCTGCTCACAGGATTTGATTGACAGCAGTAGAAGCCATTGTCAATCAAACATTCTGTGTGAAGAGAAAGACAGGGTAGAAGAAATGGAGCCAGGCACAGCATTGGATTGATACAGGAATCAGGTAAGAGTTTAGGGGAGAGGGATGGTACAGCAAGTGGCAAAACAACTTTTATCCGAATGCAGGGAATGTATTAAGGTAAAAACATTTTAGCTTTAATCCCCCCGCTGTCTGGTGCAACTGCATAGGGGACCATAAGGCATAGAAGGCCCATTCGTTTCTGTTTTTCTTTCACTGGTTATCACCAGTATGGAATCTAGGACCAAGCCAAGATGCTTAAATATATATATATATGTATAGTCATAATGCCCGCTGCCACTGGTGAGGTCATAAAGCTTTTGCCAGTCAAGGAGTTCTGTGACTCTTGTGTATGATGCAGTACACAAGGAGACACAAGGAGGTGAGCTACACCAAGGAAGAACTTGCACATTGAATGTAGATTTCCAGCTTGCTTGCAGTAGGCAGACACTGTGCCAACAATCAACTGACTGGTTGAGAACAAACAAATACAGTAAATAGTGCAACAAAGTTCAGTGATAAGTGGGAGCCCACAGATAATTTCATAAACACTAGGTCTTTTCTTTTTGTTTATAATGTATATTAGTATCTGCATAGTTATGCACCTGTATATACAAATTCCAAACATTATAACTCATGACATTACCATACTTGATCAAGTCTAGCTATGTTATATGGCACCTTCACAACATTGGACACTCTGTGATTATAGTTCTAAACATTTACATGTTTATCACTTCCCCAGGAACTTAGAGAAATTGAAAAACTTTTCTCTGTGTACAAATCACTAGAATATGTGATCACAAGTAATAGCTTTTTGAAGATCTAATAAGGTCAGTGACCTCTGATGGCTTACTATTTCCTCTTTACCTTATCTTCATTTCCTTACACTATCTCTGTACCAAAAAAGTAGAGATTATCTGCACTAATCGGAACCTGCTCCACCCTTGTAATTTATGTTTCCTTCATTAGGACTGTAATTTCCTTTTTCAAGTTAGTTTTTGCTGGGTTATAATGTAATATGTAACCCAATTGTTCACTGACTACCTCAGCATTGAATTCCCAGGCACATATTGTTATTAGCATTCAATACCTAAAGTGTGCCAAAAATATGTAAATAAGTGGAAAAAAAAACTCCAAAGAGATTTCAAGTAATTCATTTCCCGAGCACCTCTTTTCACAAAGAGCAAATCCTTTGTTCCCTAACACAAAAATCTAGCAAGGTGGTCATTACACATTATTAGTCTGGCACATAGATGAGCAGTTGTTACATATAGTATGTAGTACTGTAGATACATTATAAAGAGTTGACCCCTTTTCCTTGGGAATGGGACACGTTTTCCTAATTGTAGTAAATGACTTCTGTAAGCTGATATGACTGGTTCTTCTGAAACTGCACATTGCATATCATTATCATCATCCTGTGCACTGTACTGTTGAATATACTGTATGCGCTGGACATTTTTATTGATTTGCACTAAAACACATGGAAAAAGAGCCATGTGTAAATATCTTGTAAAACCTATGCTTTCTACGAGCTAAACTTAATGTGGTTTGGAAGAACTCAGCAAAAGAAAAGTATTCTGTGGATCCAGTTTACTAAAATGTGAAGTGCGGTTAAGTAATGTGATTACAAACATCCAAGCAATTGTAGAAGCATTTCCATAAAGGTGCTTTTCTTTCTCTTGATTGGATGATTAAAGTGAACCACTGCACATTAAATCACAGTGGGGCTGATGTTTAATAGTAGTGCAAGTATCTGAATCTGTCCAATTATGGATCTCTCTACTCAGCAGATTGGGGAAATATAGGGTTGTGCTAAGAGACAGTCAGGTGTGCTGTTGAGTGATCAAATTCAATAGCAATATAGTGTAGTGCAATACTCATAAACCATTAATAGATCTCAATTCATGTATCACCTCTAAAAAATAATAATGAATATTTTAGTAATAAATTATATAAAAGTGTAATAACAACAGAGTCCAGTCTAAATAATATGAAAAAAGACCAATTTAAATTAAAAAATTGTTTTAGTTTAAAAAAAATGTAATTGTTTTAAATAAAAAAAAAACAACACATACGTGTCTTCAATATTATTTCACTTCATCACCAGGTAAAAGACCTGCTAACCTCAAAGGAATAAGAAACACACATATGTCTACATTCCCCAATTCTTTAAATCCACAGAGAAAAATCAATTTGGGATGGCCGTCTCCTCTGGTTTCTCCAATGTGCTCTTACATCCACACACAGATCATAAAAAATATAAGGTACGAACATAGTGTACTCTGTTTTACAAGTTTATTGTTCCCTCACAAGCAAATACACTTACCAAAAACAAGCTTCCAAAGTGCTAAAATGTATTAGTCATTAGCTGACTCAGCACCTTGGCAGAAGAGCGGCATGATGTCACGGGCTCAGCTCCTCCCTCCTAGAAGGGTTGCCCCCCGTAACTGGGCTTCTTTAGTAAAACCCTGGTAAAAAACTGAAGTTAACTGTACTGGTGGGGTGGAATCAATGTTGAGTGTTTTAGCAGGCAACATGTGCTATTTGTTTACTTATCTTAAGAATTAAAAAAGCAAATTTTTGTTATTGGTTAGTTACTAATTGTGCTGGTTGTTTTTGGTTCACTTGAGGGATCAAATTGACAAGCTCAGCAGTATGCACCCACTCCTTTGCTGTCAATCACTGTCTGGCGGTAGGTAGGTGACCTTACCACCAGACAGCAGAATTACATATTTTTTCATCTTTAAAGGAAACCGGTAAGGAAAACGTGGAAGCCTGGCATTGCTGACCTCTTCTGAATTGCTAAGATGGATGCCATGCTGACCCTCGTGCGTCAATATTTTGAATCACTGACTTCAAACTAGTAAGGAGTAGTAAAGTAGTATAAGGACATTTGTTCTTTGTCAAAGATTTAGATAGTATAAAGAAAGACTGCCAGCACAACAGCCAGGATCAGTGATGGCAATCAAAGTATTACTTTTATGGCAAGTTTACTTTAAAGCCCATTTCAGGGCAAAATCTGAAACCATGTGGGAACCTGGTAGACAGTAGATCCCTGTCATGTCACTAGGCAGAATGGGGAAATGCCTTCTTTACATAGGCATCTCCCCATTCTGCAGCTCCGTGACATGATCATGGGCACGGTCATGCTGTACGCGGTGGGCACGCAACCGCTAGTCCTGCCATTTAAAGGGAACGTACAGGTATGCCAATTTGCCCACCACTGCCATTGTGCCGGTATATATCGGCATGCAGCGGTCAGCAAGTGGTTAATGAAGATTTCTAATTAGGATTTTTTTTAGTATATAATTTTTCTTCTATATGAAAACTGCAATGGACAGGGCCTGCATTCATTAGTGTGGTATTGGAAGTGGAACAGGTGACCGACCTGAAGAGGTGTGCTTGCTCTATGTGTTTCTACTGGCTTTTCCATAGGGATATGAGGAGAATGCACTCTAAAGCTATTGTAATATGCAGTAAAGCAGTATTTAAAATCAATCAATAAATAGGAGGAAGAAATAAACTGGAATAATTACATTATTTTGGATATTTTATGATAATGCTTCCTAAAGTTTTACATAATTAAAAAAAAAAAAAAAACTATTTAGTGTTATGCCACGTACACACGACCGGACTCTCCAGCAGACTAGGTCCAACAGAATCAGTCCGTCAGACAATCCGATCGTGTGTGGGCTAATCCGATCGTTTTTCACATAAAAAATCCAATGGACCTAGAAATAGAACATGTTTCAAATCTGTCCGACGGACTCAATTCCTATTGGGAACACCGTTCTTCTGTATGCTGGTCTGATGGACCAAATACGACGCAAGGGAAGCTATTGGTTACTAGCTATTGAACTTCCTTTTTTAGTCCCGTCTTACGTCATCACTTTCAAAAGGAACGGACTTTCGAATGGACTTAGTCCATTCGCATATAGTCAAGTCTGTTCGTTCTGAAGGTCCGTTGGAATTCCGCCGAAAGTCCGTCGGGAAGACCATCGGAACTAGTCTGCCGGAAAGTCTGGTCGTGTATACTCGGCATTAGCCCTGGTTCACAATGATACAATTTTTGATGTGCTCCAAAAGTAAAATAGCATGAGTTTCTATGGAGGCCGTTCACATATATGCAGTGTGATTACAATGCAAATTTAAAAATGGTCTTGTGCAAGTTTATTGCAGTCCGGTGCAATTTGTAGCTACATAGATTTGAATGTAAATCCCATGCAGATCGCTTATCTGTTCGATAAGACACAATTCCAGTAAGTTTCCTGCAAGTCTTTGTTTTGTTCCTTATCACCTATACCTAGTACATGTCAGGAGAGAGAGAGAAAGAGGGTAGCTGACTGTATCCAAATCGCATTAAAAACGCATCAAAATCACTTCTGACCAGCATCAACTAGCACTAGAGCTGCTCCTTAAAATTACACTGCAAAACGGATTCAACTCACACCCCATCAGTGGGAACTTATGCTTACAAGCCATTGAAAGCTGTTTATTTTCTGACCTGCCTTAAATTGATCGGCTCTTCAACCTATATTGTCTCCTGTTTTCATGATAATGGCAAAGACTAGGTACATGATATATTACATATAGAATGACTGAATGGTATTTTGTCAGGGATGTCCACCCTTCTCAAATTACTTCAGACAGATAGAGCTTGAAGACAGGTAGCTAGTGTCCTGCTGTCACTTTAGCTAACCCATAGTGCTCTGAGAATGAGGGAAAGTTAAAGGGTATCTCCACTTTCGTGGGGAAAAAAATAGCAAATAAAGAAAAACTAATATTGCGTATACAATTGCGACACAAGTCATATTGTAAATGAATGTTATTAAAAAATCCCTTACCTTTTCAATCTGCAGTTGCTGTAATTTTCTGAAAATGCAGTGCCACGCAATATGGCTACATGGAGTTGTTCTTTACACAGAATGTGTATTGACCACTCCCCAGGAACATAATTTCCTGTTTGTGTAATTGGCTCACCAAGTTTCCCAGAGGTCTACACTAAGATACAAGTCAGATTTCAGGCATCCGTTGCAACAAAAATAGAATTTTTTGTTAGATACTCCCACTAGGAACACAACTATAGGGATGCAGGTTCCTCATTAGTGCTTGGAAGATGCACAGCTGCTTGATAATTATGAAAGACACTCCCATTAGACCTGCTGAGCACAGGGGCACAGAGGAACAAACAGTGATTTCTTCAGAATAAAAAAAGGTAGGACTCTGCAACAAAGGTTGTTATAATCCTGTCAATGTACATAGATCCCCCAGAGGGGAATGTTTTTTTTCTCGACAAAGTGGAGTTATGCTTTAAAAGTGAATTTGTAAAATACATCTGTGTTCCATTAAGGTGATTTAACTTCACTTCCTCTGCTGTAGACACAGAAGTATGTGAACAGAAATATCTCCATAGTGAAGTAAATCCAATCTTAGATGGCTGTCACCACAGCAAGTGATTCCATCAGATTTCCCCCTCTCCCTCTGCTGGTAACAACTCAAACTTTTGGATTTTCTGTTTCTACTTTCCAAAATGGTCACAAAGACAAACCGAGAGATTTCCACAATGGGGAAAATAAAAAACCTTACCAGGCTTGCTAACCTTTCCACCCCTATCGAAGTTTACAAAAAATAATTTTGGCTTAAGATATACTTTAACTGAGGACTATGACATTGGTATTGCGTTCTTTGAACGTAAAAAAAAAAAAAAAAAAATCTGTGAATATTTAGATGGGGCTCTGTTTTGTATTCTGTCAGATCCTTTGTGCATACAAAATAGTTGTGTGAATGCCATTAGTAATTATTTTATGTAACAGAATCATTTTTAATTAGCTCCTTAAACTGCTTATGATAGTATTTTCTGGCTCAAAACTTATAAATAGTATAAAACTCCCTCACCCATCCTTTCCAAAAAGACAACAAAGCCAGAATATTGCATTCCTTAGCTTTTGCATCCAGATAGAAGATATCCTCCCAGGAATCCTCAAGAGGCACACAATAAGTCTCCTCCGGAAATCAACCTCTCCGAGAGCCCACCTGTAGCCAAGCACAGATAACAGCCCTGTGCAATGAATTAGCTCTTTAAGCTGATTAGAGCAGTTGAGCACAACTCTATTTTATTGACACAATGAAGAGAGGACAGAAAAGGGTCTGAAATGAGAAAATCATTTCCATGCTGACTGAATTATAAAAACAAAAGAGCCTCTCACAGATGCAGCATTCAATTTGTCAAAAAAAGGAAGCCACTTAATAGATAACAATGCATCTGAACAGACAGATGAAATTTAAAACTTTACCATCGGGACAATTAGCAGCTTAACATAACCTTCAATATGCATATATAAAAGTGGATGTTAACTCAAAACTTTAATTAGCCAGTTCAACAAAGTACAAAGTAGAGACTGTATGGTAATTATGGAGCATGTTATTTTTAATCATGTAAATCAATATGTTAGCGCAACAAAACTGAACTTGAGTTTTAATTGTGAACAGTAATTATTTCTTCAAACCGTACACTTACTTAATAAGCAGCTGCAACTGAACTGACTGCACAGCAACTTAGGGTAATTTATGAATACCAGAAAACTAGAATAGAAGTTGTGACGCTGTAATGTATGAAAACTATTTGGTTTAATTGCTTATTAAAGGGGACATTAACTACTTAAGGACTGAAAGATTTGCCCCCTTAATGATCAGGCCACTTTTTGCGATACGGCACTGCGTCACTTTGACAATTGCACGGTCTGCCTTTTTTTTTTTTTTTAAACAAAAAAAGAGCAACAATTTAAAAAAAATATATATATTTTTTACTTTTTGCTATAATAAATATCCCTCTATAAAATGTAAAAAAACAAATTTCTTCATCAGTTTAGGCAAATATGTATTCTTCTACATATTTTTGGTAAAAAAAATTGCAAAAAGCGTATATTGATTGGTTTACGTAAAAGTTATAGCATCTACAAAATAGGGGATATATTTATGGCATATTAACTTTTTTTATTTTTTACTAGTATTGGCGGTGAGCTGCGATTTTTTGTGGGATTGCGACGGACAGATCGGACATTTTTGACACTTTTTTGGGACCATTGACAATTATATAGCAATCAGAGCTAAAAAATAGCCACTGATTACTGTATAAATGTCACTGGCAGGGGACGGATTAACAATAGGGAGCGATCAAGGGGTTAAGTGTGTTTCCTGGGAGGTGTTGCTAACTGTATGGTGGCTGGGCTGACTGGAGGAGAAGAGAGATCATTGTTTCTAATCACTAGGAACAGAGAATCTCTTTCTCCTCCTCTGACAGAATGGGGATCTGTTTGTTTACAGTAACAGATCCCTGTTCTATCTGTCTCTGGAGAGATTGCCGGGCCCACTAGTTGGCTCCCCTGCTCATGAATGGGCACGTGCGTGCACCTACAAATCGCCGTGTATGCTCCCAACGTACAATGGCAGAAACTCATGCAGGGGAGCTAACTTGCCGCAGTACAACTGCGGTGGGCAGTCCATAACTAGTTAAGCTGGACTGGTTTCTTGATTTGGATTTATCAAGTTTTCAGAAATCTTCAATGACCCAGAAAATATGGTTTGCAACAACACATACCAGTGGATTATATACTATAAACCCCAAAGTATTTATTTTCCCTGTTTAGGCATAATATGCTTAAAGTGGAATTAATATATTTACAAACGCATGCATTGGATTCTTATCACAAAATCGGTGAAATTGACTGTGACGCTGACAAATGATAAACACACAATAAAGCAGATCTATAATCAAAAGTTTACTTGGTTAGTTTTCAGTCTTGCAGATTCTTCCCTTTGGTAGAGATCATGGGAACATAGGCTTGGCTTCTGGTGATATGACCAGAACAAGGGAGAGCCTGTAACTGCATTTTCTGCAAGATAGATAGTGCCTTCATCTTTATTTCTCTATACCACCCAACTTTCTGAGATGGGAAAATAGACAGCTTTTAGTATTGGAAAAAATAAGGAGTCTCATATTATTTATATGTAATGCAGCATAACAAGTAAAAAGTATGAGGCTTCAATTGGACTTTAAGCCCACAAGTGCTTTTTTCAATTTCTAATTTTTGTAGAAGTCTATACATCAGAGGAAGGGGAGGGGCAAATAATTTGGTTCCAAAAGAAGGACAGTCCCTTCCAGTAAAGGATAGGTAAAATGAGACCTATCCTCGACAGCTGTTAAGGGAATCCAACAGTCTGCAATTATGGAGACTATCATTCCTGTCAAGGCAACTAGCATAGTTAACGACTGAGTATAAGTCCTTTTTAATACAGTGCAATATGTAAATGCTAAATTTTTTGTAAAGGTCTATATACCACACCGAAATGAAGAACAGCAGAGGAAGAAAGGGTGACCAAAGGATTTGGTTCCATAAGAGGGTCACTCCCTCTGAATAAAAAAAGTTTAAATGAGTGCTAAATTTCTCTACCACACATGGTTATGGAATACAATAATGAGAAAATACTGAGTCTGCCATTTCTGTGAAGGCAATTAGCATAGTTAATGATTGAGTATGCTGTCAATCCTCTTTCATATGGTACAAAGTATAAATTTACTGCATGAATCTAAATTTTTATTTAAGGATCCCGCATTTCTAAAGAACTGTCTCTCTTGATGCTATTCATTAATCAAAGTATGACATTTCAGTCTGACATATTTCCATAGAAACAGTTAGTCTGACTCAGCCAGAATTGGGCCTATTGTCTTTCCTTAAGACATATTTTTGTTCTGCATTGGTCTTTTACTCTTATTTGTCTATCTAGGTCAGTGTTTCTCAAATCCAGTCCTCAGGCCCCCCCAACAGGTCATGTTTTCAGGATTTCCCTCAGATGAAACGGCTGTGGTAATTGCTAAGGCAGTGAAAATGATCAAATCACCTGTGAAAAATAATGGAAAACCTGAAAACATGACCTGTTGGGGGGGCCTGAGGACTGGATTTGAGAAACACTGATCTAGGTAAAACCATTCCTCAAAACTCTCCCGCATAAATTCTAACTATTGATCCACCTTAGACCCTAAGGGTGCCCAAGCACAGTCTGAGAACAAGCGCAAAACCAATTCAACCATTGCTTTACATGGTAATAGCGTGTAAGAATTTTTTAAAATGTTGTAAAACTTTGTGCTTCTGATATTCAAATGCAATTATTATTGCATGTAGAGATGTTCCAAGATATCAGAAAACCTTTTTTGCAACCCAGTAATCGCCACTCCCTTTTCGGGAAAAGTAAAAAGAAATTAGACTTTCATGACATGCTGCATTCATATGTTGGCTGAGTTAGAGTGGGTTACAGTGTTCCAGTGATACAAGAAAGAATGGGCAGGTATCTCACTGCTCATTTATCTCCAATCTGAAATGACATAATCTCAGCCCAAACTTAAACCCTTAGTTTCTTTAGAAAGAAGCAGTTTTAAAATTATTTAAAAATATTACATAGAAAACTAAAAAAAAAAGGTAATTTCTGATGTGCACTTGGTCACTAGTGAAGAAACATTAAATACCTCTGCTTATAGCCCATTTAAAGCAGTAGTAAACCACTCAAAAACAACAACAAAAATGTTTTTGCAGGCCCTGCAAAAATGTCATAATGTGCTAGTATGTATTGCAATCCACTGGAAAACGTTGACTGGAAAATGGAGAAAAAGCACAAGAAGCCCATAAGTTCTGCTAAAATGCTCATGTGCTACAAAAGATATGGTAATAGAAGGAGGGAGTCAAGTGTCATAGAGATGAGCTCCTCATCTCATGGTTATTAGTCTGCTGTTTCTCACTCACTGTCCAGTTACAGGATGAGGGATGGACAAGACCTGCATGACACTTATCTGCAGTGAAGAAAAATCAGGTACCCTGACAGAGTTTTGAAGTGTAGTAGAGCTGCATGAACCTTAGGGCTGGGTAGGCATATGTACAAATAGTTTAACAGGTAATATAGCCCCTGTATTGTTTGTGAATTTCCCTTTTTTTTGTAGTTCAGCTTTAATATTTAGACTGACCAATACAGTTGAGGGTACCAATGACCATGTAACATGAGGCCTATCCCATTGGATTTAAAGTATAACTAAAGGCAAAACTTTTATTTTGCAAAAAGAATGACGGCAACTCGATTGCTTCTTTTTAAATCTTTATTGAGCACAGACAGCAGTGCGAAATCAAAACGATAACATGTTTTGGCAAAAACCTTCCTCATAGCACAGAACAGTTGCTGTGAGGAAGGCTTTTGCCGAAACATGTTAGCGTTTGATGTTGCACTGCTGTCTGTGCTCAAGAAAGATTTATGAAGAAGAAATCAAGTTGCCGACATTCTTTTTGCAATTTTGATGTATGGGACACAATGGCCTGAGCACTGTTATTCAGCTCATCATCCTATAAATATGTGGTAGAGCTTGGGTGAGACTTTGTCTACAAAACTTTTATATTAGTTTTGGATAGAGTGGAGAGGGATTAAAATGTTTGGCAGTTTATATTTGTATCTGTGCCCCATTAAGAGATTCACCCTCTCTATTTGTCCTGTTTGCCATTATCATTGAAAGTGGAAGTAAAATCAAATCTCGAATTTTGGGTTGTCTCCAGAAAAGTAATAGAGGGGAAATCTTCCAATGAGGACCCTAGTTCAGGTGACGTGGGGATACCCAAGGAATTCCCTTTGCTGGTATTTGCTGTTGGCTATGGGACAGGAAGTGAAGGGAAATCTCCGAAATAGGATACAGATGGCGAAAACAATATCTAACAGGGGTTATAACTTTCCCTTACTCTATCCAAAAGTAAAAAAAAAGTTTTGCCTATAGTTCTACTTTACATAGTTTAAAACTGGCAGGTCAACCAATAATACATAGTAAATTGTTTGAAATCAACAAATTAAATTTTATTATTATTATTTTTATTTTTTATTGCTGAACAATGTTAACTTATTGTTTGGGGTTTTCTGATAGTGTAAAGGAGTATTAGAAATCCTGTCAGGTTTTACTGCAGTTGGGAGACTCTGTTGGAGAGATTATGTCACTTCCTGTCTGGTAAAAGGGTTGTTCCCAGGGCAGAAAATAAAGATAAATCTCTTATGCATCCCATGAACTTTCTAGGAACATATTCCTAAAAAAATGCTCAACAAAGCTAAAATTAAAAATTAAAGAAAAGAACACAAGCAGTCTGTGAACAATATACATTTTAGGAAGGATATTGTACATTCAAGAATTACTGCTAAATATCAAACTTTGCATTAAATATGCTATACTGCTAACCTGTCATTTCTAAATATTTGAGTCATATTTGGAAAATATAACTTTCTCTAATATCGAAGATCCCCAAGGAGAAATTTGCAGTTCTCTATTTTTCTAAATTTAGACAGATTTAAAACCATATATAAAAACATATCTCTACAAAAGGGTTATTTAAACATAATCAACTTTGTGTAACTCTGCTGACAGCTAGTCACATTTCACGGAGGGTGTCTGTCTGGGACACTGAGATAACATCTGCATTCACTCAATATAAGAGCTTAACATGAGACAAAAAGTAACTGCTGCCACCAAATGCTCCATCATCCTGTCAGCTTTGACATGTCATCTGAATTTTTTGAATCACTAAACACTTGTGGGACCCTGCTACTTATTATCTTTCCTTGCTTTCTATGCCGGGCCTGGCAAGGCTGAAAAATGGAAAATCTGCAAACAAGGTGGATGACAGCCTGGGCTTTTGGTTGCCTAATCCTCAGGCCCTCATTCATGCTCACTGTTAATCTCTTAAAGCATTATAAAACTGGCC
This sequence comes from Lithobates pipiens, assembly GCF_037356315.1. Taxonomy (NCBI): domain Eukaryota; kingdom Metazoa; phylum Chordata; class Amphibia; order Anura; family Ranidae; genus Lithobates; species Lithobates pipiens. Next base: position 418,567,742 of record NW_027507758.1, on the reverse strand, counting down.
TACAAAGAAATGTGAATACTTTGCTCTCCCTTTGCTTCTTTACAGAGGAAAACAGAAGTCATCTTGACTAAGCAAAGTTACCAAAAGCTTGCATATATACAAACACATATATACTGTGTATTCTGTCTAAATAAATAAATAAAATGTTTCCAATAATTGTCACTTGGATTCACTTTTTCTAAGCTTGATAGTGCCCATTGTAGCCAACATCAGAAACATTTTTACTATTTTTGTGTGCAGGAATCTGATCTGTGCAATTTTGCTCCTTGAGAATGACAAGGGATAGATCTCATACTTTTTACTGAATTTTCACAAATTAATATTATTCTATTATCCTTTAAAATGATGACCAACTTATATTGCACTTTGCCCTGAGTCAGTGGAAGGCATTTTTTTTATTAGAGTACAACCTTAAAGGGTAAGGAAATTTAAAAAAAATAACCCTACCCTTTTGCCTCCTGACCCCACAGCTAAGCTCATGTAGTACACCCCCAGCTGCATTGTTAACTATTTCACAGTGTGCAGTAGAAGCCCACAGACCAGCAGTATTGAATTACAATTCACATTCAATGTCCAGTCAGTAAAATGTTCTTCCAGAAGAGGTCCAAATTGCATGTTTATGCTATGAGTCAGTTCCTTCACATCACAGACCCCATCTCTTTGTAGGCTAGGTTTACATATCTGTGGCTGGGGAACATTTAGGAAACTGCATGGGCTCCTGACCTACAGAGAAATGTTCTGTACTTTAGCAGATACATGGGGGTGCCATTAATTCTTAATGACACCCCCACACATCAGCACCTACAGCACATTTTTGCTTGCACCAGACCATATGGTGCTGGAGCACCCTGCAGCTTGATGCAGTGCGATTAAAAAGAAAGGTTGGGACTTCTTTCTTTGCTTTTCCCATGATGTGTGCATGCACAGATCTGAATTGAGCCTCATATCACAATCCTGTTCTTACATCAGCATCCTCAGTCCCCCTTCCACATCACAGTCACTCCCCTTCACATAAAAATCCCCCTTCAGATCACTGTCCTTAACCCCCCTTACATTACTGTCCTTAGCCCCCCTCAAATTATTGCCCTCCTCAGCCCCCCCCCACATTACTGTCCTTATCCCCATTACTGTCCTGGCCCCCCTCACATTACTGTCCTCAGCCTCCCCCCTTATATTACTGTTTTAGCCCCCTCAGATTACTGCCCTTGGTCCCCTCTCACATTACTGGCCTTATCCCCTCATTACTTTCCTGAGCCTGCCCTCACATTACTGTCTTCAGCCCCTCCATTACTGACTTCAGCTTCCCCATTACATTCCTCAGTGACCCCATTAATGTCCTCCACCTCCCATTACTGTCCTGAGCCCCCCATTACTGTCCCCAGTGACCCCATTTATATCCTCAGCCCCTCATTACTGTCCTGAGCCCCATCCTTACTGCCCTAAGTCCCCTATTACTGTCCTCAGATCCCCCATTACTGTCCTGAGCCCCTCCATTACTGACCTCAATCCCCCATTATTGTTCTGAGCTTCCCTCTTAACTGCCTTGAGCCTGCCCATTACTGTCCTCAGTCCCCCATTACATGTCCTGAGCTCCCCCTAAACTGTCCTGAGACCCTCCATTACTGTCCTCAGCAACCCATTTCTGTTCTCTGTCCCCTCCCTAACTGTCCTCAGCCTCTCCACTGCTGTCCTCAGCACCTTCGTTACTGTCCTCAGCCCCCCATTACAGGCAGTAAGAAAAACTGACATGACTGGCTGGAGATAAACATTGTGGCAGGATGGGGCTTGACTTGGTATCATAACTAGGTATGTATGTAACTGAGGCGGGAGTTTTAGGCCCCTTTCACACATGCGGACAGTATGTCCGTATTTCAGCCATCCGTTATCGGATGAAATACGGACATACATGCATCCCTATGGGATAGCGGGTGTCAGCGGTTGAACACCCGATATCATCCGTCCCCGCTATGGTCCGATTCTGCAGATGGAGGAAAATCCTATTTTTCTATCCATCTGCAGAGCGGCCCATGTTACTCCGATCCCCCCATAGGAGAGCGCAGATCTGACTGGGAATTTACATGAAAAGGGTAGGGAAACTTTGTTTCTTACCCTTTAACCACTTAACAACCACCCATTGCCGATTAACGGCTTCAGGGCGGTTGTTTAACTCTGAGAGGCCGTTAATTAACGGCCTCCCAGAATTCTGCTCTCGCGCGCCCCCTGGGGCGCGCACACGAGAGCATCCGTGACCGCTGGGTCCAGTGGACCCGGCGCATCACGAATCACGGTAAACGGCCGCTCATCGCGGCCGTTTACCACGTGATCGCTCCGTCAAATGACGGAGTGATCACTTGTAAACAAGCCGGCGTCATGTTATGACGCCGGTTCCTCCCTCCCCCTCTCTGTACCGATCGGTACAGCGGAGGGGGAAGAGATCGGTGTCAGTAGCGATGTGCGCTGCATCTGCAGTGCCCACATCGCTGCTCACCGAAAATTAACCCCTCAATTCCCTGCCAACACTCTGCAATACCCTGCAATACTCTGCAATACCCTGCAACACTCTGCAATGCCCTGCAACACTCTGCAATGCCCTGCAACACTCCGCAATGCCCTGCAACACTCCGCAACACTCTGCAACACTCCGCAATGCTCTGCAACACTCCGCAATGCCCTGCAACATTCCACAACGCCCTGCAACACTCCGCAATGCCCTGCAACACTCCGCAATTCCCTGCAACACTCTGCAATGCCCTGCAACACTCCGCAACAACTTGCAACACTCAGCAATACCCTGCAACACTCTGCAACACTCTGCAATACTCTGCAACACTCTGCAACAACCTGCAACACTCTGCAATGCCCTGCAATACTCTGCAATACCCTGCAACACTCTGCAACACTCCGCAATACCCTGCAACACTCCGCAACACTCTGCAACACTCTGCAATGCTCTGCAACACCCGCCAAAACCCTGCAACACTCTGCAATGCTCCGCAACACCCGCCAATACCCTGCAACACTCTGCAATGCTCTGCAACACCCACCAATACCCTGCAATGCTCTGCAACGCAATACTCTGCAACGCCATACTCTGAGATACCCAGACATACTCTGAGATACCCAGCCATAGTCGGTGATACCCTGCAATACCCAGCCATAGACATCCCCCCCCCTCCCGCCGCCCTCCGCCCTCCAGTGCTTCTACCGAATCGCTAATACGATCAAAGCCAGAATCTTTTTTTTTTTTTCAGGCTTCCCAGCTTAGAGGTGAGATGTGGGGTCTTATTGACCCCACATCTCACTGTAAAGAGGACCTGTCATGCCATATTCCTATTACAAGGGATGTTTACATTCCTTGTAATAGGAATAAAAGTGATCAAAAAAATAATTTTTGGGGAAAAAAATGTCAAACTAAAATAAATAAAGTAAAATGAACAATAAAAAAAATGTTTTTTTTTAAAGTGCCCCTGTCCCCATGTGCTCGCATGCAGAAGCGAATGCATACGTAAGTCCCGCCCTCATATGAAAACGGTGCTCAAACCACACATGTGAGGTATCGCTGCGAACGTTAGAGCAAGAGCAATAATTCTAGCCCTAGACCTCCTCTGTAACTCAAAACATATAACCAGTAAAAAAAATTTAAATCGTCGCCTATGGGGATTTTTAAGTAGCGACGTTTGGCGCCATTCCACGAGCGTGTGCAATTTTGAAGAGTGACATATTAGGTATCTATTTACTCGGCATAACTTCATCTTTCACATTATGCAGAAATTGGGCTAACTTTACCGTGTTTTTTTTTTTTAAGCACAAAACTGTTTTTTTTCCAAAAAAAAAGCATTCGAAAAATTACTGCGCAAATACCGCGCAAGATAAAAAGTTGCAAAGACCACCATTGTATTCTCCAGGGTGTTTGCTAAAAAAAACATATATAATGTTTTGGGATTCTATGTAATTTTCTAGCAAATAAATGATGATTTTTACATGTAGGAGAGAAATGTCAGAATTGTCCTGGGTGCTCCAGAACGCCTGATGGCGCTCCATGCATGTTGGGCCTCTGTATGTGGCCACACTGTGTAAAAGTCTCACACATGTGGTATCGCCATACTCGGGAGTAATAGCAGAATGTGTTTTGGGGTGTAATTTGTGGTATGCATATGCTGTGTGTGAGAAATAACCTGATAATATGACAATTTTGTGAAAAAAAAAAAAAAGTAAAAAAAAATCTTGATTTTGCAAAGAATTGTGGGAAAAAATGACAACTTCAAAAAACTCATCATGCCTCTTACTAAATACCTTGGAATGTCTTCTTTCCAAAAAGGGGTCATTTGGGGGGTATTTGTACTTTTCTGGCATGTCAGGGTCTCAAGAATTGAAATAGGCCGTCAGTACTTCAGGTGTGATCAATTTTCAGATATTGGCGCCATAGCTTGTGGACTCTATAACTTTCACAAAGACCAAATAATATCCACCAATTTGTACTTATTTTTACCAAAGATATGTAGTGGTATAAATTTTGGCCAAAATTTATGAAGAAAAAATTACTAATCTGCTAAATTTTCTAACAGAAACAAAGAAAAATTCATTTTTTTTACAGAATTTTCGGTATTTTTTCTTTTATAGCACAAAAAATAAAAAACCCAGCGGTGATTAAATACCACCAAAAGAAAGCTCTATTTGTGTGAAAAAAAGGACAAAAATTTCATATAGGTCCAGTGTTGCATGACTGAGTAATTGTCATTCAAAATGCGAGAGCACCGAAAGCTGAAAATTGGTCTGGTTATTAAGGGTGTTTAAGTGCCCAGTGGTCAAGTGGTTAAAGCAGATGTAAAACTTAAAGGAATTCAGTTTTTTATGATGGGCTTCCTTATGGTGACTAAAGTGGATGATGTCTGCATAACATGTTAAAAGAGTCACGTGTAGTTTATTTTGGAAGTACATGGGACAAGGTTACAACACAGGAGTACATAAAGAAATTGGGAAAAAAAATGTCAAGGAATACCTGAACAAGAATTCTCATGGCAGGATTGCCTTGCATTATTTTAATAACAGTTGTAGATTTAAAAATGTTAAATATTCAAGTTTAAAAAAAAAAAAGTTGAATATTACTTCTGATAGTACAATAATATATTAAACATTATATAAGGTTACAGCGATTATGTTTGAATAAACATGTTGTTGTTCTATGGTTATCACTTTAGTTTATGTAAGTTTCATTTTCATCTTTGGTATTGTCATATGTTATGGTTAGTACTAAAATCACATGCAATTTAGTGATTATCCTAGTCTCGGTGACCAAAGACTGCAAAGTCAACTGCACACTATCCAGCTTTTGCTTACAATATAACTAAATTAAGCACCATTAGCAAAAAGTGTCTGATTCATAAAAACTGGAGCATGAGGGAACAAAAGTGGAGTTGTTGCCAACAGCATTCAATAGCATCCAATCAGTCTTCACCTTTCATATTACTAAAGAACTTAAGAGGAATTCTGGGATACTTCTGTGAGTAATGACTCTGTATTTGTTTTTATTTTTTTAACCAGCTTTTATGAATTAGCTGCATTTACTGACGGTGTAGGATTTAGAAAATTTGGGAAAGATCTAAAATGACAATTAAGGATTGCACCCTTTCCACATTAAAAGGTTAGCTTTTTAAAAGGATCAGGACATTCTCACATAGCACAAAGTCAAGACTAGGGATGAGCCGAACACCCCCCGGTTCGGTTCACACCAGAACTTCCAAACAGGCACAAAATATGTGCAAACACGTGAACACCGTTAAAGTCTATGAGACACGAACATGAAAAATCAAAAGTGCTAATTTTGAAGGCTTGTATGCAAATTATTGCCATAAAAAGTGTTTGGGGACCCGGGTCCTGCCCCAGGGGACATATATCAATAGAAAAAAAAGTTTTAAAATGGGCGTTTTTTCAGGAGCAGTGATTTTAAAAATGCTTAAAGTGAAACAATAAAAATGAAATATTCCTTTAACCACTTGCAGACCGGACCATTTTGCTGGTCAAAGACCAGACCACTTTTTGCGATTCGGCACTGCGTCGCTTTAACTGACAATTGCGCGGTCGTGCGACGTGGCTCCCAAACAAAATTGACGTCCTTTTTTTCCCACAAATAGAGCTTTCTTTTGGTGGTATTTGATCACCCCTGCGGTTTTTATTTTTTGCGCTATAAACAAAAATAGAGCGACAATTTTGAAAAAAACGCATTATTTTTTACTTTTTGTTATAATAAATATCCCCCAAAAATATATTAAAAAAAATTTTTCCCTCAGTTTAGGCCGATACGTATTCTTCTACATATTTTTGGTAAAAAAAATCGCAATAAGCGATTATTGATTGGTTTGCGCAAAAGTTATAGCCTTTACAAAATAGGGATAGTTTTATAGCATTTTTATTAATAATTTTTTATTATTTTTTTTTTACTAGTAATGGCGGCGATCAGCGATTTTTATTGTGACTGCGACATTGCGGGGGACCCATCGGACATTTTTGACACATTTTTGGGACCATTGTCATTTATACAGTAATCACTGCTATATAAATGCAGTGATTCCTGTGTAAATGACACTGGCAGTGAAGGGGTTAACCAGGGGGTGGCAGTGTAGGGGGTTAAGTGTTCCTAGGGGTGTGTTACTAACTGTGGGGGGGTTGGGCTTTCATTTAGTGAACACTGATCTCTGCTCCAATCACATGGAGCAGAGATCAGCGTCACTAGTTGCTAGGCAGAATGGAGAAATGCTGTTTACACGGCATTTCCTCCATTCGGCCGCTCCGTGAGACGATCGCGGGGATGCCCACGGCGATCGAGCCCGCGGGTCCCGCGACCGGACTCACGGGGGTCCCGACCAGCGCGGGAGCGTGCCGCCGGCGGCGCGCTCCCGATGGCAGGGCGGCATTGAATATTGGACGTACCTGTACGCCAATATGCCTGCCCGTGCCATTCTGTCGACGTACATCGTCGTGCGCTGGTCGGGAAGTGGTTAAATATCGTGCCTGGGGGGGTATCCTCAGTATGCCTGTAACGTAGTGCATCTTTCCTGTGTTTAGAACAATACCACAGCAAAATTAAATTTCTAAAGGAAAAAATGTAATTTAAAACTGCTCGCGACTGTAATGAATTGTTGAATTCCGGTAATATAGCTAAAAATCATGTGACGTCACGTAATGTCAGAGGGGGTGGGTAACACGTTTACCTGACTGAGTAGCCCCGCCCTCAGCTATATAACAGCTGTCAATGCAGAAAGCCTCCAGTCAGCGGGAGCCTCCCATGGAGGCAGAGTTTTTTCAGATTTTTTTTCTCGGCCCCCAAAACAATCTCCCCATGTGGAGGGCAAGTGGCCTGCTAGGGTTCAGGAGGAGGGTCTCTCTCTCATCCCCCCTTTTCCTGCGGCCTGCCAGGTTACATGCTTGGATAAGGGTCTGGTATGGATTTTGGGGGAACCCCTACACCATTTTTTTTTAATTTTGGCTCAGGGTTCCCCTTAAAATCCATACCATACCCAAAGGGACTGGGGGGAATCCATGCTCTTTTTTTCAATGATTTTTATCTATATTACAAGGATCTGACAATACATTGCAGCCATGAGCAAGCTTAACCACTTCAGCCCCGGAAGATTTGGCTGCTCAATGACCATTTTCTGTGACGCCTTTTTTTCCCACAAATAGAGCTTCTTTTTGGTGGTATTTGATCACCTCTTCAGTTTTTATTTTTTGCACTTTATACAAAAGAATAGCGACAATTTTGAAAAAAACTAAATATTTTGTACTTTTTGCTATAATAAATATCCCCAATTTTTTTCTTTAAAAAAGCTATTTTTTTCCTCAGTTTAGGCCTATATATATTCTTCTACATATTTTTGGTAATACAAATCGCAATAAGTGTGTATTGATTGGTTTGGTATATTTATGGCATTTTTATTATTATTTTTTTTTTTACTAGTAATGGCAGTGATCAGCATTTTTTATCGGGACTGCGACATTGTTGCTCACAGATTGGACACTTTTGACACATTTTTGGGACCATTGGCATTTATACAGCCAGCAGTGCTATAAAAAGGCACTGATTACTGTGTAAATGTCACTGATAGGGAAGGGGTTAACACTAGGGGGCAATAAAGGGGTTAATTGTGTGTCCTAGGAAGTGATTCTAACTTTAGGGGGATAGGACTGCCTGAGTGAGGAGCCCGATCCTCGTTCATACCTAGTATGAACAAGAGATCGCTCTCCTCACACCTGACAGCACGGAGATCTGTTTATTTACATTGACGGATCTCCATTCTGTCTCTGTGTGGAGCAATCGCAGGTGGCTAGGCGGTCACCGCAGGCACATGCCTGTTCCTCCAGCGGCATACATACGCCCCCTAGTGGCCAAAAGGTGACCCGACATAAGGTAACGTTGTTTCGCCCAAGGGAGCCAACCTGCTGCAGTACAACTGTTTGGGAAGGGGTTAAATGACATTTTTCCTTTACAAATGTAATTTGGCTGCTCTCATTCATAAAACTATATATGGCTGCTGCGATTAGCCAAAGCATGCAGGTCAGGTGCATGCTTTTGCCTATCAGCAGTCGTCAATGCACTGCAATCTCACAGTGCATTGACAGTCTCGCCGTTCATTATGACGCATTTTGCTGGCATTCAAATTTCCCACTAGAGTCCCATAATGTTCGCGAACCGGCGAACACCCAATGTTCGAGTCGAACTTATGTTCGACTCCCTATTCACCACTCTACACCACCCTATATATACACTGCCACTAACTAAATAACCTGCCTGCTTAAAGAGGAAGTTTAATGGGTTTGATGGGTTTACTTCCTCTTTCATTCCCTGCAAAGGTAAAGCACAATGGACTACTATGCATAGTAGTCCATTATGTGTCACTTACCTGACACAGAAGCCAGCGAAGTCACCGCTGTCCCCTGTAGTACAGCGCATCCATCTTCCCAGTGGGTCTCGCCGCTCCGCCGCTGTCCTTCGGCGAAGCCGCGATGACGTTACTCCCATGCATGCGCACGGGAGCCGCCACTCGTGGCATATCGCCGTTGACCGCGGCACGCTCAGTGCGCCTGCGCGCCGCTGTCTATGGCGCATGCGCCGTAGACAGCGGTGCCTGTCTTTCGGCAAATATCTCCTAAACCGTGTAGGTCAAAGTTGGTTGTAAGGGTTTACAACCACTTTAATCTAACTCAAGCTATCTCTCTATCCACACCAACAACACTACACACGGCCTCCATGTAACCCCTTATATAGTGTGGGGTGTGAACTTAGTCACCCTGAGCCATGATTGGCCAAGCAGAGCACGCTGTGATTGGCCAAAGCATGCAGGTCAGGTGCATGCTTTGGCCAATCATCATACAACAATGTACTGCAATCTCGCAGTGCATTATGGGACATTTTCCGCGGGGCTCAAATTTCCCGTGAACAGCCCATATGTTCAGTTCATTTTAGAACTATCGAATCACTCGAACACCTGCTGGCTCATCCCTAGTCAAGACCATTAAAAGTAAAGAAAAAAGTTTAGTTAGAATTATGGATGTAAATAATGAAACTTTAAGTCACTAAAAACTGCTGATAACTAGGTAGCTCCAATTTTCTTAAAAAGTAGAATTTGATATTTCAATTTTCTGTGGCAAAATATCTCCACTGAAATTTCCAGATTCACCCAACTGTTGCGGCTATCACACAGTCCTAATGAGGATGCTGTCTTCCTGCCATAATTAATTTTTTATTATGTGAAATAATTATTAATCAGCTGTTACAGGGTAACATCTAAATTGAGGGTATGTGGGAGGAGGTTCAAGCAAAAACTATTGCAGATAACATCTAAAATTGGATTATCTGCGATGTAAGAACCTGAGGCAATTCAATTCATTGGTGGCTACACAGTGAGAAATAAGCTTGGTTGTAGTTTTTAGATTTGAAGTGTACAAAAGTACTCTCTTTTGCATCTATCATTTAATCAATTACTGCCATCATGCTAACATGGATATATGTTTCCACTCATGCAGCATGTCATACATTAAACAGTCATTATCTCAGAGATGTTCTGTCTAAGATACATTGTATCTTGATGCAAGAGCTAGGAAAACAGCCAGATGCTATAACATGCTTTTCTGAAAGATGTCATCACATTGTCAACACCTTTCCCAACAGAAAAAAAAAGAAAACAAATGATTCACTTTAGTCACTTTTCATAACCCCAGATGAACTTTTTGGCATTGACTGAAGGTTTTAATGACTTCAGCAAATACAGTTAAAAGTACTGAAGAACCAAGTCAATTTGACTTTTTCATTGTGCCTAGAGTCCTAATCACTCCAACAGCCAGCCTAGGTCAATAAAGCTTAAGGATAGCCGAACTGATGAAGAATGAATATTATGGAAAAGCCAATCAAATGGTAATACTACTTTGCTTCTCAGAAATATATCCATATACAGTAGAAAAGGCTCTGGTCATTTTTAATCAATAGCTCCAAAGAAAATATGAAGTGAGTGTATCTTAGACAGAACATCTCTGAGATAATGCTGACCTCTTCTTCTGAAATCACAGTTGCCTGGTTGCGTTGTTAATTTAATGACTTTTATTACCTTCTGAGGCACCGGCCTGGAAAAATTGTGCAGATCAGAGTTCTGACTTCACTCTGACTTCTCTGATCTGCATGCTTGTTCAAGGTCAGTGGCTCAGAAAGTATTGGCCTCGGAGTCAGCCAGGCAATTGGTATTTTTAGAAGGAGGTCAGCCATGTCAGTTTTGACTTTCTCTCAGTGCAGCTTTTCTTTAACAAGATGGTGCTAACAACCTTTTTGCAATTTCTTTTCTCAATGACCCAACACAAGAACACAAGAACATGTCAGTGAGAAAATTGCTGTTTCTGATCTAGTTACACTGTCCTAGTCTGATAATAAATGAGGAACATCCATGTCATCAATTTAATGCTAGTACATTGGTACCTTAATTTGTCATGCCAAAAAAATGCTCATGTTTAAAGTATGGCTAAATAATTAAAAGGATGCGTTCACCTTTGGGAACATGTTACATGTTCCCTCCAATTTTAGGGTGGAAAATGTAAACTGTTCCCACTGCTGCAGTCTCTCCCGGACCTGCCACCTCTAGTGAAAGCGGGCCAAACTCTTTCTTCATTTCTGTGAATGTGAAATTTACAAGTACCGACAGCCTTTGCGGTAGTTCATTGTTTCTTCCTGTCAGTGTGTAACTGCCTGCTCATGGGAGGTACAAGCAGACAGCTTACACAGACAGTCTGCAGGAGTCCTGCATAGCACCTGTGATCAGCTGATTGTGGGTGCAATGCTTTGGAAGCTCCTAGTAAAAAAAATAATATTCAGAAATGATAGAGAAAGCCCTGCTTAGGATAGGTGTAAAAGGTTGCAGCCCCCCTTAAAAAGCATAAGTGAACTCCCATGTGTATACAATAAACCTAAAAGTGTTTATGAGTAGTCAGATGGCTAGTGGCTACTTAAAATTGACTTGCCAGATCACTCTTTAGCATATAGGTAGCACCACTACCCCTGTCTTTATGCATTTTGATAAATAAATAATAAAAAGGATTTCTTTTTTTTTTTACCTGCAAAAAGATGTGCATTTATTTATATATTTTTACAAAGGAGAACTTACCTTTTACGGCTTTACAAAGATCATACACCTACATAACCAGTCTGGAGTCACATTCATACACCTGTTAAAGTAAAACTATAGTAAACAATTTTTTTTTTTAAGATTTCGTATGGTGTTAAAGGGCTAGAGCTGCTATCAAGTTAATACTGCTGGCTCCTAGTTAGGGTGATTACCTTTCCCTAGTTGTACTAATTACCAATGTCCCTGGGAATTACACTGTGAGTAAATCTAAAGTTTAAAGCTGCCATCAGAACAGGAATTAATGGGAAATCTTCCAGTAGAGACACTTGTTGTTGACGACTGTGACCTCTTGTTAGTGACCAATATGTAAGAAGGATTCTCCCCCACATTTAAAGATATCTTCTCACTTCCTGATGAGCATACAGAAGAGATGGTGAAGAGAGATTTTAATAATCAGATACAGGTGGAAAAAAACTAACAGGTTTTAACCCTACTTTATTAAAATTAGCTTGTGATAAACTGTAAAAATACATTCCAGGAAAATGTGTATATATTTTCTAGGAATGCATATGTAGAGCTGTGTGTATTTATTGTTGCATTACTTTGTATGCATACCATGTCACATGCAGGCTTCTACTTCTCGAAATGGACCAAACCTTTAAAAAGTTTTTTTTTTTTTTTTTTTAACAATGTGCATCCTGATTCAAAAATCTATTTTAAGTTTTCATTCATATAACATATTTTGGTGCTAAAAAAGTCAATATTCTACTGGGTTTACACACATACAGAACATACAGAGCCAATGTTATGTCACATGCAGCCTTCCACGCATTGAAATTTCCCAAATATTTAAATAAGTTATTTTATTTGTTAACAATGTGTGTTCAGAAAAAAACTGTTGTAAGTATTTATATATATAGCATATTTTGATGCAAAATTTCCTCAGCAAGATAACTAGAAAACGTAATATTTTATATTTTAATTTAATAAAAGCTAACTGGATAACACTGAAAAAGTAGTGACGTTATCAGCAATAATGAGGACATTTACAGTGTCTGTGACTTACAGTGTAATTTAATGAATGGTGTATCCTTGATATACTGTGATCCCAGGTACTAGGGGGAAGGGAGGACAGATTCATGTACAAAGAGGTTAAAGGACTCCGATATAAAATACTACTTTGACCTCTTGGAGTACACTGACCATGCACCTTTATTTCAATTAGATTAAGTGCAAATGATTCATGATACAATTTGTTTAGAGGATACTGTATAATACAATGAAACATATCCCTTATTTAATAGAACCTAATTGATTTTTTATTCTTAGAGACCACAATATATATATATTAATCTCTGCAAATCATCTCACCCGCAGTGTATTATTGAAAAAGAATAAAATGATGTGAACCATTTACTCAATCCAGCTTTTTCATTTTCACTGCTCAGTATGCCACCTGCTGACCGATAAGTAGGAAATAGCACTAGAATGCCAGGAATTTAGATGCATACAGTTTTTTCTATACCCAGCTTACTATTCTATTCTCTGTTCTAAACATACAGCCCTATTTTACTGCTACATGTTTAAGATTTTAGAGCAGAACTGAGGTTAATAAAAATAACTAAATGCTAGTAGGTAGAGTTTTTCATAAAAGAGACTTTGTATATCATATATATTATATATAGCAATTATGGTTTTCTGGTTTAGTGCACCTTGCAAATTGTCCTGATTAAAGCTGAAATAAAGTTTTGTTTTGTTTTATTTTGTCTTGAACACGCTGAAAGTGTGAGTTAAAAATAGTGCAAGCAAACAAAATGGGCCTTTGGAAGGGAATTTTTAATTTGCAAGCAAATTTTCCCTTTCCTTGGTAAATACAGTAAAATCTAATTTTCAAACAATACCCATTAATGTACAAAGGGAATAAAAAAAATAGTATTTTGTTTGCACATGACTGGATGATGAAAGTCTGAAAGTCAGCAGAGATTCACCTTATTCTTTCCCTTGCAAAGTGAAAATCACCTTGTGGCAGAAGCCAAATATAGGACAACACTTATGCCCCATACACACGTTCCAAATATTGGACGACCGATCGTACGACCATTTTCAGTTAATAATCGCAAGTAGAAATTGAATAGCTAAATAAAGTCACGAAAATTCTCGTACAATAGAAAAAATTATCGGAAGTGATGTCATGCGTTGTAATGTATTTGTATTGTATTTTCGGACAACAACCATACTGACTAAACGAAAATCGTACAATTTGGAATCGTACGAGAAAAATTTCCATGCATGTCCAATCGAATAATATCGGATGAACAGTCATGATCAGCTGTCGAAAGTTGTGTACACACGATCCGAAAATCGTATGATCCTTCCTCGGACGACCATTTTCGTACGATATTCGGATCGTATGTACGGGCCATTAGAAGTACAGTGTTTTTACAAAGTAACTGTTAAAAATTTCCAGAGTTTGGCTTTTATAATATCCAGAAATCGTTTTAGGTTATTTTGATCTAGCTGATTGGAAATACCAGGATAGAGAGGGGGTTGTTCCTGTTTACTACTATTAATGTAAAAATAGAAATAAAGTCTGATTTAAAATAGTTAATTTAAATTAAAGTAATTCTTTACAAGGTTAAGTAAAAGCAAGTGACGAGACCAGGTGAGGCGTCACTCGTTTTGGGTAGAAGCAAGCAATCACTGATCCAAAGAGTTAGCACTCACTGTGGTTGATTTACTAAAGATAATCAGAATGTACACTTTGCAAGGGAATTTGCACTAGAGCTCAGTAAATGAGCACATTTTTGCCATCATCTAATTACGTGCACGCAAAAATGCTGTTCTGTTTTATTTTCTGTGTTATGTGAGTGGGTATTTTTTGCACATTCACTCAACTTCCTTTGCAAAGTGCAACTTTCCTGTGCAATGTGAACAGCCTAATTTCCTTAAATAAATCAACCCCATTCTCATGTGGAGATAAATTAACATAATGGAAAATTTATTTTGGTCAGTCATTTTTTTTAATTTCTGATGGTGTACAAACAAGCCTTTCTTCCTCTCAATGTGCAAGGTAAGTCTGAAAGAAGATTGCTATGAATATTGGCACTTCGATGACTGGAGTAAAGATAGCCAGTTCACTCCACTTATTACTAGAGATCTGTATATTTATGTCCATCCACAAGCATATCTAAAGAATTTAATGAGGTTTCTCAAGAAACTGTAGCACTCCAAAACTCCAAGAGTCCAAAACTCTTTAGTTTTAGATTAGGATTAGGTTATGCTGACCATTATCACTGAAAAGGAAAGTAATGAGAAATCAAAAATATTATGGATGATACTGGTGCAAGGATAGAGAGAAAATCTGGGAACACTAGTTCCAGGGACAATTGTCTAAGAAGGGTTTTCCCCTAATTTTGTATAGATTGCTTTTTACTTCATGTGGTGGCTGCAGGACAAAGTGACTGAGCCAATGTGACCATAAGGGTCCATCCAAGAGTGATGATTGAGGGTTCACTCGCTTTTCCCCCCTCTCCACTAGGTTAATACTTTTTTTTTCTTTGGTTCATGTGCTCCCCACAATACCTTTACATTGCTCCTCTATTATATATTCTCCGAGACTTAACTGGCATAAGTCACTTCTTTTTCCCATTGATCCAGGAAGCACCCCAGGACTTGCAGCTGCAGTGGGTTCAGTTATTTACCTATCTGGGTGTGGTGATATCTCACAATGTTAAATGTGGACTTAATTCTGATTCCTGTACTCTCAGAGGTTAAAATTCAGCTGTGAAGAAACCTTCCCCTATTCACATTTATTTTTTAAAATGTACCCACTTGGGTCCCAAAATCCTTTTTAAAAGAATTCATTTAAATTCTACTTTCCTTTTTACTGGGACCACATGCCCCACATTTCAAACTTGCCACATTAACCACTTCAATACCGGGTCTATTCTGGCACTTCTCTCCTTTAAAAAAAAATTACTCAGAATCCCAAAACATTATATATGATTTTTATATATGTTTTTTTTTTTTAGCAGACACCCTAGGGAATAAAATGGCAGTCATTGCAACTTTTTTTCTCACATGGTATTTGCGCAATCATTTTTCAAACGCCTTTTTTTGGGAAAAAAACGGTTTCATGAATTAAAAAATAATAAAACAGTAAAGTTAGCCCAATTTTTTTGTATAATGTGAAAGATGATGTTATGCCAAGTAAATAGATACCTAACATGTCACACTTTAAAATTGAGCACAATCATGGAATGGCGCCAAGCTGCATTACTTCAAAATCTCCATAGGCGACACAATTTTTTTTACAGGTTATCAGTTTAGAGTTACAGAGGAGGTCTAGTGCTAGAATGGTTGCATATGCCCTAATGCACGTGGCGATACCTCACATTTGTGGTTTGAGCAGCGTTTACATATGTACTTACGTGTGCCTTCGCTTCTGAGCGCAATCTACCGGGGACAGGGGCGTTTAAATTATTATTTTTTTATTTTACTTAATTTTTTTTATTTTTACACTTTTTTTACATTTTTTTTATCACTTTTATTCCTATTACAAGGAAACATCCCTTGTAATAGGAATGTATGCGACAAGCCCTCTTTATGGAGAAATGCGGGGTCTCTCCTCCAGGCTGGAAAGCATGAAATTGGGAACAAAAATTCACCAATCTCATGCTGACAGCTGCTCTAACGTCCTCTTCCAGCGCCAGTCAATTCTTTCTCTGGGCCCCCGATGGCACGGGAGAGCCCAGAGAAGCATCGGATGGCAGCAGGAGGGGGGTCCCCTCCTGTTGCCTATAAGTACTGCCGCTATGATCATTCTTATAGTGCACAGAATCACCGGCTGCAAAGAATGATATCTGAATGATGTCTCTAGCTGCAGGCATCATTCAGATATCCCCTCTAAATGTCAAGGATATCATTTTACTATGGCTATGGTATCTAAATCATCCCTACAAGGTGGGTTTATTACAGTATATGTTTATAAAATATAAATAGTTTATAGCCATACAGCTTGTTACTGCCTATTTGTGGTTGGTGCTGAATCTGAACAATTCCCCTGTCATGTTGGAGGCAGCCATTTTGTCTGGAGGTACTACAACACCTACTAGTTTGTGGCGTCAGATCCCCTTATCCACTGACTCCCTTTTTGAAAACATGATCAGTGGGACGCAAGTGGGAATCATAGGTTCCTTTTACTTTTTTTCCCTTTTACCCACTGTGAAACAATTCCGATATGACACACTTTCATATGCTCCCACTCCAGAACTGGGCCAAATTCAAGATTAGGACCCTGGGACACATAACTGACTACAGGAAATTCATGCCCTTTGATGCCCTTTGATGCCCTTTGATGCCTTTTTTCCAAAATTCAATCTCCTCTTATACTACCAGTTTATATATATGCAATTGTCTCATGCCTTTTGCAGCCAATGGCCTTGTCAAGACCTATCCTTAGTATGTTCTCCACTGAAAAACCTTTTGTGCAATGACCAACTCCAGAAACCAGCCTCCTCATTATATTAGCATCTCATCTTTAATACCCTCTCAGAGTACATGCCTGAGGGATATACCTGATATTTGGAATATGCCATTCAAGCAGCCAGTCTCTGCACAGGCCGGTTCAAATCCTTCACAGGGCCTCTTTTACTCCTCCCAGGTTTCACAAGTTGAACCCAGCCCTGTCCTCTACCTTCTGGCCAACCTAATGGGAGACTTTTTCCATATTTTCTGGACCAGTCCCTACATCTCATCTCAGACTACATCTCATCTCAGACTTTCATTCTGCTCCCTGCTGGTGCTAAGAATCAGATCCAAGCCCTTGCACTCTCTTTCATCTAGTGTTTTGTTATCTTAGCTACGAGGAGACACTGTGGTACCTGACCTAGAATGTTGAGCCAACTGTGTAGTTCTCAACCGTTAACCCTGTATGTTGTTCTATGTATAAGTGACCTCCCTTGCACGGGTTGTTTCACTTGGAGTGTGTCATTAGGTATTTCTTCTCCAAAAACAATAAAAAATGTATTTATATATATATATATATATATACAGTGGTGTGAAAAAGTGTTTGCCCCCTTCCTCATTTCCTGTTCCTTTGCATGTTTGTCACACTTTAGTGTTTCGGAACATCAAACCAATTTAAACAATAGTCAAGGACAACACAAGTAAACACAAAATGCAATTTGTAAATGAAGGTGTTTATTATTAAAGGTGAAAAAAAATCCAAACCATCATGGCCCTGTGTGAAAAAGTGATTGCCCCCCTTGTTAAAACATACTATAACTGTGGTTGTCCACACCTGAGTTCAATTTCTCTAGCCACACCCAGGCCTGATTATTGCCACACCTGTTCACAATCAAGGCATCACTTAAATAGGAGCTGCTTGACACAGTAAGGTCCACCAGAAGATCCTTAAAAGCTACACATCATGCCGAGACCCAAAGAAATTCAGGAACAATTGAGAAAGAAAGTAATTGAGATCTATCAGTCTGGAAAGGGTTATAAAGCCATTTCCAAAGCTTTGGGAATCCCGCGAACCACAGTGAGAGCCATTATCCACAAATGGCGAAGACATGGAACAGTGGTGAACCTTCCCAGGAGTGGCCGGCCGCCCAAAATTACCCCAAGAGCGCAGCGACCACTCATCCAAGAGGTCACAAAAGACCCCACAACAACGTCCAAGGAACTGCAGGCCTCACTTGCCTCAGTTAAGGTCAGCGTTCATGCCTCCACCATCAGGAAAAGACTGGGCAAAAATGGCCTGCATGGCAGAGTTCCAAGGAGAAAACCACTGCTGAGCAAAAAGAACATCAAAGCTCGTCTCAATTTCTCCACAACACATCTTGATGATCCCCAAGACTGTTGGGACAACATTCTGTGGACCGATGAGACAAAAGTAGAACTCTTTGGAAGGTGTGTGTCCAAGTATATCTGGCGTAGAAGGAACACTGCATTTCATAAAAAGAACATTATACCAACAGTAAAATATGGTGGTGGTAGTGTGATGGTCTGGGTCTGTTTTGCTGCTTCAGGACCTGGAAGACTTGCCGTGATAAAAGGAACTATGAATTCTGCTGTCTACCAAGAGATCCTGAAGGAGAATGTCCGACCATCTGTTCGTGTACTCAAGCTGAAACGAACTTGGGTTCTGCAGCAGGACAATGATCCTAAACACACCAGCAAGTCCACCACCGAATGGCTGAAGAAAAACAAAATGAAGACTTTGGAGTGGCCTAGCCAAAGTCCTGACCTGAATCCTATTGAGATGTTGTGGTATGACCTTAAAAAAAAACTCTAATGTAACTGAATTAGGACAATTCTGCAACGATGAGTGGGCCAAAATTCCTCCAGGACGCTGTAAAAGCCTCATTGCACGTTTTCGCAAACGCTTGGTTGCAGTTGTTGCTGCTAAGGGTGGCCCAACCAGTTATTAGGTTTAGGGGGCAATCACTTTTTCACACAGGGCCATGATGGTTTGGATTTTTTTTCACCTTTAATAATAAACACCTTCATTTACAAATTGCATTTTGTGTTTACTTGTGTTGTCCTTGACTATTGTTTAAATTGGTGTGATGTTCCGAAACACTTAAGTGTGACAAACATGCAAAGGAACAGGAAATGAGGAAGGGGGCAAACACTTTTTCACACCACTGTATATATATATATATATATATATATATATATATATATATATATATATATATATATATATATAAAAAAGAGACATACATTAAAAATCTAGCAGGAAAGGGCAAAAACTTTCAGACCCAGGAACACATACACACATACAGTATCTTACCACGACTCCCAAGAAATTGTCAAGTGGTTTCACTCTCCATTGTCTACCAAATAATGGTATATCAGTTTTGAGTGGACGGACCGTAGAAGAAGACCGTATAGGTATAATTTATTTTACAGATCTTGAAATTCTAATGTCATCATGGTGCTTCTTAAACAATTATTTAGAGGATGTATACATGAGCATTTTCTTATAAGACTCTACAAATGATCTCCTTTATTTGTAGAAATATCAGGGTACACCTTTGTTCTACTGGGAAAAGTAACTTTCACCTCTGACCTGAGGAAACCAGTTTAAGAGTTCCTGAACTCTACAACTTGTTAACAGGCCACTAGTCCTCTTTTCAGCAATAATAGAAATGATAGAGAGTCACCTAATTGAAAAGACTCACACTGCTACGGTATGCAAAACGAATTTAAAACTGAAGCCGAAAGCCTTTGCCAAAAAGAAAACAAGAATGAAATCAAATGTCTGAAGAGCTTTTGATAGTCTCTCCAGGCTTATATCTTTTGTTCAGGAAAAAAAAAGCCATCACTGATTTAATTATATTCCTGAAACACAATGGCTCTATTTTCAAATCATGTTAAATGATTGATCTGCAGATTCATCTTATGCTCAGAATTCTTCACACGCATTGTGCATTAGGACTAATAAAAAAAAAACACAGCCAAAAGAAGCATTAACTCTATCCAGCCAGTTTATGATACATGTACAATGTTGTCTTTTAAATTGAGAACATCTGTTTAACAATGCAGAGATACTAAAATAATAAATCGGGTCATGCAGTAAATGTTTCTGTAATACCAATGGTATAATTTACAACTTGAAAGTCTGGATAGGAATTAAAAAGCAATAGGAAATGGTCAGACAATGAGCAAAAGCCAATCAGAGCTAATCCTGCATTTACACCTGAGCAGAGCGTAAACAAAGCATATTCCTGGTGATTTTTAACCATTTTTTTCAGGTATTTTACAAGCATTTTTACATGTATATCAAGCTTCTGGACCAGGCAAGGGGAAGAGAGAAATTCCAAAGGAGAATAGAAATTATTCATGTGTAAAATTTTCACAAAACTTCACATATCACACATTTACAGGAACTTCCATTGAAGTCTTTGGGGCAAAAAAAATGCCTATAAAGAAAAAGCTCATGTACTTTTTTGAGTGTAGGGTGTAGAGCAGGGGTAGACAACCTTGGCCCTCCAGCTGTTTTGAAAATAAAAGTCCCATGAAACATTGAAAGACCCTGACAATCATAGGCATGGCTCCTAGAGGCAGAGGCATGATGGGATTTGTAGTTTCACCACAGCTGGAGGTTGCCTACTCCTGGTGTAGAGTGTGGAGGGGACCATGCATACAAGTGTGAATAGGAACAATTGTAAAGAATGGCGTTCTGCATGTTGAGTGCAATCAGGCATAGGGAAATGAGCAGAAAAGCTCAAGTGTGATTTTGGGCTAACACTGTCCAGCAACCACTGAAATTGTGCTGAAGTCAGAGTGTACACTCAGAAAGTTCTCTACAATCCAATGCAGCCAGATTATACACACCTCCCTCACACTTAAGCTGTAATTGCACCTTTGCCCAGGTTAGTCCAAAGTAAAAGCTTATTCACGGAAGGAATGACAGTGCAGTTTTTTTTTTAATGAATTGGGAAGTTCCCCCAAGGGGTTATCTGTGGCATAACGATATATTAGTCAGAAAAAATGGAAGTATAATAAAATCATTAATTTATACAAACAACAAATTGCAGATCATTAATCACATTTTTTTTTAAAGTACAAACTCTGGTTACGGGCATGTCTCAAAGAATATTTCATCAATATTTGGCACCACAATGCATTTCAAGTATTAAAATATTAAAAATTAATTGACATCCACATGAATACCTCGACACGTTTCAACCAATGCTGTTGAGGTCTTCTTCAGGGCATTTGTATTCTAGTGAAATATAGCAAAAAAGTTCATTGTTCCAACACCTAATAGCATACTGACAACTATCTATATGTAATGTTATATTAATATATTTACCACTGGAAAGATGAATTCCGAAACAAATGTCACATATCCAGAGATTTCTAAATAAAAGCACTAATCCGGGGATCTTCATATGTCAATCCTCACCACTCCAGATGGGCGCCAACACCAAGGGGCTTACATTATTGGAACTACACAGGGGGAAGAGATGGACGACACCTGGGATATATTTCAATTAATAATTCAGTATAAATGTTATTTAATTGTAACATCCTAGCACCCAATGAGCTTTTTTCATGCCTCTCCCTTCTTACATGCTCCCTCACATGGCAGGACAATTAACATATTTGTCCACCAGAGGGAGCATCACCGTGCCGGCGGTGTTCTTTGATCACCACTGGACGCCTAATGACGAGGCCTGCACTGGTGACTGCGGCCCCATGTGTGCGCGGCATCATCACATCACGTGATTGCGACAGAGGAGATGGCAATGGCAGGAGCCTTGGCTCACAGGAACGCAGAGGGGACCACCAGTGATGGTGTGGACAAGGAGGGGGTGGAATGTTTGGAACACCACCTATTACCAAATAGTTTAGATACCATTTAAGCACCCTACCCCCCGGGGATCTTGATGTGATTCCAGGAGAGCTCCCCCCACATATAGGAAGGATCAAGGTTAAATGTAAGTACATTTAGTATAGTAGACTAACTTTTTGATCAGAGAACACAATATCAGTGCATATTATACAATTTTGATATATCGAGCACTTCAGTGCCTCTTTCATTACACTTTACTAGGTCATATATCTAATTAGAGACTACACCATTTTGGCCACCATTTGATTTATCGATCACTTCAGTGCCTCCTTCATTATTCTTTACTACTTCATATATTTAAATAGAGACTACACCATTTGGGCCATATACTATAGGTATTATGGCACCAATTTAACAAATACTTATCACCATCAACTCACGGCATTGATATTTTTTGTTCACGCAGTCCCATCACTTTTTAGTTTGTTTTGTTTTGTTTGATTTTAGTTTTGTTTTTTAGTTAATTCCGCCACTTGTTTACACACGTATCCTCACACATTCACACATCACCTTCAACACACAGGTTTTTAGAATCTATACATATAATACTCTCTGTTCACCCCTTTGACATATGTACTCACCCCCTTCACTCACATTGGCTCTATTACCCATTCATATCCAAACATGTTATTTGATAACATTATATTATTTATTTTTTCCATTATATCCCTTTTTTTGGCATGACACTAAAATATGATTACCAAGATATAGCAATAATAATATAATATATTCCAACATACTGTATTCTTCTTCACACATATTGAGTTAAGAATCAAAATACTTGTACATACAGGTTAGGATGAGCTCATTGGGTGCTATGATATTACAATTAAATAACATTTATAGCAAATTATTCATTGAAATATACCCCAGGTGTCGTCCATCTCTTCCCCCTCTGTTGTTCCAATAACGTGTGACTCCTTGCAAGCCCCTTGGTGTTGGCGCCCATCTGGAGTGGTGAAGATTGACATATGAGGATCCCCGGATTAGTGTTTTTATTTAGAAAATCTCTGGATATGTGACATTTGTTCGGAATTCATCTTTTGAGTGGTAAATATATTAATATAACGTTACATATACATAGTTGTCAGTACGCTATTAGGTGTTGGAACAATGAACTTTTTTGCTATATTTCACTAGAATAGACAGCAACAGCATTGGTCAAAATGCGTCGGAGTATTCATGTGGATGTCAATTATTTTTTTAATATTTTAATACTTGAAATGCATTGTATTGCCAAATATTGATGAAATATTCTTTGAGACAAGCCCGTAACCAGAGTTTGTACTTTTAAAAAAATTTGATTAATGATCTGCAATTTGTTGTTTGTAAAAATAAATGATTTTTATTATACTTTCATTTTTTCAGACTAATATATCATTACGCCGCTAAAAAACCCCTTGGGCGAACTTCCCAATTCCCTTTTCAAAAAACTTTTTGGGGTGTGGGGCTGACTCTAATTCATGTGTTTTCTCCATTTTGACAGTGCAGGTTTTGCCTAACAAATATATAACCTGTTCAGCGATATCTTACTGGGCAGGTAGGCATAAGGCTGGGGGGCTATGATTTAAGTGCATTAAAGGTGCAGTTACACTTTAATCAGAATTATATGTGCCTTACCTTTCATTTCTAAATTCTCTGATACTTCAATCAAGTCTACTAACCACTTCACCTGCATTCTAATAGATTTTTTTATATCTATTAATATTGACACAACAATATGCAGCAGCGAATATATTTGTGCATCACAGGTGACTCAGCATAACAGAACATCTTCTGATTCATATTTTGCCAGCCTTTCGCTTGCCTTTTTACTGCTTTATGATTAGTGACATCACCACCTCACCTGGTTTAAAACTGATGACCAAAGCAAACAGAACTATCTCACTTACATTTATCAAATCAATTAAATTTTCCAGCCAATTGCATAGTGACATATTGACCATTTTGCTTAATGGCATCTGCTGGGTTTAATGAAGCCGTGTCATCTTTGAAACCTTGCAATAAATGTCTGCAACATGTTTACTCATTGAAAAAGAGTTATGATTTCCTGTCACTCCCTCCATTAAGAAAGAAGATAACTCATGATAGCTTATCGGAAGGAATAACTGACTTATCCAAAGATGCACTGAAAAGATGATCAGTATAAATGTCATCACCATTGTATAACTGTATTGTATTTCCTAATGACTACTACTGCAGACTTGAGAAACATTTTCATTACATTCCCTATTTTCTTTAGAAAAGATGCCATGTTAACAAAATACAGAGGTAGAATTACAGAGTATATATATATATATATATATATATATATATATATATATATATATATATATATATATATATATATAGGAGAATTAGTGGACCTCAGGAGACAAAGTACAGTGTTTACTCTGTACATCAATAAATGTATTGGAATATAGACTCCACCTACAATAACTTTAGATGATTTGTTGCTTTCAAGGTGATTCCTAGTTAAGGCTTTATTCACTGGGCTGCAGTGCAAATTTAATCAGTTTTTGATCACAAATGCGGTGCAAATTCACAGCGCGATTTTTGTGTGTCAAGTGCAATTCTAATGCGAATTTGATGTAAACTGAAGTCTATGGAGCTGAATTTAGCAACACACCGGATCCAACTCGCACATCTTTTTTTAAGACGTAACAGAATTGCACCGCATTGCTGTGAATGGCCTTCATTGAAAACAATGTTATTTTAGATGACTATGCATTTGGAAAAGATCAAAATTGCATCAGAATTTGCATCAGTGTGAACTGCGCTTAAGAGGGCAACTTAAAGTGTTACTAAATCCACAACAGTAAAATCAGTCTGTATATGCAGTAAAGCATGCTTGTTGTAATCAAGGTGGAACCTAAGGGGTTAATCCTCTGCATTGTGTAAAACAGCTTTTTGATCCTGTATGCACAGATCCTCCTCTTTTTCCACTGACTCCAAAACATGTCCTGATAAGACACGTTTAGTGGAGTCAAGCATGTGCATGTGATCAGCACAGGACCTATCAACACTGTCTAGACAGAGAGTCCTGCATCCTGACAGGACAGCCAGTGCAGTATGAAAACGCCTCTTACAAGCTTTAACCAGACTCTGATAGAAGTCACAAGACTGTTTATATTTACTAAAATGATTGCATTTCCATGTTCTGTGTACTATGGGAGACCAGATATAGTGAATGTTGTGTCCTGGGTTTAGTAACACTTTCATTTATATTTCCACTTGTGCAACCAAACTGCGATAATACCTCATTTATATTAGTCACATGTCCCCAAACCCATAGCATAACTTAAAGAATAATATGTAAAAATTGCAGCTTATTTTTTTAGATGTTCCTTTCGGGATCCTACAGCAAGGAAAAATCCTAGGTAGTTTTCATTGTTTATGAGGCACTGTTTGCCATATTTAACCTTGTGTACTGTGCAGGCATATCTTCATTTTCAATTGTAACTAGATTTAAACATTGTCTAGCCTCAAAAAAGGTTAAAGGTTTAGAGGCTGTGCTTCTTGCATCATATGTTAAGAAGGACAGACTTGGGACAGACTCACTCTAACCTTGTTCAAAAACCTTGTAGTCAGCTATAACACCTTCTCTTGAGAAATGTCTAAAAGGTAAGAATTTTTCTTTTCTTTTTTTTTTTTTTTTTTTAACTAGGCATGTAGTGTGAAGGGGAACACATGCCAAATATATAGTGGGGTTTTCTCAAAGTTGACTACAAAAGTGGAAAGCCACTTTATGTTCCACTCTTTTCTGTTTCTTACTGTAATTTGCTGCATTGTCTTTATCTTTGTAAAGCTGAACTCCAGGCAGATATAAAATACAAAAATGAATACAGCCCGGGATTCATTAATGCATCTTGGCTGGGTTCATACTGCTGCCCTGCATAATTGCGTACATTGGTAACTGCAACACTTAAAAATGTGTGCACTATGAATAGCACCCGAATGCACTTTACCAGCATACTTGCATTGCAATGCACCATAATGCACTACCATGAGTTGTGGTGCATTGTGTTACTAAACATAGTGCAAACACCTTCTTTGATGCCTTATGCCTAGTACACATGGGTCGAATGTCAGGAGACATTGGCTAGTTCAATAAAAAAAAAACAGCTGACATTAAGCCTGTGTGTATTTCAGTTGGTCCGTCAGAAGGCGGCCGTTTGGCTGCCTTCTGACGGACGAGCGTGCTGGAAAACCAGTAGAGGACTGTCTACGGATTAGTGCTCCCAGCCAAAGCCTGCAACAACAATATGAACCCAGCCTAATGTGAACTCAGGCCACGTACACACGACTGGTTTATCCATCCGAATAAACTCTGAAGGTTTTTCCAAGGGAGTTCCACTGAAACTATCTTGCGTACACACGATCACACCAAAGTCCAATTGTCAAGAACGCGATGACTTAAAACACTTACGATGGGACTAGAAAAAGGAAGATCGATAGTCAGTAGCCAATAGCCACCGTCTCTTACTTGCTTCAGTTGGGTCTGTCGGGAAAACAGCATACGAGCCATATTTATCAAGGAGTCTGCTTCCTGCTTTGCAGTGCTTCAGTGCTGGGCAGGGGGATTTTCGCTGTCAGGACGATAAGGATGTGGAACGCTCTTCCAAATTTGGTGGTGTCAGCGGGGAGTATTGATATTTTTAAAAGACTTTTGGAAGTACATCTTAAAGAGCATTACATGATTATCGACACTTACACACGTACACCTACACAGGTTGAATTGGATAGACTATTGTCTTTATTCATCCTTACCAACTATGTAACAAGGGGTTGTGTTTTACTGCATCCTTTTCGCAATGCAATTTGAGGCTTCTGACTATATTTTATGGCTCATACCATATCATTATAGTTGCTAAGCAAGGGGATAGGAGACATTGTATTGATAAATATATTATTAATCGAACAATAATTAAAAAAAAAAAGATAAATAACAAAAATGTTGAAAATTATATTATTATTGTTTTGCAATAATCAGTAATAGCTTAATTCACAAAGCTTACACACTGGGATAATAAGTCCACTGACACTTGAAAAATGAGTCACATGGCTGAAAATAAAGATCCTTGTCCAAAGGTTAAAGTTTTGTGACTGGAGACTATTGTGTGATCAAATAAAATACACTGCACTTTTGCATTAATTGTACTTCTCTTTCACCTATTTCATAATCTTTACCTGGAGGTGTTTTTTTTTTTTTTATCCAAGTCTATACTTCAATATGATCTGCTCTTATTGCATTTAAATATTACAACGTCAACAGTATGTGCATACTCATCACAGATATTTAAAGGTTTTCTTTTTTCTTTTTAAAACAAGCATGTAATACTTACCTCCTCTGTACACATGGTTTTGCACAGAGTGTCCCCGATCCTCCTCTTCTGGGGTCCCTCAACGTTGCTCCTGGCTCCTCCTGTTCTTGAATTCCCCATTGGAGAGCCTCTCTCCCTCAGGGCACTCATGTGGGTGTGCTCCCATGCTCTGCTGCTGCATCTATTGATACAGACAGCAGGACCCGACCCCACCCCCGGCTCCCGCGTCATTGGATTTGATTGACAGCAGCTATCAATCTATACAAACAGGACCCGAGACACTGGCTGGAGCTGGTGTGCCCGTCCCCATTGCTGGAAAGACCAGGTTGAGGTAAGTATAAGGGGAGCTCTAGGGGCAGCTGCAGCACAGGAGGTTTTTCACCTTCATGCATAGAATGCATGAAGGTGAAAAACCTTTGAGGGTTTACAGCTCCTTTAATGTAGATACTGCACAATATGCATGCAAAACCATGCATCAAAACCCTTCCTAAAATATAAATGTGATCTAATGAAATTAATTACCCATAGATATCCAGATCGTAATGCAACGTTATTGAAAATGGCAGGATCTGGAGTCACGTTCTCATATTTACAGTTCCGTGTAGCCTGAAAAAGGATCTTCTATCTGTAATTAGTGGCTATTTATAGATACAGGAGCTTCTTAAAAAAATATACATGAAATTAAATTCTTTAAATAAAAAAACATCTTTGCTGGTAAAATAAGCATAAACTATCGGGCTGCACATTGGGAAACAACAAACACATCAATATAAACACTGTACAAACTACTTATTCAGCAGCTTCCTAAACAAACTGTTTCAATGCAGAGTGGTCTGCTTAATTGCCGACATCCAAATGTTTGTGAAACATGACTTGCGTTCATTCTTGTGTGTTTCTCTTACCAATAGATGACTGAACAGCTGAAACTGAAGCTAGACGCTGGACTGAATGCTTCGACAGTGTTTTTATGCATCAGTTAGCAAAATTACTGAAGGGTTTACAAAAAGAACATACCAACAAGTCAAGGTTGCCCAAGGTAACTAAATAGGTCACCAGACTGTGTGGCACCAAAGTGTGCATTTTCAGCTGTGATTCCGGTTATTATGTCCTTACAGTCACCTGAAAAAAGGATCAGTGAAGTAACCATAAGGTCACAGCACGAGGACAGTAAATTCCTTTATCTTTTACAAGTTCATAATGGTGGATGGGGTGTTCTGTATGCACCTGTATTTATTTTATTTTTCATGTGTCAAAATATTATCTATAATAATTAAAATCCCTAATACCATAACTGATCTAATTTGGAAAACACTACAGTCCATCTTCTGGGCAAAAAAAAATTGTATGAATAGCCCAAATTTTTTTCAGTTAGAGTAAGGAAGGGTCAAAGCCCTTTGGGCTAAGATAAGTGTAGTATCTGTTCTTATCAGTGATCCAGTGGAGGTTCTGCACTGTCATTCTGACCTGACAAAGGTTGGAGTGGTGGCTATAAATCTCTTCTAGAGTGGCTGGAACAGAAACCGGGGTGCCCACAGGCAGTTGGGTCATGGGAATCATTCCCCGGGGAAAGCTGGGAGAGCCCATTATCTGGGCATGGGCAAGGAAGGCAGAAGTTCCGTGGTGTCTGTGCCCCCTGGGCGTGGTCACTCTAGGGCTGCTCTTAGTAACACTTGGGTGTGGGATCCCACTGTGTGAGTGAAACACATGATCATAGCACCAAATTATGCTTTTTTGCACTGTGCCTTTTAGGGCTAGGCCTTTTGGCTAAGTCTGGGGGCAATTTTTGCCTACCAGGCCTCAGGGCCTAGCCAGTGCACAATCTGCACAGCCACTTTTTTATTTTCTATTTATTTTTCTCCCACTGTTTATCATTACTTTTACATTTGTGTGCGTTTTTCTCACGGATGAAGAATGTGAGTCCTCAGGCTTGCCCTGACGTCTAGGGGGAGGATGTGTGGCCCTAAGGTTCCTTCCTCCCCTGCCCCTGCAGAGTCTCTCTTTGGGAGAAGAGTGTTGTTTTTTGTTAACTTACAGGTTTTTTCAGTTTAGGTTTTTGCACCACCGTCGAAAAAAGGAAGGGTCAAAACCCCTATCAGATTTGTGTCTGTGTCCTTCTGGAAATAATTTCATGTAATTTCCTTTTCCTGGAGAAAATACAGGAAATAGGAGGAAATATTCCCAAAGGGAAAGGAATTCCTACCTTAGACAATTATCACCCCAAAAAAATTTCTCATTAAAAAATCTCCCTTCAATTCTTGTTCTCATAACAACTCAAAAATGTAGGGTGTCTGCTTACTTTTTGTCTTAGTGACAGTAGAGATAGAGAGGGAGATCTTCCCCAGTGGGAAAGTCTTTGCAATATTGTATCAATTCTGTATAATAGATCATTCTCTGAAGCAGCTCATTACATTGTCGGTGGTGAGAAAGTTTTAGGCAAATTGCAAATGTTCTTAAAGGGGTTGTAAACCCTCGCGTTTTTTCACCTTTATGCATCCTATGCATTAAGGTGAAAAAACACCTGCCAGTGACCAGCCCCCCGTTTTACTTACCTGAGCCCTGGAATTTCCAACGGTGAGGAAGCTCTGTCCATCTGCCCGGGGTTCTCTGCACTTGATTGATAGATTGATAGCAGTGCAGCCATTGGCTGCTGTCAATCAAATCCAATGGCGCGGGCGCTGGAGGGGCGGGGCCGAGTCATAAATTTGGCAGCTATTAATGCCGAATGCAGGACTCAGGAGCGCACACGCAAGGTAACCCGCTTCTCCTAGGGGGATATCTGATGCAGGGAGGAGCCACGAGAGCCGCTGAAGGACACCAGAAGCCAGTAGTCGGGGCAACTCTGTGCAAAACGAACTGCACAGTGGAGGTAAGAATGGCATGTTTATTTTAATTTTTTTATATATTTGAAGCTTTACAATCATTTTAAAGTGTAGGTAAACCAGCGCATATACCCAGTGAAGTGAACAGCCTCAGATAATACACAGAGATTAAACAAATCATCCTACATAAGTTGTACATGTATATCTGCTGTCTTCATCTTTATATAATGTTTAGAAAGTGCAGATCTTGTTAGAATTTTCACTTCCTCATTCTGCACTGTGAGAATTCAAATGGATTACACAGGGAGACAGCTGATTGGAGGAAATGTACACATACCCCTCCAGATAGGCAGAGACTTTCAGAGCTGTCCTGTGGGTAAAGCAGCTTTCTGCTCCTCTATTTACAGTACCTACCCTGACTCAAATTTCAGCCTGGTTTTATCACGTTTTGGAGTTTTATTATGCTGATAACAGAAGAACGGAGCAGGAGAAAGCCATGGGACTTAGTACTTTGAAGAGAGAAAAGAAAACACTGCAGATATGTGTGCCCAGCTCAAATTTCATGAATCAGGTTAACATCAGGTTAACATCCACTTTAAGGTTTTTTTTCTCCTGCATCAAATGTTAGTGAGTGTTTACCCTGCCAAAGGCAAGATATATAATATGATATTTTACACATATTACAAAGATTATTAGGGGTTGATTTACTAAAACCGGGGGGGGGGGGGGGGGGTGCAAAAACGTGCAGCTGTGCATGATAGTCACGCAGTTTCTAACTTCAGCTTGCTCAATTAAGCTTTGACAAAAAAAAACCTGGAAGCTGATTGGTTTCTATGCAGAGCTGCACCAGATTTTGCACTCTCCAGTTTTAGTAAATCAACTCCTATGAGTATTATAATCGACCCCTACATTTTTCACCATATGAAAAGGGTGTTTCTAATATTTTCAGAAAGAAAGGTAAAGTGATAAATCCTTATTATACAGTTCTCAGCAGAGTTTCATTTTTTAATTAAAACTATTTTACATTACCTCTTTTATTTTTATTTTTTGCTTTATCTGTGATGGACCCACATCTCTATTAAACTTTTGACATACCAAATATGGATCTAAAACCACACTTTTTTAGGAAGGTAACATGGTATGTTTGTATTTGAAAATAGTTATATGTTATATTACTTACCTCCCAGCCAAACTGAGGATTTTCAAGGCTTGCACACTGCTCTCCTTCGAAGGGTCCAAACCTTTCTCCGGTGGATATTTTAATTTTTGTCCATATTCCTAGTCCTGCCCCAGGAATGCTTGATTCACAAAGCTCAAACTCAGGAGGTATCGGGATGTCATCTGGGATATAAATGGGGGCCCTATATGGCGATCCTTCATTAGGTGTGAAATCATCACTGGAAGAAGCTGGAGAGTATATATCTGGAAAATTTGATCCTGATGGGGTGCCAATGCCATCATCAACAGGTGAAATCTCTCCAACTGTGATCTCAGGAAATTTTTCAGTGGAAACATCATCACCTAAACACACAGAGACATAAAATGCTTTAGCTTTAAAATGGTACACTACACATAAAACACTACATTGTGATATATTAATATTTCCCTCTATTTTTCATGGTCCAACAGAATGTGCTAAGCCCATAAAAATCATCTTGCTAATAAGAATAGCATGTATTAGTACTGGAACAAACTATACTCTTACATTTATAGCAGTATATCAATGGTATGATAGGGGCACCAAATTATGCTTAAGCCACATATGTCTTTGAGTGTATAGATCAGGTATATGCAATTAGCGGACCTCCAGCTGTTGCAAAACTACAAGTCCCAGGAGGCATAGCAAGACTCTGAGAGTCACAAGCATGACACCCAGAGGCAGAGGCATGATGGGACTTGTAGTTTTGCAACAGCTGGAGGTCCGCTAATTGCATATCCCTGGTCTAGATGTATAAGTCAAAAGCTTATCCATATGCAGGGGCTAAATGTATCAATGTATACACGTGGTTTGTAAAGATTTGATTTGCATGAACTAACCATTTTCCAGTGACAATTGTAAAATATTAGATTTCTCTTCACTTTCTGTTCTGTGACAACTGTCAGGCCAAAATTCCCCAACAGGGATCCAGAATGTACTACAATTGTGGCAAAGGTTCTATCTCATCTAAACACCATGACAAACTTGTCTGGAGTGCCACTTTAAAGATCCGTCTTGGGAATCCTGCATAATCCCCTACAGAAGTTTTATAAATATTCTTCCAATATCTCTGTCACACCATATTATGCAATTGACCTAATATTAGCAACATTTACTTACTAAGAACTGGTAACAGAAATGCTATTAAAATTGTTGTCTACATTGTGAGTAAAAGGTACCTTTTTGTTTAAAATATTAGTGAACAATGCTTTGGCAGCAAAAAGGTTAAAGTCGATGTACACTAGGGACATACAAAACATTTCTATGTGATTTTACTATGGTAGGAACAAATTCCTGATATATGTTATATAATGCTAGGAAAGGAAAAAATGTTCAGTAATATCCTTTATGACTTGCTCAATGACACTGTCCATTACTGAAGGAATGAGAAATGCATATCACATTGTGTTACAGCTCTGTATGGGACCCTCAGACAAATCTAGCTATGTGCTTTGTAGACCAACTAATAAATCATATTTCTGAGTCTCCAGACTGCTGTAGAACCTTAAAGATCTCAGTAAAGATTCATCTGTGCTTCCCTGCTGCTTCAGCCAGCCCCTGACCTCTGATACACCATCAGCCTCTCTTAATGCATAATTTAAACAAGAGCAGAGGGAATCCAATTCCAAGAGTGACAACATATATCTGTTTTATGGCCCTGGATGAAATCCTTTTTGCTGCATTACTTTGTATCACAAAAAACACAACTACATATTTTGGTAGAAACTACAAGGATATTTCTCATAGACAGTAGCATGTGAGCTGTCTTTGGCTAATTGAAACATATAAATGCTGATGAAGTGAATTGCAGAAATAGGTTCTGGGGTCCAAAGCAGAAATGGAACTCATGCTTATATGCCAAAAAGTACTTGCTATTCATAGTTCCTGAACAGCAAGGCTCCATGCACACTGGGCTTAAAAAAATGGCAGTTCCCTTGGCAGAAAAAATGTAGAGCGTATTTTATACAAAGTTTAGACGAGTTTAGGACAGTTTTGCATTTTATGCCAGTAAACTCCAATCAGAAACGTGAAACAAAAGGTTTTTTTTTTCATCCTCATAAATCATCCTAATGTACATGGACACATAGGATAGCATTGAGCTCCTTCTACAAGCAGAACACAAAACTCCTATAGAAACAGCGATTTTTAAGCCAATGTGCATGGAGATCTAAAGTGGCTGTTCAGGAACAACAGGAAAGGACAGAGCAACGTGTCTTTAAAGTGGTTTGTAAACCCATCAAATCAAGTTTCTGATTAAAGGGACCCATTTTACCTCCATAAGTTCCCAAACATAGGAGATGGTATCGGACCCCCATACGCATTTCACAGTATACCCGACAAGAGATGATCGATGCTGGAGAGGCTGTGGGCAACGGGACACATACATCCATTTATGGTGGTCCTGCCCCAAGATTAAACCATTTTGGGAATCAATTGCACCATGGATTAAATGACTGACAATTAGACACATAGAAGTTACTCCTTTACATTTCCTGTTCCAAAAAGTTACGCTATATTTGATGAATGCAGCAAAATCATTTATACCAAGGTTCTGGAAGCAGGAGAGAGGCCCCACTTTTATGGAATGGAAAAAGGAGGTTAATGTAATAATGGAGGCGGAATGATGGCTATTTACAGTTAAAGCAGAGCTGCCTCCCAATGATTGCCCCCCCCCCCCCATGCCCTAACCAATGCTTATTGTGATTTTTTTTAACCAAAAATATGTAGAAGAATACATATTGGCCTAAACTGAGGAAAAAAAATGTTTTTTTTTGGACACATGAGGATTTGAAGATGAACAAGGTTCAGCCTAAGTATAACACATTTTTTTTTTTTCCCTTGCTCTTTTTATTTCTTTGCACATATGAGGAATTGAAGATGAACAGTGAAAATACGAGGTATTTATAAACATTAAAATGTGGACTATGTGTAAGTAAAGACGGAATATACGTTGATATATTTTAATGTTCTCCCAATTGGAGCTCTTTATTATGGTACTTTGATTCAATAAAGATATATAAAAAAAAAAATCAAGTTTCTGTACAATTAATCATTGCAACCTAATGTCCTGTCTGCGCTGTGTGTGTGTGTGTGTGGCGTCCTACCTGTTTTATTTCTGTGTAATCCTTTGTTTTCTTTTCAATGAAATCACCACGCATGCGTGGTTACTCCTATTTTTCCGGCCAGCTTTTCACGCTGGAAAATTGTTGTGTACATGCTGGGGCTGCGTAATTTCCTTTGGCTGATGTCAGCTTTCTACATCACTGGGGTTAGCGCTCAGAGCCGAAGACAGAGCCTGTCTGTCTGAAACGTAAACGAGGCTTGGCTTCAGGAACGAATGCGCACGTGCAGGATTATGACCCCAGAAGAAGAGTGAGGTGAAAGTGAGTGAAATAAAATACTACTGAGAGGCAGAAGACAGGAGTTATAATGGCAGTGGCTGAGTACAGCAGAGGCAATTATAAAAAGTTAATTTTATCAAGTAAGAACGTTCTATTTGCATAATGTATGCAGCGCATAGCTACTAAACAGTAACGTGAAATTGCATATTGCTGCTTTTGGGTAACACTATCTGAGTTTACTCCCGCCTTAAACATGTTAGTTTAGGTAAGTAGTACAAACATACTATTTGCAAAATATATTTATAAAGTATTGACACAACAGTTGCAGTAACACTTATATACATTTCCTGCGCAGAGTGTGTTTGTTGTAAACTGCTATTGTAGCCAAAAAGAGACATAGGCCTTGTTCACACCATATGTGCATAAAAACTGATAACATTTTTTTTTAGATTTTATTTGTGTAGAGTATTTTTGAGATTGTTCATACCATGTTCAGAGATTTGTGTTTTTCTAATTCGGGTCTCTGAGTTCTATGAGTCTTGTTCATATGACAATGTTGGTGCCATGTGTGTTTTTTTGTGTGCTGAAATACACAACATACATTTCTCTGCAAGAGGGAAAAGAAAACAGTTGTTTTCTATGTGCCCTGTTCACACCACAACACTGGTGTCATGTGCATTTTTTTGTGCATACAAATCACACATGACATCAGTGTGAACAGGACACAGAGACTTTTTTTTTTTTTTTGCCCTTGCAGAGACAGTTGCAGAAAAATCTCTTCACATGGTGTGAGCAAGGCCTAAAAGATAACTAAAAAATGTACATTATATGAAAGGGCTATAAATAACATTTATAATTGCACCTATAAAAGTGTCAATGACCACACAATAGTTAAAGTATATCTAAAGCCCATTTTTTTGTGTTAGGATAGGGAAAGGAACAGAAAGATTTAAACACTTGCCTACCTCCAACAGTGCATTTACTGCTGGTGGGCGGCTCCTCCAGGCATCCCAATGTACCCATACATCGTGTTACACATGGGGTGTGCAGCAGTATGATCTGTGACCCTTTTGTGTTGGATTGCGGTGCTCGGTTTCGGGTGGCCTGGATACCACATGATTGCTGTGCGATCTTGCAAACAATCATCATGAGATGAATACATTCATTACATCATTGTTTACTACTGTGGCTGGTATGTGATTGGTCACCAGTGGTCACATGATGCCTGGGCCAATCACAGCAGCCTGTACCATGTGATACCTGTGGGACAATCACAGCGTAACAACAGTAAACAATGGCATTTATAACAATTCACACGATTGCTGTTATAGTGACCCTCAGAGTTAAAAAAAAAAAACCCTGACCACCCCCCCAACCCCCTCCAGAGTAGTTAAGTGTCACTAGTCACTGGTGATATACTCTGGTGAGAGTATGTGAGTATGTAAAAAGAAATTGTAAAAAAAAAAGAAAAAAACACCTTAAAGAACATTTTGTATTTTTTGCATTTTTTTTTCCTTTCATATTATTGTCACCAGTCAATATCCCTGATCACTGTCACATCAGTCATATGATAACATTGTACTGCACAGATGACAGTATGAAGAAAAAATGTAACCAAATTATTTTCTTCATTTTCCAAAAAATTGTGACAAAAACAAAAAACCTGTCATGCCTCTTACTAAATACCTCGAAATTTCTACTTTCCAAAAGGGGGTCATCTGGGGTTATTTTTACTGTTCTGGTATTTTAGGGTTCCAACAAATTAAATAGGCTGTTAGTACATCAGGACTGATTGATTTTCAAATACAATATATATAGATTTGACTCAATAACTTTCACACTTTTTGGCTATTTTTACCAAAGAAATGTAGCCGATTACATTCTGGCCTACATTTATGAAGAACAATTATTTATTATGGTCCTCTCTCTACCAGGAAGTTTCTGAAATGATCTACAAACTACATCCATGGATGCAGAATGATTCCATTAGCATGTGATCCACCCTACTGGCTTCAATAGGATTTGAAAGGAACCATCCAGAGAGATTGTCCAAGCAAAGTTTCAGTGTTTATGCACATTACCCAGTATATTCTGGTAAGAGTTTTATCTCTATACCTCACCTGCTTTTTTCATGTGTGGAGGTGTTGGTGACAGCTTATCATCTCAAGTGTGGAATTATCATCTCAAGTGTAGAATAAACACCATTTGGACTCTCCCACTACATATTGTTACATATTATTTGGACTGCTGTTTTATATATATATATATATATATATATATATATATATATATATATATATATATATATATATATATGCACTTTATGATAGCACACTTGGACTATTGTCATGTGTTTTTGTTTTGTAGCGCTGCCTTTATGTTTGTCCTATTTTATGTCTAATACTTGCCATTAGTAAGTTGTATCATAGCTGCTTCAGCCTTAAATGGCCCTGTCTTTTACCCGTTAATGGAATTTCATTGATTTATTTCACCTGTCCCATGAGCGTTTGTCTGTAGGGGCTAGTTTTTTCTTAATTTGCTTTTAAAGAACAATTATTTGTTTGCAAAATTTTGTAACAGAAAAAAAGAAAGACTTTTTTTATTCAAAATATTTGGTATTTTTTCATGAATATCAAAAAATATAAAAACCCATGGTGATTAACCACTTCAGCCCCGGAAGCTTTTACCCCCTTCATAACCAGGCCATTTTTTGCAATATTTTAACTGACAAGCATGTGGTTGTGTGACGCTGTATCCAAATATAATTGATGCCTTTTTTTCACAAAAATAGAACTTTCTTTTGGTGGTATTTGATCACCTCTGCAGTTTTTATTTTTTGCGCTAGAATCAAAAAAAGAGTGAATTTTTTTTTTTTTTAAATATATATTTTTTTTACTTTTTTGCTATAAAACATAGCCAATAAAAAAAATGTAAAAAAATTTCTTCATCAATTCAGGCCAATATGTATTCTGCTACATGTTTTTGTTAAAAAAAACTCCCAATAAACGTATATAGATTGGTTTGCGCAAAAAGTATTGCATCTACGAACTATGGGATATTTTTATGGCATTTTATTTATTTATTTATTTTTACCAGTAATGATGGCGATCAGTGATTTCTAGTGGGACTGCGACATTGCAGCGGACAAATCGGACACCTAACTGAATTTTCTTTTACCTTTTTTGAGAACTAGTGACACTAATACAGTGATCAGTCCTAAAAAAAATGCTCTTTTACTGTACTAATGACACAAGCAGGGGAGGGGTTAACCCCAGGAGCGATCAAAGGGTTAAGTGTGTCCCGAGGGAATGCTTTCTAACTGTGTGGGGGATGGATTGACTGGAAGAACACAGAAATCTGTGTTCCTGCTTAGCAGGGACACAAGATCACTGTGTACTTCCCTGTCAGAATGGCGATCTGCCTTGTTTACATAGGCAGACCACCGTCCTGTCTCTCTGGGGAATGATTGTGGGTCCTGGCAGACATTGTGCACGCCCCCGCTATCTATAGCATGAAATGATGCACAGGTACTCCGTTTCACACAATAGAACCACCCTGCCACAGTATATCTGTGCTAGACGGTCTTAAAGCAGTTAAAGCTCTATTGATGTGAAAAAAATCGTACAAATTTAGTTTAAGTACGGTTTTGCATGACCATGCAATTGCGAATATAGCACAGTGCTGAATAGCAAAAAATGCCGTAGTTTAAATGGGGGTAACACCTTCTGGAGGTAAAGTGGTTAAAACCATTGCCAAGGTTTTGCTCTGTTTTTTTTTTTTTTTTTTATTATATCAGCATCTGTTTCATACAGGGAGGATTTCCCTTCACTCCCTGTTTTATAGACACAACAGGATGTGCTAGGAAGTAATCTCCAAAATGAGAAAAAATCGCTCTTAGACAGAAACAGACAGATAGAGAGCCAAAGACTGCAATAAAACCCTGAAAAAAATGAAAGATGTTTCCCACTATATCCAAAAATAACACAAATTAGGCCGCAGATAAACGTTAGAAAACAAGTACTGGCTTTTTATGAATAATTAAACAATTGCTCCAAATATGATGTCCTCCCAAACTTGTACTTGAATCCAAAATCTGGCCCACTTCACAACATTACACCTAATTTAGCACAATAGTACTTAGATGTCCCTTTTTCCTTTGTTTTATCCTGTGTATTTCTTGTGTGTTGTGTTTTCTAGTGTTTTCTAATCTAAAGCGCTTTGAGAGGCTACAGTACCTTTAAAGGCGCTATATAAAATAAAGTTTATTATTATTAGTATTAAGTACACTTCTAAATGTACTAAATTGCTGGCCATTAAATAACTATTTACTTATTTGCCTTTATTGTTTGTTTATTTTTTTATTGTAGCCATTTAGCCAACTTTGGTTTTGGCATATAGCTCAAAATCATTACTGCTTTAACAGAACTGATAACAATCTCCTGGTTAACCAATGGAAAACTATGTAAGTGCATAACTGCTTATACAGAGAGCGTTTACAAGCTTGGTCTGTAAGTAATATTTAGGCCACATGAAGCTAAACACTCATATTGGAAGCATTTAAAATCAGTCAAGTTCCAAAACATATTGCGTAATGCAACGTTGTAAAATAATAGATAATTATTTGGGAAATCACTGCAAATCAAGTAAATACAATATAGTTGTTTTAAAATGGAATCTGTGTTCAGTGAGCAGCGAAACAGTGAAAGTCAACCTTGTTGTTTTTGGCTGCTATCCCTTTTTTGTGCTCTGATGAGGATCTGGATTTATTAGTTGATTACCCCCAATGGTATTTATGAGCTACTAAATTTTTTATACATAGTGGCAATAAGGCAATGCAGGATGAAGGTGGCCATAAATTATTTACCAAACCATTTGGATGGAATCATATGAGATTTGCCAAACTCCTACAGTGCACAAAGGCTGTCTGGTCAGAGATTTACTAGTAGTTATATGGGTTTCCTTCCATTATATTCACTGGTGTTACTTAAAAAACAAACAAGAGAAGCTTCAAAGGAAAATACATAGTAAAGGTTAATTGCAGTTGGGTGGAGACCAGTGAATATTCTGATCAGTTTGTACTCTAAGAGGAAAATGTCCACGTGGAGCAGGAATTAGTATCTTGCCAAAACTAACTCAACCTCACTGCCGTTTTATGTCGCTTTCCATACCCAGCCCATCTGTACAACAACTTAGCTCTTATCAGTCTCTTGGATTTTATTGCACTGTATGCTCTTCATTGTATTTTTATGCCATGTACTGTTGTTATGTGACTATCACACCCAGGGACGAAACTAGGGGGGCACGTGCCCTGGGAACAACACTAAGGGGGGCACCGTAGCTTGTATCAATCCTCCTGCATCCCCACCTCTACCTCCCGATAGTGGACCACCGCCAACCCCCCATTGCTTCTCTGAGCCCCCGCAGTGCTCACCTCCTCTCCCTGCTAGCTGTGTGGACGGGTTAAATACAGACATGATCCTCAGCACTGAGAAGCTGATCATACAATCAGAAAGACAGCAGCCACACACAGTTATAACATAACCTTCATTGGCACTCGTTCTCCTGCTCTATCCTTCCCCCACTCTCCATGTTATAACTGTGTGTGGCTGCCAGTCTTTCTGATCGTATGATCAGCTTCTTAATGCGGAGGATCATGTCTTTATCTAGCCCATCCCCATACTGCCCTGCTAGCCAGGGAGAGGAGCTGAGCACTGTAGGGGAGACCAGAGAAGGGGGGAGAGACAGAGGAGGGGGGCAGAGCAGCAGGGGGACCAGAGGAGAAAAGGAGGGAACAGAGGAGAAGAAGAAGGGAGCAGAGGAGCATGTAGGGGGAGAGAGGAGCAAGTGTGAGACCAAAGGTACAGGGGGGACCAGAGGAGCAAGGGGGGACCAGAGGATGAGGGGGCAGAGGAGCAGGGGGACCAGAGGAAAATGTGGGGGACCAGAAGAGCATGGGGGAACAGAGGAGCATGTGGGGACCAAAGAATAAGGGGGGACATAGGAGCAGGGGGGACCAGAGGAGCATGTGGGGAACCATAGGAGCATGAGAAGCATGTGGGGGATCAGAGGAGCACAGGGGGAACCATAGGAGCATGCTGGGGACCAGAGAAGCATGGGCAGGCAAGAGGGGAATGGGGGGACCAGAGGAGCATGTGGGAGACTAGAGGAGCACAGGGGAATAGAGGAGCATTTGGGGGACCAGAGAAGCATATGAGGGGAGCAGAGGCACACAGGGGTTACCAGAGGAGCATTTGGGGACCAGAGGAGCACGTAGGAACCACAGGCGCATGTGGGGGACCAGAGGAACATGTGAGGGACCAGAGGAGCATGTGGGGGACCAGAGAAGCATATGGGAGCAGAGGAGCGTGGGGGACCAGAGGACCATGTGGGGAACCAGAGGAGCACAGGAGGGACCAGAGGAGCACATGGGATGCCAAAAGAGGCACAGGGGACCAGAGGAGCATGTGAGGGACCAGAGGAGCATGGGGTACAGAAGAGCATGGGGGGCCAGAGGAGAAAGGGGGTACAGAAGAGCATGGGGAGAATAGAGGAGCAGGGGAGAACAGAGGAGCATGTAGGGGACCGGAGGAGCACAAGGGGGGACCAGAAGAGCATGTGCACTACCAGAGGAACAGGGGGGTACCAGAGGAGCATGGGGCACAGAAGAGCATGGGGGAACCTGAGGAGCATGGGAGAATAGAGGAGCAGGGGAAAAGAGAGGAGCATGTAGGAACCAGAGGAGCATGTGTGGTAACAGAGGAGCAGGGGGGTACTAGAGGTGCACAGGGGTACAGAGAAGCAGGGGGACCAGAGGAGGTTGGGGGAATAGAGCAACAGGGGAAAACAGAGGAGAGGAGCACAGGGGGAACCAAGAGGAGCACAGGGGGACAGGGGGACTAGAGGATCATGGGGGTACCAGAGGAGCAGGGAGGGAACAGAGGAGCAAGGGGGACCATTGGAGCATGGGGGAGGGGACAGACAGCTGGCTCAACAGCTATAGCTTGGGAGTTTCTCACTTTCCTGCCTAATCTTGTCCCTTTATGGGGGGGGGGGCACCAAACCGATTCCTTGCCCTGGGTGAAAAAATGTCTAGCTTTCCCACTGATCACACCACTTGAATCACTAGTTTGGAAACAGATTAGTGTTTTTTTTTCATAGTCACTGATTTATAAAAACTTAAGAAAACCTGTACTGAAAAAAAGGATCGGGCCATTGCGCATCTCAGCACAAAATGCTACTGGTTGGCTCAGGCTTTTGTAATTTCAGAGTATTTGACCCAGAACATTTATGCAGTAAATAAGAATTACTAATTTGGAAACTTATCTCAGGTCAGTGACAACTAGTCTCAGGTCAGATGTACCAAAGCCATTGGATCATCATGACAACTATGGAACTAACAGAAGGAGAGGTCAACAACAGTCACAGTCTCCATGCTTAGTCAGTAGAAGTATCCTTAGAGCATGCAATAAATATTGGATTTACAGAACTTGTGAAGTAAAACTGGATCTTAGAAGGGTCGGACACTTGTTATTGCATCACAACAGGGAAAGCTTGCCATGGCATGGGAAAAAATAAAACAAAAGACAGTGTTATGTTGAGGTTTTATACTGCCCATAGATGGATCGAATTTGTCCAATTCAGCAGGGCCTGGCCGATTTTCAATCCATCTATGACCATTTCTGCTTTTCCTGTGTAGTCTCTCTCTTCTACCCTTCTGCTGCTCTGTGCTGCTTCTGGTCCCTGGGCCTTCTCTTCCCAGGAACTCTGCTATGCGTGTCGGGACCCTTCGGTGTAAGACCTCCCTATATTAAGATACCTCTCAACTCAACTCAACTCAACCGTTCCGGTTCAATCGGCTTCTGTTAAACAGGACTGCTGGATTTTTTTTCTCAATCAACCAGCTGTAGTCGCTTATCAGTAGAGGAGTCTTGCTGTCAGAACACAATGGTACAGCAAGGAGGACTGGGGAACCTGTTCCTATGGCTTATCAAATAAAAGAGGCATCTAAAGCCAGTCTTAGATAAATCTCCTTCCGAATGCCTTGGTTTAGGAAGGCTAAACATATTGCAAATGATAAAGTAGTTCATTGGAGAGGACCAAGACTGTCATTGTGTGTGGACTGTATGCCAATGTTTGGTGAAACTTATAAGAAAATTATATTAGTGGGTACAAGCAGCAAATGAGTCAGTTGGGGATGGGATATCTCTAAAGCCTGGTACACACTAATAGTTTCAACCTGCTTGGTTGAACGAAAAAAACTGTCAGCTCCGGTGGGAGCCACTGTGCTAACAATCTGACGTTAGTACAATGATCACCCCCACTGAACTATTGTGTTCTGACAGGGGGACCCCCCCCCCCCCCCGCCAGAATGCTCTGGTCAGCGTTCTCCGCCATTGGCTGGTTTTCCAGCATGCTCGTCCAACAGAAGCCGGCCAAATGGCATAGCTACCTATACCAACTTAGTAGAGCATTCTGCAACTTGGTAGTTTATCTGTGGTTGTGCATGCATTTGCCTTGCTTTTAGAGGGTCTGGTCTTACTGATTAGAGTGTTTGTGTAAACCTAATTAAATAAATTATCACTATACCGTTCCTAAAAGACTTAATGGGTTAATGCTTGCCTCAGCTTCACACACTGCGCAATTTTATATATTTTAAGTGATTACTTTTTATTGTACACATTGGTCATGATGTTTGTACATGTTTGTGCATTAAAACTCATTAATTGCTCCCATTGTTGATTGGTGAGCGATCTGTGGATATCAAATATAATTGAGAGATCTCAGTTGCATTCCCGGTTCCAGTACCTTCTGGCCGCCTTAAAACCATTGGAGCAGGGGCAGATCCAGAGTCTAGTCTCGGGAGGGGCACTACCAGAAAATAAGGCTGCTTTCACACTGGGGCAGGCGGACTTCGGCGGTAAAAGCCACTAGCAGGGCGGTTTTATCCCATTTATTTCTACTGAGACACACAGCCGCTATATCCCAATATGACATGTTGGTGCGGGTCCTTGAATAAACCCTGCATGCATTCTGGGATCTGCATGCATGACATATTGGGATATAGCGGCTGTGTGTCTCAGTAGAAATAAATGGGATGACGGCATTGGGATGCATGTAACACTTTATGCATCCCCAAGCCAGTAAAAGACAGCCCTGCATGTTAGAGGCATGTCTGCAGCACGCTCTGTGTAAATGAAGCATAAAGATACATTTTTCTGTCATTCTATATCATCATTATTATCATGATAATCACACAATACAGGTGCTGTGGCTCAACGCACCTGTACTGTGTGATTATCACGATGATAATGATGATGATTGGTAATTGTAATTTGGCACACGGAGGAGGTTAATGTACTCACTGATGTATTTCTGACCAGTGGCAATTAATTAACCCCTTTGTTCTGCATTAGTGGCACTAGTGGCAGTGTTTATAAACTCCTTCATGCTGTAGCATAAAAGGGGATAATTAACATTGATGGTGCCACTGTCATTAATGCAGCACAAAGGGGTTAATTGCCACTGGTCACTAATACATGAATGAGTACATTAACCCCCTCCATGTGCCACATTACAATTACCATTGTAAATGATTTAATCCCCCTCCCCCAAAGCGTTAACCACTTTACGTGTAAGACAATGTGTTAACTCATTAACATAGCAATGCATGTTGTAGCTCATTAACATAACAATGCCCGTATCAGCTTATTAACATAACAATGCCTGCCATATCTCATTAACATAAAAATGCATGCCATAGCTCATTAACATAACAATGCCTTAGCTAAGTAAGTGAGCACTCACTTGCAGTGCACTGAGCTGGCTACAAGTCCATCTTGTCTTCA
This sequence comes from Lithobates pipiens, assembly GCF_037356315.1. Lineage (NCBI taxonomy): Eukaryota > Metazoa > Chordata > Amphibia > Anura > Ranidae > Lithobates > Lithobates pipiens. The sequence continues at coordinate 418,523,240 of NW_027507758.1, read as the reverse complement.
ATCATGTGCGCCTCTGAATGGTGGCGTCACACCAGCCGGAACTAGGAAGCTGCTGTCGGGTGGAGATCATAGGGAAGTGAAGTAACAGTCACACCGCTCTGCTGCAACACTGCCAGCATGTAGCAGTGGCCCCAGTGTCACATAGATTCCAGACCCCCATAGTGACCCACTGGCCCCCTCTAAATTAACTGATGGGAGCCAGGGGAAGCAGAAATAAAGTCCCTGCAGCTGCATTTAGATGCCTCGTAATGCAAATCTGGTGAGGTGGCTCTGGTGAAGTACTATTTTCGGGGGAGGGGGCAATTGCCCCGTTGCCCCCCCTGGATTTGCCCCTGCATTGGAGTGTGTTTTCATCCCAATCACCCAAGGAGATCGCCCATCTGCAATTTACGTTTGCATCCTTGTCTATACGACTCACCGCCGCTGGTGTGTGGGTCCACATCTCATGGTAAGAGTACCTACCCCCCTCCCCCAGTGATGGAAGCACAGCCCTGGATGTCGTTTGACTCTTGGTTATCTGACCATTACCATCTGTAACCTTTTGGGGATATATCAACATTCAATCCACTAAAAATTGTCACTGTGGATGCTCTCTTGAGAATTCATGTGTTTGGACTTATCACTTCACCACATTCTCTGTTGTTTATTCAAACATTGATGCGTATATAATATGTGCACTTCCAATATCACCATATGCATTGGCTGCTATAGCAATATTTTTTATGTCATGTGGTTTTGTTTTGATTTTTATCTTTACACAACTGTAGAGGTGCACGTGCACTTATCCCTAGGTTTATTTCTAGGGCCTATATGATTTTAGCGCTACACATTTCCTATCCACATTTATATACAATTAGTCTTATTGTTTTGTTAGCAGCTAATTTCGACACTGGTGGTGCAGTAATTTATCCACATTTTCGTTCCCAAATGACTGCCCAGAATTCTTAGGATTTCCTATACAAAAACAAACAATGTGCTTGTCCCAGCTCCTCAGTGTCACATGGCTACAGGCCATTTGCTGAACATGAACAAGTACTTCAAGAAAGAAAGTTTACAGTATATTTGCCTTACTAATAAAGAATGTGCCTTGTATTGTCTCTGGAAGATGTCAACAACTCTGTACAATAAGAACTGTAAGAAATTTGAGTTCTGAGCAGTAGCCTTTTATTGGTTCACACTATCTAAAGGATTTGATATGCACCAGATTTCTTGTCTTAATAAGTGTACGCTACTGAAAAGCTGTTTCCGCATATTTTGCCATATAAATTGCTATTTTATGCAAATTCAAAATGGTTTAGACCCAAGTTTTGTGTTTACACCGTCAATCTGACTGTATTTGCAGTTCAACAGAATCATCTTTTATAATAAAATTTATGATAACAAAGCTTCTGCCTTGATGTGCTAGACTTAGCTGTAATCACAGCTCCCCGAAAACATATTGCTCTTAGCAAGATTTAAACGACCCATTACATCACCTGATTTGAAAAGTTTGTTTTCAATAAAAAATATATATGTAGAAGGAATTTTAAATTTTACCTTGGGCAGCATTGTTTATTTACAAGATTACGGAAACTTATTCAAGCCAATATAAAGTCATGATTTTTATATAGCTCCATAACAGTTTAATACTGCAGAAAACCTTGGAACTATGCATGTTGAGTGAACTTGTTTTTTTTTATGAATAAACTGTATGTTATAAATCGGATTATGTCTGAAAATAGTGTAGATAAGGCAGAACATCTTAAATAGCTGATTTTTTATTTTATTTATTCTTATTTAAATATTTGTTGCAACCGCATTGAGTGTTTCCAAACCGGAATATATGCATTTGCTTTTACATTGCTACAAATGTTTTTAAAAACATAATTACCTAATGTGTACTTGAATTAATATCAAGTTACTTGGCCAATAATTTAAGAGAATACTCTGAGCTTGCATAATATTAAAGTGCTCCTATGCCCAGCTGCAAATTATAAAACTCTCTTGACCACTGCCTTTTGGTGCAATTCACATAAATCATGATATCTTTATATATATATATATATATATATATATATATATATATATATATATATATATATATATATATATATATATATACATATATATTTTTTTTCGGGGGGGGGGGGGGGGGTTTGCACAAGCTTCTTATTACTTGAAATACCATTCTTTTATTTAGTGGTTCCCAACCTATTTTCATTTGCGTACCCCTTGGCAGCCCATTTCCCTAATTTGTAGCCCATATCAGTCCATTACCATAAATTGCACAGATTGCAAGCCTCTTTGTTGGACTTTCATCTTGGAAGCTCCACTCCTGCCTTCAGACTTTATCCTAGGTTTAGAGTGCATCAGGTTGTTGGAAAGTGCTCATTGAAGAGGCACCTGCTATCTGGGTCTGAGAGGCACCAGGCAAAATCATGTGGCAGTGCAGTGGTCACACATTGGTGTGGTAATGGAGGCAGTGGGCACTTAGGGACACATTTCAGGCTTCCTGTTGCGGCACATCAGGTTGTTGTTGTGTAGAGTCCTGCAGTGCACAATGTGGCCCCGGCATTTGGGCAGGCCTGCTGCATGAACTCAAGGAGGAAGGTGGGAACCTGCAAAGTGCATGATGTGGTAGTGGCAGCATGCTGTAATTAAGCAGAATGAGGGTGATGTTGGATCATTCTGCTCCTCCTGCTCCTGTCCACTGAGGTCTGCACTGTTGCTGCCTAGTGTCAGCTACCAAGCAAAACTTTATTTGTTTACAGTCAGATTATTCAATTAGAGTCTGCATACCCCTATGTACACAAGGCTAGGAATCATTTCTCTAACTAAATGAACTAAGTGAGTACAGCTGACAATATACTGAATACCAGTTGCCTGACCTGGGTATGATGCAGCCAGCACCTTTCAATAAGTATATATACGAGGTGTGTCAAAAAATTTGTGAATGGTCTGATATCTCAACGACAACATGGGCCAGGGGCGTGCACACGTACATGGCTATCCAGAGACACATTGTGAAGCGCCACCTAGCATTGAGCACACATGATCATCAGGGTAAACCTGCTGCAGGCAGTCGAACATAGTCAGTGTGAGAGGAAGGGTCACGGTGCAATGGAGCAATGAGTGAACATCATATTCTGCTACAAATTGGAGAAAACGGCGCATGAAATGTTGGTGCAAGTGCACAGAATGGAAGCTGTGAGCAGAAAATGTGCTTATGACTGAGGATGAAGGAGTATGACCAATGCTGGCATGAGATTCGCAACTAACTCTATGATTGATGGAGGAGGAATTGGGCATTAGGAAGGACATGGTGCGCACCATCGTCCGCAAAGATTTGGGTAAGCGGGAGACCTGTTCCCTGTTTTTGCCGCACAAACTGTCAGATGAACAGAAAGAAATACAGATGGAAACCTCTAGAGATTTAATTGCCATGTGTGACCAGGATCTATCCTGCTCCTGTGCCCTGTGCAGTCCATGTACACCAATTCTTGGCTTAGCATGGCGTATCTGTTCTCGATTATCCATCATACTCACTTGATCTGGCGCCTGCGGACTTCTTTCTGTTTCCCTGCCTGAAGAGTCTCATGAAAGGTGCACATTTTGTGGACGTGGTGGCAATCTAAGAATGTGTGACAGTGGTTCTGCGATCTATTCCTAAAGAGGCCGTTGCTGACAGTTTCCATAAGCTTTGTGAATGTTGCCAAAAGTGTGTTGTGAAGGATGGCAATTATTTTGAAGGCCAATAAAGGTTATTTGTTTGTATCTTGTGTTTTGTTTGTTTTTTGATACCATTCACAGAACTTTTTAGACATACCTCGTATCATAGCTAGTAGTAGTTAGTCACATTTAACCGGATGTTTTGCAGCTTATCAAAGCTGCTTCTTTAGTTTTTATGGGTTCAGGGATATGAAAAAAGCTTTACAGAGGCATTAATGTCTATTTATTTAACTCAGGTGGCCCATGTTTTTGTATGTATCTCTGCAAATTGAAAATAGAGCAACCAATTTTCAGAGTTCTAGAATCTATGCCCTTGTATCATCTGGGACCATCTCATTGATGTCTATGGGCACCCTAATTCTATATTTCTTTATTACCAGGTTAAAGGTCAGTAAGGTTCACACAAAGTCATCCCTTGCTTAATCAGTAAAGGCATAAACTGGTCAACTTCTGTCCTTGCTGAATATAACCGCAATTTTCAAGTAAAGATTTTAAATGAAGACCGGACATAAGAGGTAATGACTTTTAATTGGATTGGTTTTATAATGTTTTTAGAGATTGAGCAAAACCAGAAGAAAGGATTAGAAGAATCATTTCCACAAGGCATTATTAGGCATAATGAGAACACAGAGGGAGGTCCACATCCCCAATAGTTATTGTAAACCGCAGGAGATGCTTAACATGTCAGCATCTAGCTGTGTACAGTAGAGACACAAATGCTTTTGCTCCATTATAAAGCTGGAAAGTGTAATCACTTGAAAGAGGAGAAACTGCAAGGTCATGGAGTTTTTGCTGGACAAGGGCACTATGAATATCAAGACATGTTAACCCCTTTTACTACTTGAAAAAATAATGTTCATCATATTTAAGGCCTCTTAAAAGAAGCTGTATAATTATATTGCAGTCAGGGATGTTACTACCACAGGATGATATTAGCTCCCCTCGCAAGACAAACCTGCAGGGTGTGGTGAGAACCTTTTATCCCTCATTGCTTCTCAACATTTTCATAACCTAGTGCAGAAGGCCATCAGCAGAGAAAGGTATTGAATGGTTAGGCCTTTTTCTACCACTTGGAATTTATAAACTGTATAATACCAGACTTGCTCAATAAATGAGAAATACTCTAATGCCGCATACACGCGGTCGGATTTTCCGACGGGAAATGTTAGATGTGAGCTCTTTGTCGGAATGTCCAACCGTGTGTATGGTCCATCAAACATTTGCTGTCGGACTTTCCACCAACAAATTTTTGATAGCAGGTTCTCAAATTTTCTGCCAACAAAACTTTGTTGTCGGAAAGTCTGATCGCGTGTACACAAGTCTGTCGCACAAAAATTCACGCATGCTCGGAATCACTGCGTTCCCACGTTCGTAATTGTTGGGCAAAATGTGTGTGACCGTGTGTATGCAAGACAAGTTTGAGCCAACAACCTTCGAACAAAAATCAACGTTTTTTTGGGGCGGAAAGTCTGATCGTGTGTACGAGACATAAGAGTAAAATGCAGAGTAAAAGAGTAAAAAGAGTAAAATACAGTAACCTAGGCACTGAAACAGAATCCATATACCAGTATAGGTGAAATTGATTCTGATTGGTTCTATAGATTACTGTACTAAGTGAGCACTTTGTTTCTTGCACCGCATATCGCATTTTGCATAGTTCCAGAAATTATCTTCCTTACAAGGTTCAAAAGTTCTGTTTTATAATCAAATATCTCTTCCTGATAGTGGGGGTGGGGTTACACAACACCATCCAGACACATACATGTGCCTGTATTCCATAGTCTGTTCAGCCTGAGGCAACATGCAGGCTGTGCTTGAGCAGGAGGGTGTTAAAGAGGCAGGTTGTGATTGGGAGGGTGTGTGTGGCAGAGACATGCCATGATAGGTAGGGGAGTGTGGTGATTAAACAAACTACCCAATACAGGCTGCTGTGTGTCTGCACAATGTCCTGTACTTCTTAATAGCAAGCCAAAGAATGAAAATTAACCACACAAGCACAGATCAGTTTCTATGCCTTGTGTGGTCAGTTTAGAACAAGGAAGAGTGACTGGCAGGATCAACTATGTACTTTAAATGGAAGTACACAAAAATTATAAAGACTATGATTTACTAAATACATATGAACACACACATAGAAAAAATTATATTTTGGGTAGCATAAACGTTAAATACTTTAGAGACCACCTTGCCTAAATCTACCCTAAGTCTAGGCCTCTATAGCAGACAAACCTTTCCAAAATCTCTCCTTCCCTGAAATTTCTGAGGAGCATAGGTCCTGCTTTAATGCTGACATCACCTTTTCGAATGTTACCTTGGCCATAGAATCCCCAAAAAACACAAGCCTCCGCCTCTCCAAGAAGGAAACAACTTGCACCCTTTTTCTCTTTCTGCACACATCGCAATCGCCCCATAATCTAATAAGGATACAACTGACATCTCTAATCATTGTACGATATCTCTGCTGATCTCAGATAAGAAATTACAGGCAAGAATACTAGTGACCTGCCTTAACCACTTGCTTACTGGACACTTAAACCCCCCTCCTGCCCAGACCAATTTTCAGCTTTCAGCGCTGATGCACTTTGAATGACAATTGCGCGGGCATACAACACTGTACCCAAATGAAATTTTTATCATTTTTTTTCCCACAAATATAGCGTTCTTTTGGTGGTATTTAATTACAGCTGGGAGTTTTATTTTTTGCTAAACAAACAAAAAAAGATGCAAAAAAAAAACATCATGTTTAATAGTTTGTTATAAAATTTTGCAAACAGGTCATTTTTCTCCTTCATTGAAGTGCGCTGATGAGGCGGCACTGATAGGCTGCATTGGTGGGCACTGATAGGCTGCATTGGTGGGCACTGATAGGCTGCATTGGTGGGCACTGATAGGCTGCACTGGTGGGCACTGATAGGCATAGTTAAGGCGGCACTAATAGGCACAGATAAGGCGGCACCGATGGGCACAGATAGGGCGGCACTGATGGGCAAAGATGGGCACAGATAAGATGGCACGGATGGGTGGCACGGATGGGTGGCACGGATGGGTGGCACTAAGGGGCACTGATAGGTACCACTGATAGATGGGACTGATGGGCACTGATAGGTGGCTCTGATAGGTGGCACTGCTGGGCACTGATGGGCGGCACTGCTGGGCACTGATAGATGACACTGATGGGCACGGATATGTGGCACTGGGGTGCAGCACCTTTGTTGAGGCAGATTGTGGGCACTGCTGGGTGGCACTGTGGGCACTGCTGGGTGGCACTGTGGGCACTGCTGGGTGGCACTATGGGCACTGCTGGGTGGCACTGACCGGGGGCACTTATTTTTTAATGAGGTGGCACTGGCAGGGGGCAGGTGGGCATTGGCAGGGCTGGCCGTGATCGGGACTGATGTCCCGATCACGGCCGCCGGTGATCGGCTCTTTTTTTTCTCCTCACGCTGTCAGCGCGAGGAGGAATAATAGCCGATTACTGGCTCCGTTGTATCACATGATCAGCTGTCATTGGCTGACAGCTGATCACCTGATAAGGGGTCGGGATCGACCCCTTGCTCGGATCAGTGATCAGGCGAGTCTCATAGACTCGCCGATCACAGAGCACGCCGCACGCGCCCCTCAGGGGGCGCGCAGGCCGCTCGTGCACGGGACGACGTCAATAGACGTAGTCCCGGCAAAGGAGGTCCGCGCTGTAGCCGTCATTCGGCTATAGCGCGGGTCTCAAGTGGTTAATAGTTCTAAACTGCTTTATAAATCATACTTCCCCCTCAACACACTGAGCTTACTAAACATGCATTTTTCCTTTTAATGAGTCCTGAAGTCCCTAGACTATCTAAGTATAAAACTTACATGCATCTATGACTCTTTATACCTAGCCAGAAACTGAAACGTATTCATGTCTATGGGTGGCTGTACGAAGCACTGGAGATCAAATGGGGGGACAACGTTGACACGATCTATTGACAATAGGGGTCCCTCATTAGGTTTTCCTTGTAGCTTCTTTAGTATACAAGTAATATTGTAAAGCCTAATTAGTTATTTCTACTTCATAAGTATGAAGTGCTCTTCTCCCCGTGCCCACCCTTTTTTGAAGCCAATTAGAGCCCCTGGCTCTAATCATGGGTTTCTAAAAAAAAAAAAAAGAAAACCCCATTAGAATCCATGCGTCTGGTGCCCTGCATGTAGATTAGGGGCTGGGCGCATGTATTAGGGGGGTGCCCCTTATGGACAGGCCGCCACTGGTGGGCAGGTATCTTATTAGTTAATTTTTTACTCTTTTTTTGGTAAATAATATGGACACTTTTATGATAAACCCAAACATCAATTGTTATGTTGCTTTCTATATCTAGTTAATTTAATGTCAGCAGCCCAAAAATGTGGTTTCTATGCACCACATGCCCCCAATGAAGTGTCTGAAAGCATGTACAAAAGGAAACAGGACATGTGAAATTTTGCAGCATTTTCAGTGTTATTTGAGGTAAATTCTGCAATTGTTTTTCTTCTGCCTTTTACATGTTTTAAAATACTCCCTGCTGTCCCAGCCATACTGCCAGCTGTCATTCGGCACCAGCATTCTTTTTTTTGTGCAGGTCGGTGGCCGACATTCTTTTTGATGGATGTATTTCGGTGGGCATTTTTTAAAAAGTAGAAGACTAGTCAAAAACTGTGCACTATGCACCCCATACTCATTTACATAGGGTGGGGGCAGGGATCTGGGGGTCTTTAAGATTTTAAAAAGCCCTTCATCCACAGATCCTCACAACAACCCGGCCAGGGTTGTTGGAAAGAGGTTCTTGCCCTCATTAACATGTCCCTCCCTCCATGTTCAGCTTGTGTGGCCTTTGAAAAGGGTCTAGTGTGGATTTTGGAGGGGCTCCACAACTTTATTTAGGCTTTGAGTTTCCCTTAACATCCATATCAGACCTAATGGCCTGGCATATATTTTTTGGGGGGACCCCATGCTTTTTTTTGCAATGGGGTCCTCTTAAAATCCATACCAATTCCAAAGAGACAGACATTCTGTTGTCAACCAGGAATCCCCTGGCTGGCAGCAGGGATGAGTCGCTGATTGTTAAGAAGCAAGTAGGCGCCAGCTCCTTAGTAGATAATGACTTATCCCTGCTGCTGACAGCAGGAATGAGTCAAAACACAGTAGTATCACAAATGCATCAAAAATGAATCAAATTGCAAGTCACACTACCTAATCTCACTGAAAACCAGATCAAATCACAGCCACACTAATGTGTACCTAGCCTAAATGTACTCTTAGTTAAAGGGGTTGTAAAGGCAGAAGTTTTTTTTTTATCATAATGCATTCTATGCATTATGATAAAAAAACCTGAGTGTAGCGGCCACCCCAGCAATCCCTAACACTTACCTGGGCCCCATCTCTGTCCAGCAATGTCCACAAGTGCCTCTCCCTCCTGATTAGCTGAGACACAGCAGCGGCGCCATTGGCTTCTGCTTGTTTTCAATCAAAGTCATTTAGCCAAACGTGGAGAGAGGAAAGCCCGAATGGCAGCTTCGTGTGTGACTAGACACATGGAGCTGAAGCTCGGCTTGGGTGCCCCCATAGCAAGCTGGTTGCTGTGGGGGCACTCGACAGCAGGGAGGGGCCAGGAGCAGCAAAGAGGGACCCGAGAAGAGGAAGATCTGGGCTATTCTGTGCAAAACCAACTACATAGAACAGGTAAGTATAACATGTTTGTTATTTTTTTTTTATGAAACTTTACAATCATCTCTAGATATTCCATGGCTGGTGCCTTCTCCTACTTATTTCATCCAGTTTGTAGACCAATCTAGGGCCAACAGAAGCAAGAATGAACTGTCTGTAGATCTTGCACAAAAATGTCTAATGGTTTGGTTAGACTTGCAAGCATGCTCCGGTTAAAGATACACTATGCAAAGATTGCATTTTGCAGGCATAAGTTGAACTTTATGGAATGTCAATGTTGTATGTCAATTATTTTTATTACATATATTGCTGCATTATGTATTGTCATACTTAATGCAATTACTTATGACAAGTTGCTAAGATGCATGTTATCTTGTTAGGAGTTCATTATAATGAGAAGTGTTTCTATCAGGAAACGGTTTTGTGCGCCTGTTAGATAATAGAGGTCACTGCTAGCTTCTCAGCAATGAATGTAGTTTTTCCTAGGGTATTATTTTAACAGGGATGTTTTCTTTTGAATGTTCACAAAAGGGACACTACCCCTTTAAGCCCTTTCAGTAAAAAAACAGAAGAATAGTATGCGGACAAATGTACCAGACGAGATTAGGAAAACCCATGCTGAGCTACTAATTTGACTTGGCGTAGCTATTTCACAAAAGAGAGTTTTATTTAACTGATGAACCTATCATGTCTTAAGACATTATTAACAAGGTTTTGCATCTGACAGCATGATATCAGGGCTATTGCGCCAGTAAATTATCATGCACCCCTGCTGAAAACCTGATTTTGGTTGCAAACTTTTAAGGCCTAGCTTTACAGAAATATTTTTGCAGCTAACTGCACTTGGCCTGTATGATATTAGTGTCGTATTATCTTAGATTCACTTAAAATTAAAGTGTATGTCTGCACAAAAAAAAGGAAAGGAAAATTAGTACACTTCTGCAACACATGCATATTTCCCCAGGTTTTCTCTCTTAATGCAGAAAGCACTGAAAAAATAATTTTCTTTTTGCAGTTTGTACAACTGTACTTCCTCTGCACTAAAATATCCAGTACTATATCCATAGGTGTATATATAGAAAGTGGTATAATCACCCCCGTCCACCTATAAATAGTTCCATGCAGTAGACTGCATCCATGCATCCAACTCACAGTTACATGCAGTAGACTGCCCAAACAAAACACCAGTAGACGCTATTGTTGGCTTCTGATGAAAGTAGAATCAGAATTCTTGAATCATTAGCTGCTACACTTTCACCAATCCACCAAGTGCTCACCCCTTTGTGTTATGCTTACCAGAGGTAAGTATAAAGAGAGCCTGTTAAATCCTCCCCAACATAAGGCTGCAGCATCTCGCACTGGGAACTTGAGATCTCCTTGGCAGGACCAGTGTAGTGCAGTGAATCAAACATGTAAGAATACAAGGAGATATCCTTCATAGTGTTACTGATGCGTTTCGTAATTCCATCTTCAGGGTGTGACCACGCGACTTCCCAGGCTCACATTGGCGGCGTTGTACCAGGACTCATCCCGGAGGGAGGTTCTAGTGGAGCTACGATCGGCGGTGAGATTGATGCCAAATATGTGACACGTTGGATGATTGTTATTGTTCTAGTAAGCATATTATGTACGAGGGGCGAGTGTTTTTATTCTTATAAAGAGTATAAGACTATGAAGCATATCCCCTTGTATTCTTACATGTTTGATTCACTGCACTACACCAGTCCTGCCAATGAGATCTCAAGTTCCCAGTGTGAGATGCTGCAGCCTTATGTTGTGGAGGATTTAACATGCTCTGTTTATACTTACCTCTGGTAAGCATACACACAAAGGGGTGAGCACTTAGTGGATTGGTGAAGGTGTAGCAGCTAATGATTCAAGAATTCTGATTCTGCTTTCATCAGAAGCCAACAATAGCGTCTACTGGTGTTTTGTTTGGGCAGTCTACTGCATGTAACTATTTATAGGTGGACAGGGCTGATTATATACCTATGCATAGTGGATTGCTGGACATTTCAGCTGACATATTTTCTTGAAATTATAATTATATGAGAGTTCATTGTTTCTAATTTTTTGCACTATATGAGATAATAGTATTGCTTGAATGTTTTTTATCCATATAAAGCGCTGTTAATGCTTTTTGTTTTTATATTAGAGCATATTTTAGTATTGTTTGAGAATTTTATAATAGCGGCTGTGAGTGCAAACAAATCTTATTTCCATGTTTTTGAGTGCTGGGTTCAGGAGTACTTAGTATTTCTGGAATTTGTTTTTGTATAGCAGAAATGTACTAATTATGTATGTATTTTTATTTTGTCTAGACATATACTTTAAGAATGCGTGACTTAGCATGGTGACTAATTGCATTACACCATCATTTTTCATCACTGTAATCCTGGTTTCAATAAGAAATCATATCTGCATGGAGTTTGTAGGTTCTCCTGTTTCTAAAGCTTTCCTCCAGATGCCTCCACAATACAAGAATTAAAGTTAATTGGCATTTGTTAGCGTTAAACAGGAAAAATTAAAAGGCAGCAGTTTAAATCCAAATAACAAATGTATTTTGGTATTTAGTTGTAGCAACTGTCAATTGTAATACTGATCTCCATTTTCTAATTGCTTTCCAAATATTTTTAGATGTTTATGTTATAATTTATTAAAACACACCACATGGATTTTGGGAACAAAATGTAATTGTGTTTTGTGGTAAATGTAATTACTTGTACAGTTTGTCCCTCCTTTTGTCTCTCAGTTCGGCGGATCTGTTATGCCCTGTACGCACGGTCGGAATATCCGTCAGAAAAAGTCAGACGGGAGCTTTTCATCATATATTCTAATCGTATGTATGCCCCATCAGACTTCGAAAATTCTGACGGACCTAGAAAGAGAACATGTTCTATATTTTTCAGAGGGAACAAATTCCTATCGGGAAAAGGACGCATGCTCTGCAGCAAGTACGAGATGGAAGCTTTTGGCTACTGGCTATTGAACTTCCTTTTTCTAGTCTTGTCGTACGCGTTGTATGCCACCGCATTTTTGACGGTCAGAATTTGGTGTGATTGTGTGTACGCAAGACAGCTTCAGCAGAATTCTGTCAGAATTCCATCAAAAAAACCTTCAGAGTTTATTCCAATGGGAAAAATGGTTGTGTGTACAGGGCATTACAGTTCTGCGGGTCTGTTCAACTATTTAACAAAGCCAGGTCCTCCTTTTTTCTAATGCCACTTTGCTGTTCAATCCCTATTAAAATCTAAAAGAAAATAGCTCGCATACAGTTAGGCCCTTGAACACATGGTAGACCAGCTGCTTAATGGCATTTTTTTAACACCAGGGAGGGACAGGTGTAGCGCCCAGCCCTGCTGCAGGCAACCTGTCAAAGTCTATGGCAGGCTGTTGCTGGACGGAGCTGAATGCTGTACCAAGTAGTGCCAGCATTTAGGGCCCTATTCATTCAAGGATGAAGGTCCAGAAACTAGGGTACTTATCCTGATGTGTTATCTTTGTGAACTGAGCTCAGTGTAGTTAGCTGATCCTGACAACTGTGGCCATTTAAAACTTTTTGTACATATTTTAAGGGCTCATGTTAATGGGTGTTTTTTCAAATGTTGCAATTTCTATTAAAATGCATGTTTTTGAATGGAAACTGCAGTATGTGAACTGTTTCACCTGCAGATCAAATGCACCTCAATAGGCCACCCTGCATCCAAAGAAATGCAGCACGATGCAATTCGGGTCAAACACAGCCTCTGAAATGCCCTTTGTATTGTTCAATTCAAGTTGATAGGGTTTTTCTGACTTGTCTATGATGTGTGTTTGTGTCAGATGGAGGAAAACAACACCTGTCAACATAAGCCCTTTCAAGAACTTTTACTGTTATAGTGATCAATGCTGAACAAGTTGTTTACAACAACTCTGCATCCCAAATTGAGACGTGCTCTCAGTAAAACTGACAGCGGGCCCCATTAGCTTTCCCTAACAGGGAAGGATTCGCATAAACTAAGTTCTAGATACTTAACTGGTTTAAAAAAAAACAGATTTTTAGATTATCCTCTAGAAGAAGCTCTGTGTTATACACAGTTATAATTAAGCTCCCTGCTTAACAACTTAACACCTGCATAAGAAATCAGTCTGAAATGGATTACATTGTTATAGTGGCTCATCCAACTCACAGAGTGAGAAGTAGCAGTAAAACACAGCCATTCTATATTACTGCAAGGCAGAAGGCAACAGAAGTATATAAATAGAAAACAATCTATGTATAGAGTTTCAGCATGGATTTATGATAGAAGTTTGACGTCTATTTAACATAACTAGATTTTTCAAGTAAGTAAAGCAGAGCACCACCCAAAAGGAGAAGCTCCACTTGTCTGCCTCCTCCTCCCCTCCACTGCCACATTTGGCACCTTTTGTGGGTGAGCGGGTAACTGGTTTTAACTGTTACCCACTCCCACTTCTGGCTTACTTTGCTGGAAGTTTGGCCCCCCTCCTCCTTCCCCCCACAACCAGCCCATCCACAATGCACAGTGCGATTCATTCCATGCGCAGTAGGTTTACCTTAGCCAAGATGGAGGCACTGGCACACGACAGCTGATTCAAGAATTGGCTTGGGAAAGAAACCACTGGATATCTGGACACCTAAATGCCCTAATAGTAAAAGACAGCAGCTACAGTGCTTGTAGCTGCTAACTTTTTTTTTTTTAGGGGGTGGCCGTAACTCCTCTTAGCCCTTGTACACACAGTCAGACATTCCGACAACAAAATCCGTTGGATTTTGTCCGAAACTTGTGTTGCATACACACGGTCGGACAAAGTTGTCGGAAAATCCGATCGTTCAGAACGTGGTGACGTTATTTCGTTACGACGGGACTACGTTCAGGCTAGTAGCCAATAGCTTTGGTCTAGGAATTTGATCTGAGCATGCGTGGCACTTTGTCCGATCGGAATTCTCTACAAACAATAGGACAGAGTCCCATCGGACCATGTTGTCGGAAAATTTTACAGTCCAGCTCTAAAACTTTGTTGGTCGGATATTCCGATGGAAACAGTCTGATGGAGCCCACACACGGTCGTATTATCCGATAACACGGTCCGATCGAACATTTTCCGTCGGAATGTCCGACCGTGTGTACAAGGGCTAAGAGCGGTGTTCCAGCCCTAAAAAATTTTTTTAAATGTCAGCAGCTACAAACATTGCAGCTGCTGACTTTTAATAAGGACACTTACCTGTCCAGAGCTTACATTGAATGAGCATGTACCTTTTTATCCTTATGCCACTATAAAAAATGTATCTTTTGTCATGGTATGCAGTAAGGGATCAACAGACTATGTCCAACACTATTGTACTTATTTCCTTTTCATTTATGGTAATATTTTGCAATTGTTTACTGCATGCACTGTTTATTTCTAAGAGATGAACATGTCCAAATAACTCACATTGGACCAAATATTTTCAACTTCAATAAATAAAAAAATAAGAAAACATTACAGAATTTCTCAACAGACCACTAATCCTTTGCAAGTGCCAGCATCCCATTGCACTGCTGTTAGCAAGTTTTGCTAGGCAATAGTAAAACCGCTAGCCTTACTGCCATTACAAAAGATAGATTAATCTGTCAGCACTTAGCAAAAATGCCTTCTCTTACTTGGCATATTCACTAAGTTTGTTCAGGATTCAATAATGACTTACATTCTTCTTGAACTATGCTAGTATTCATATGCTGCTGCTGGGTGAAGAATCTGATGAAAACTGTACCACCCATATTTTGATCCATACTCATAAGCAATGTGACTGATTCTAGTATCACGTGCAACACACAGACCATTTTTGCGATTATTTCTCTGATAAATGTGTGTACATTTTTGCTTGAACTATTGATCTCTGTATACACCTACTGTATAACCATCAGTACATTGAGAAATGTTTGTGACCAATCTCTTCAATGTGAAAGTAACATTTCCTAATGTTGACTCCAGTAGGAAAGTTGAAGTCTGCAGCTTGACCTTAGAAGTACCTATATAGGCAGAAAAACATGAGTAACAGTTAAATGTGGATAATAAGAATTATTATTAAGGAATTCCAGTGACCACTTTTTATCTTGTAATTTCTGTTTGCACATTTTTTAGATATATTGGGATTTCAGTCTAGAAATATGTCATCTTTTACTTTCATAGTCAACCGATCTTTCATCTGCAAATGGTGCATGATTTTATAGACATGCAAAACAGTCCCACAGCATGATTCCAAGAAGTGAATCCATATTTAGTAGAACATGTTTGAAGAGGTTGTAGATGTGCCAGAAATGTCTGAGGTTGGTACATCAGTTGAAAAGCTGTTTGTCCAGAGTAACGTCATTACTTGGCTTAGTGCATATAGGATGTTTCTAGGGAGAAAATGCATGTCTAGTGTAGAAATTTGGTTTGGCTGTAGATAGACCTGCCCTGTGGAAATATTTAACATACGTTTATTTGATCAAGCTGTCATATTCATTTAATCTGCTAATGATTTTAATCTCTTTGTTTAAATGTGTTGGGTTTTGCAGGATCCAAAAATAGCATGTTTTATGTGAAAAATTACATATCTCCCTTTTGAGTTTTGACAGATGAAGACTTTTACATTTAAACTTACAAAAACATATTTCAGTTAAATGGCTGTCACTACTTTATGGTACACTAGATTGTTACTTTGAATCAATATGTGGGTTAAAATAGTTGAACATAGATTCATAAAGTGCTTCTATGATTTTTTATTTCCTTTTCCAGTATTAGTGACTAGTTGAAAATTTTTTGTTGCTTTACAAAGTATATAGCTAGAAACAGATAAATTCCAGTTAAAGGGAATCAGTTAAATTGATTTGCCCTTCCTTAGTGTCATTCATCCCACCAAGCCCAGCATCATCTAAAGCCATCATCATCCATACCGGTTTCTGTTATCACACTGACCTGGGCATGATGCGGTACATGAGCACCACACTGTTCAAGAGTAAGGTCTGGCCATGGCAGCTTCATATTAGTTACCCCTTGGTAAGTGAACAGCTTGTACACCTTTAGTAAATTACCCCAATGTCCAATTTGATGCCTGGATAGATAAGTCATATTTTGGATAGCTAAGCCTGGATAGAAAAGTCATATAGATCATATTTCTCCTTGCTAACTTTCTACTTTTTTTGCAGCATTTGAACATCATATTCAATAGTTATTTTTATTAGGCGACTTGTAGCAAACCCCAGTTACCTTTACCTTGTATATTTACCTAGGACTCCATATGGACACACATATTTTCATTAAATTGTTACTAAACCCAGGACCCTGCATTCGCTATATCTGGTCTCCCACAGTACACAAAACATGGAAATGCAATTATTTTAGTAAATATAAACTGCTAAATACATTTTCTTATCAGCATATAGCAGTCTTGTGAATTCTATAAGTGTCTGGTTAAAGCTTGTAGGAGGAACTTTCATTCTCCTCTGACTGTCCTATGAGGCTGCAGGACCCCTGACCCTCTGTATTGACAGTGCTGATTGGCCTTGTGCTAGTCACATGCTCCCTCCCAAGAAAAAAATGAAACCTCTAGCAATGCACACCAAACTGAGCATGTGCAGAGTGACTCCAAAGGCTCTATCTTATCAGGAAATGGATTGGGGATTGTGGAAGAAGGGGAGTATCAGAGAAGACAGGGTTAAACAGCCTTTTTACACAATGCAAAGGAGCTTAGGTTCCACAGTGAGTATAACAAGCATATTTTACTGCATATACAGACTAGATTTTACTGTTGTG
Organism: Lithobates pipiens; assembly: GCF_037356315.1. Classification (NCBI taxonomy): domain Eukaryota; kingdom Metazoa; phylum Chordata; class Amphibia; order Anura; family Ranidae; genus Lithobates; species Lithobates pipiens. The sequence continues at coordinate 418,506,082 of NW_027507758.1, read as the reverse complement.
GGTTTAGTAACACTTTAAGAGCTGGTCTTATTATTAGTATTGTGATTTTTATAATTATTATAATTATTGTTATTTTGACATTTCTGGCTATAAATATGAATACTCAAATCAACATGTACTGTATGTTTAAACCTAAAAGCCTGGTTAGATAGCAATCTGTTGGGTAATTATCCAGCTAAGGTTTTTATCCTTATATACTAGTTTTCCTTAACCAGCCACGTCAGTAGACAATTATTTTAGGTTTTGTTTTGTTTTTTAATTTGCAGACTCTAATCTGCTGATGCAAGTACCTAATTCGATTTTTTTTAAACATCTTTTTAATGCCTGTAATCTCTCAACATTGACACCAAAATATAGCCATATAGCTTTACATCACTTAGAACTGAATTTAAGCATACAAGTGGTTTATTTGTTTAACATGTACATGTATAAAGCTTTCACCATAGACAACAAGCCACACTGCCTTAAATACTCTTGCGCTATACAGCACCATACGTTTCTTAACATAAGCAGAAACACATTAACATATTCCAAAAGCATCCCTGCATATTGAGGAAGCTTTTATCTAATCATCATAGTGTGGTTATTGGAAGCCTCCATAAGCCCCAATGCAATATCCGGTGACCCCCAAATCCTCTTTAGTTTAACCACAACAGTTCTACTCTTGTATACTACTTAGCTTTTAAAAGATATGAAAATCAGCTTCATAATTCCCAAATCCTTTTCATTTTATGGGAAAACTATAAGACTGCTCATGTATATGCTGCCAAGAAAACAGTGTCCATTAACACTTTGGTTGAATGGAGCCTACAGTTCATGTATTGCATATATTTGCACTTTAATTAAAAAGATAATGGGATATTATATATCTTTTAAATATACCTCTAAACATATATTGACTGGTGCATAAGGTACCATGATGAATAATAAGTACAGAGTCATATGGGAGTGTAATTCTATCCAGTGATAAATCCACAGTACCATGTGACACCACAGTCCATTGTAACAACTCTGTACTTTATCCTTAGCCACATCAAATGGCAAAGACACTCTATTTTCAATAGCCTGGCCCTAGAGAGTACAATAAACAGTGTATACTTGGAGATTTGGTCGCTGAATTCTGGGAAAAGGAAGTGCTCTTTGGAGAAACAATGAAATTAAATATATAATTCACCAATTCTTTTTTATTTGTCCTTGGCATAAATGAAGAACAAATTAGCTACCCTCCTTGGGTGTTTCTCAGAAAAAAATAGCAACACATAGAATTTAAGACCTTCTGTAATATGCTGCTTTGTAGATAAGCACAGCAGAGAGGTAAAACACTGAATAGAAAAGTTTGCCATTCTTCCTTTCAAGATCTGAATGATATTGCTGGTATTGGAAACTATTACAGAAACCAGTATTCCAAGGAGTAAACGCTTTCTTGTTACGTGAAGAAAGAGCTCAAGCTATCAGAATATAACAAATAAAAATGTTGCATTATCAAATTAAAACACATCTAACCCTTATGGCAAATAGATTTTGTAATATTGCTTGAACAGTGCATGTGAAAGGCGTTATATTGTCACTGAAAACTGTCCTTTTCGTATGAGACACAAATTTATGAATGCACAAATGTGAATTGATGGTGAATTCATAAATAATATAATATAATATAGTCAATACTTGAGAGTAGACTGAAGTACATGGTAATATATTATTGGTAATGTCCTGGACAACATTGAATGTGCTTTTCTTATCATTTCGTTATCAAGTATTAATTAGCAAATACATTTATATAAGAAAACACATTCACGCTTAGTAACAAAAAGCAATAGGATATGCAAAGTACAGTAACCCATACAAACCAATGAAAATTCATCTTCTAATTCATCTAAAAAAATCTGGCTGAAAAGTCAGTAAATTTATATTTTGATATGTTGATATATTGATATAAATTGATTGGTGCCACTATATATTGAACTCTGCATATTATCAATATTTATTGCACTGCCAGAGTGAGGAAGCATTTTTCCTTAAAGTGGAAGTAAACTCCCCTATCGTTTAAAGCCAAGGAAGCTGCCATCTTTGCCTCTGTTTAATCTTCAACTGCTATGGTGCTGCACATGTGATTTGTTATGACACCAGCCAATGGATGGTTTGATAGTTTGGCTGAGAGCACAGCCAATGTGCAGTTAGCATTCCCGGCATGCCTTTTTTTAACTGTTTAAATCGATGGGTTTACTTCCACTTTAAGGTTGTACACCAACATTGCAGTTTAATTTTTATTTAAAAAAGTATTACAGATATTTTAAATGCATCTAGTACCTTAATTTGTCAGGGGGTAACACCAGAAGCCCATTGGGTTTTATTGCGGTTCACATGTGCTGATAGTAATTGTGCTAAAAGGCTGATTTAAATTAGTGAACAGACGTATGACTTCACCAGTGAACTGCTGCTGCTGCTTCTGCCTTATCAGTTGGTTTGCAGTTTGCTCATGATTAAAATGTATATCTGCTTTTACTGGTCCTCCTCCTGTAAAATACACCAGCTATTCATAGGTGCAATATGTACATTTAAAACAATAAAGTTGGATTTTCTTGTGTTCTTGTCATCTTGACATGTTAGAGTGTAACTACATATCATGAGGGCCCATAGCAAAACTTTAATTGGGCCCTCCATTGACCTCCCTACTGTCATTCATCTTAATATAAAGTGGGGGGAAAATTACAAAGGGTGTCATAGATACCTTTTAGATTTCCATTGGGTGTCCACATCAAAATCAAGGGTGTTTGAGCCAGATTCATGTACCTGTCAGGATCCTCCTTCCTTGGTGCACACCTTCCCCAGCCACTGCACCCATCACACAGACAGGCACATGTTTGAGGAGTTTAGCAGTGGAGTGGGCAGAGCCTATTGGGGAACTAAGCGACTGCTTCCCATCCAGTCTACCTTGACTTTAATTGACAGCACACAACAGTGGGTGGATCCATATGCACTACTCATATCAATGGCAGCTTTTGAATCTACCAATTGTTATCTGCTGTCAATTAAAAGCAAGGTTAACCTGATGGGGAACCAGTCTTTCAGTTCCCCATCAGGCTCCACCCATCCAGCAAGGGCTGATGCCATGGAAACAAGTTCCACATCAGGTCCGTCATCCCTGTAAGTCTAACGATTCCCAAATATGATGACATTTGGGTAATGAAATCACCTGTATCCATGACCCCTTTGTTCACATTTAGCTTCTTGCCAGGGAGTCTCCTGGCCAACAGCTGAACAAGGACTTCATATAGAGCCATGTTTAGGAAACTGTCACATTCATGACATCTTCCCCGTACAGATATGCCCCACTCTGAGCACTTGTGTACTTCTGTATGCCAGCTCAAAACTGGTTTTAATTACTGCCAGTTTCCTAATCTGCAAATTGGTGGTCATTTTTTAAGTATCAGGCATTGCCATAACAACAGGTTCTCAGAATGGCAGTAGTAAGAATTACCTGACTGTCACACATGTTACCGAAAGTGGAGAAAATTCATGCCTACATTAGTCCCAGGTAATTTTAATAGGAATAGGGCATCTGTGACTAATGGCATTTATTCTGAAGCCTCCTTCTTGATTGATAAAGGGGGTACAGGGTCAGTGTCAACTGTAACTTCTGAAATCCTTAATACATTAATACATTTGTCTCCACACGCACACAGATTTTCTATTTTCATTTTCCTCAAGAGCTCCCCTAATGGGGCCCCTTTACACCCTGAGGCCCTAAAGTACCTACATGGACTGCTATGACTATTGTTATGCCACAGCTATAAATCAAATTTCCTTTAACTGTATAGAGTAGAAAAAAGGTGTTGAATTATATATCACTACCTAATATGTGAAAACAATAAAATAAAATAAAAGGAATTCAGGTCTCAGCACCCTTTGAATCTGAACAGACCATAGGTGGATCAGAGCCTGTACATCTCTGCTTATGTTATAGCACCACATCTAACAAGTAAAGGTTGCTCTATCTTTATTTTTTAAGGTTTCTTTGACCTTGTGCTACAGCAGTTCATCTACAAAAATGTATTTCATCCATCTGTCCGCATCAGTCCAGCCAGGCCATCCTACTTGGCCTGTTGCCCTATGGCATAGCTTTGCTGACTTGATCCTGTTTCAGATGCCAAATTTAACAGGATGGGTAATCAGCCAAATAATCAGACAGAGAGTAAATGTAACATGCAGGATACTATATAGGTGCAAGGTTATATGCAATGATGTAAAACAGGTTCATGCATACACTACACAATCATGAACTTTTCACAGCATTGTCTCCTTGACTCAGTCAGGGTAATCTGGCTACATAGCATAGTCTCAATAAGACTCTATAACAGCAGAGAGTCAAGCTGGCATCACTACTTCAGTAAAAAGGTACAGAACACAGAGCTGGCAACAAAACTGAACAGCTGGAGGGATCCAAAGCCCAAATGTGAAGTTTCACTCCACTGGAACTAGAGTATTCTAAAGCATTTAAGGAGGGACTCTCCACAGTAATTGGGTTATTTGGAGCAGCTGAGTGCTATTCGTCTCCTACTCAGCTGCCTGCAGGCAGATTCTGACAGTAAAGGGTCTCTTACCTGGCTGAAGATCACTTTCCCAGTTACCTCTGCCTCCTCAGTTGTGACCGCTCTGAGCTCTCTGGGAAGCATGTTCAGGAACCTAGGGATTTGTGGGGCCTATGCTTGCCTCTGATTATGGTGAGTAAATGGCATATTCTCTAAATTGGGAAGTGAAATTACATGTACTTATCATTACAACATAAAACAGCAAGTAGCAGCATATAAAATTGTGTGCTGTCTTCTTGACATGACCAACGTATGCATGTATTTAAATGTACAATCATGATACCACTAAAACATGCACTGAGACATCTTCTTTTGTTTTCAATCACCTCCCATACAAGTCTTTGTAAATGCAAAAGTCTCTTAAAGCTGGTCTGACGGAGGCCAACTGCATGTCAAATGTCAATAAATTCTGAATCATCTCAAAAGAATCTCAACCTATTGCCATTGGTACAAGTCTATCACCACAGGCCCTTGGTTACGCCAGTACACACGTAATAATGTCGAGTTCTTACAAGAGGAATTGTAAACTGGCTAACTGAGATTTCAAGTATGTTACAAACATTAGAAAAAACATAATTTCAGGTATTATACTACGTAGTTGAGGCTTGTTTGGTTGCTGAATTGGGAACTGTTTAGGGAATCACATAAGTTAACAACGTGACAATACGCATAGGTTGATTGGCCTGGTTTGCCGGCATATCGATGCAACGGCAAACATGTATATATTTTTTTCCCATTGATTTGACACAACGGTAGGAAAGATCCCACATATGCATAGCTGTTTATTTGCTGCTTGTCTGGAGATCATCTGTAACCATTTACTGTCCAATTATTACAAATAACATTTAAAAGTTTTACCACGTACAAATATTAATAAAAGTATAGCTCCCTGCTGTTCCACATTTAAAAGGGAATGTCCCTCTTTTGAAAAAAAAATCCCTGTCTTGCATCCTTCTTGATATCTCCCACATTTTATACTGGTGTAGAGATCTAATCATATAAATGGACTAGGGATGGGTCGAACACCCCCCTGTTTGGTTCGTGCCACAAATCTCAAACATCGCAAACGTTTGGGCCCAAACCATGAACCCCATTAAAGTCTATGGGATCTGAACTTGAAAAATTAAACGGTCTAATTTTGAAGGCTTGTGTGCAAGTTATTGGCCATAAAAAGGGTACAGGGGCCTAGGTACTACCCTGGGGAGACATGTACCAATGCAAAAAAACTTTAAAAAAAGTTTTTAAAGGAGCAGTGATTTTAATGATGCTTAAAGTGAAACAACAAAAATAAAAAATTCCTTTAAATATAGTACCTGGGGGGGGGGGGGGGGGTCCCCTTAGCCTGCCCGTAAAGTGGCACATCTGTACCATGTATAGAACCTGCTGAAGCAAAACTGACATTTATAAAGAAAAAAAAATGACATTTAAATTGATTTTATTACTTTAGTATTACGTTATTTACTATACTCACACTATACTAACACTACACTAAGACTCTACACTCAGAGTCAAGTGAACACACTAACTTGCTAGTTGCAAACTGGACTATTTAATTGCCAGAGTTGTTTATTTTACATTTAAATTTGAAATTTTTCTTCAGACTGTTGCATTGGCTGTTTTAAAAGCCCGACTGAATTTTCATTTTAAATCATTTAAATACATTCCAGGTGCACCAAAACAAAAGGTGTGCAAAGTCTTAAAGTTTGTGTGCTTTAAAAATCAGGCACAGCATGAACAGAAAAACAAGAAAAGCCAGTCCCCTGGCAGCATGCTGTAGAGAAGGATCCTTGCTGCGTGGAAGCAGTGTTCTCTCTGCAGAGCTGTGTCATGCCCCTGCTGAGTCAGAGCTAGAGCTCTCCTGTCAGTAAAAGTCAGGAGCTTTGCTGATTGCAGAGCTATAGGTCTAACTCAGTAGGGGGCATGTTGGACCTTTGCTGAGAGACCATTTCATTGACAGGTTTTTTCTACCTAGGCTTTAGCTGCTGTAGAAAGAAAATTAACTGTAAGGCTTCATACACACCTCCTTTGTCAAAACTATTTTAATATGTGTTTAGAGGACATTTCTAAATTCATATAAATGCACGATGACAACATTTGTTAAATGTGCCATTCGTACTCTGCGTTTACCTGTTATAAGATGCATTCAGTTTCGTTGCGTTTACAGAAAATGCAATTTTATGGTACCAGGATCTTATTAGACACTCTAGCTAAAGCTTAGTACACACAGGCAGAATGTCGGGAGACATTCGCCAGTTAAAAAAAATAAAAATCTGACATTCTGTCCATGTGTATGTCGGTCTGTCAGACGTGCATGCTGGAAAACCAGCACCCGACCGACTCCCAATCAGCACTCTCAGCTAATGGCAGAGAGTGAATATCGGAATGCTTTGGTGAGAGGGCCATCCCCCTGTCAGAACACAACAGCTCAGTGGGAGAGATCACTGGAGTAACTTTGTATGGTTAGTACAGTGTCCACGACCAAAGCTGCTGGATTGCATGAAAAAAAAACTGTAGTATATACCCAGTTTTAGTCTAGTCTAAGTCTAAACTTCTCCCATGTGGAATGCAAAGGTGCTCCATGCAGCCACATTCAGGCAGCCTTTTCAAATCAATGATAGCGGGCAGTTGTATGGGCCTGCACAGATCTCTTCGCTCATTGTACATCTTTGCAGGACCCATGCATGTATCAGGATACAGACAGACTGCGTTCTGAACCATGCATTGGTCCTCCGCTGATGTACAGTAAAAATGTTGCATCCCGTGTGGGTGAAGATGGCTTTTGCACAGGGTACTTCATAGTCTGAGTGATCATAGGTTTAGAAAAGGTGTTCAATGACTAAGCACAGGTGTGTGAAATGTGTTTGCTGAACTTCTTTTAAGTTGTATGTGCATGTCTCCTCCTCGATTTTTATGGATTTACAATGAACCATGAAATTTTTATGCTGGATGTACCGCCATTCTTGCTTCCTTTGCATTAGAAAAGGTGTGTGCCAAATCATTATCTTCTAAAGGGTGGCCCTCTTTCCCTTTCCCTCTTTTCGAAGGCTACATGGTACAGTAAAGTAAAGCTTTACTAGCTCATGGTATACCAGTAAACACATTTTTAGAGATCTCAGTTGCTGGCAATGCATGATGTGATTTCTAGTTCCTCTGAAATGGGCGGTGTCCTTGGTTGTATAGTATATATATATACTGTATAAAGGCATACCCCACTTTTAAGTACACAATGGGGTTTATTTACTAAAGCTAGAAAGTGCAAAATCAGGCTCACTTCTGCATAGAAACCAATGAGCTTCCAACCCCAGCTTGTTAAATTAAGCTTCAGTAATAAAACCTAGAAGCGCATTGGTTTCTATGCAGAAGTGAGCCTGATTTTGCATTTTCTAGCTTTAGTAAATACACCCCATTGTGTACTTAAAAGTGGGGTAAGCCTGTATATATATTACACTTTTTTCTGTGTAGCTATCTCTGTTCAGGGTAAATTAAAGGGAATGAAGAAGTATGTAAAAACTTTAACAAATGCTAAAGTAAGTCCCACAGCCCCTAATAAATCTTTTTTCTGTAATCCCACTATACTAATAGATTCCAAATCCCACTGAATAGATAAGCCTGTGTAGTGCTGCATCTGCATATAATATGACATATAAATCTATTACTTTAACTTAAAGTCATGGGTATCAAGCAACTATTACAGGCATTCATGCATACAGACTATTATCATTGTCTATTTAAAAAAGACAAATCGATAGCATGGAGTAGTGGGAGCGTACTTGTGCTGAATCCCCCCCCCCCCCAATGTTTCTCATACTTGCTTCTGGGCAGAATTCATTAATTTTTATTAAAAGGGAAAACATTTGTTCCCATGATAATATTTGCATCACCAGAATGTTTTTCACCTCTGCCACAAGGTGTTGCGCTGGCTCATACATCACCAGATTACTTGGAGAGCAAAAAGACCCTCAGTCATTAGAGAGTGAATTAAAGATGATCTAAAGAGCTATTAATCACAGTGACAAAAGCCTTAATGTTGCTATGACCCCGGAGGAGCCAAGGGACCAGAATGGAACCTTGGCTAGAGAAAATGGAAACATATGTTTTTACCAAAATAACCTACCTTAGGAAAACTGTCAAACATGTGCTCATATCAGTCTGAGCATTTCTGCTTAGCAGCAGTTTTTCGATTAGAAGTCTTTTTTTTTTTTTTTTGCTTTTTTTGCTTTTGTAATACATTATACAGTTTTTCTGTCAGTGACAGGCTTTAAAAAATGGCCATAAATTATGATTACACAAACATTCCCTAATTGGCGATAAGATCATTTGCTATTATTTGTGCAAGCCAGGTGACACTGTATCTTCTAGTGTAAAAGTATGTTTATTTATAATGATCTTAGCAGAATTAAAATAAAATGATTGGTCACTTTTGGACAACCATTTGTCTGTAAATATGGCCACATACAAGCAAAGATTGAGATTATTTGTATCATGTCACTGTATACTGCATATGAATAGGAGACTGGCATGCATGTGCCAAAAAAAGGATATTTTTTTCTATTAATTTTCTATTCTACTAATAAAGAAGGGATAATGGAATATATGTCTTTGGAAATTGCAGGGCAGTAAAGGCAAATTTTCTCTATTTGTTATTTTCACAAATTTGTATCTTCATTATAAGTAAAAATACAGTCGTTGCATATAAGCTTACTTATGCATTTGACTTAATTCACAAAGATTTAGCACAAGAATAAGGGTATTTAGTTCAGCCATGTGACTTTAATTCTCATTGGTCTCAGCAGAAAATAGCTGTCACTTTTTCAAAAATAAGGACATTTACGCTGGTGTTTTAAGCTTTGTGAATTGAGCCTAGTATTCTAAGCCAGGTTGAACAGATAAACCAATAAAATATTTAAAGAAAGGATCCCTGCGCTATTATTATGTGACTCAAAGAATATAAATATATCACCTAACAAAATAAAATAAAAATAAAAAACAAAGGTATCAAGCAGCTACCACTCGACAGTGCAATTACCACACCTGACAATGACAAACCGGTATAAAGGAAAAAACAGTGAAGCTCTCCAATATGTGTAAAAGTGCAAGATAGCTCAATATTCAAATAAATCATCAAGTCATGTGCAAATTGTTTGATCATGCAAATTCCACATTAGAAATTGAAATAAAATGAAAAATACTTCAATATTCATATAAATTGTCAAATCGTGTACAAATTACATACAGTACATATCCAATAATATAATCACAAACTACATTCAGCAGCCTCTTTTTAGATTCAAGGGAAATGAAAAAATACACGTGTAGAAAATATCTAGATATGAGTGTCCGATCTTATAAAAATGTCCATACACAGTCTAATTCCACCACAAGATCATGCCATAGTAAATCTTAGTGGTAATAACTCAGCAAACTCTTCACTATACACCAACGCCAGCGTGCCCGCCACCATAGCCCAATGGGTATTGTTTGTAAAATAGGTTACCATATTATTAGAATTTTTCTTTGGACACCAAAGGTTGTGTGCCTACGGGCTCCAGAGAGGAATGCCTGGTCTTGGGTGAATGATATTGCTCTGTGCTAATTGAAAATTTCCATACATTCACTCATTTCCATGTTGTGTAAGCAGAGGTGTAAGTGATGGTCTGATTTCTCTTTTTTCGTAAGATCACAAGGCATTAAATGAGGCCAGCTTCATGTTGGACGCACATTATGTCATTTTCACTTGTGGCGAAATGGGTTTGCAGTTAGTAGTGAAGTCCTGATTAATTTCATACATTTGGAAGACTGTGCAATCAAATGTAATTATTACATTTGTACCATCTGTGTTTCATTATCAAATCATGTTTTTAAGGACCCAGCTTAGTGCACAGGGCATGGTCATGCTGGAACAGAAACATGCCTTCTCCAAACTGTAGCCACAAGGTTGGAAGTCCACAATTGTCCAAAAATTGTTTATATACTGTAGAATTAACTCTTTCACTGAAAACACCTGAACTCAATCATTTTGAGGGGTGTCTAAATACTTTTGTCCGTATAGTGTAGGGGTGATGGTTAAATGTCAGAAACCTATGGAGTATTTTTTCTATTAAAGACATTCACAAAATCATTCCAGAATCATTCCAGTCTGGAGCATAATTAGTAGCTCATGCAAATGCTCAGTGATTGAAAAATAAATTAATACATGAATTTAATGACTGATTAATGAGTATTTTTTTAAGGTATGAAAATGTGTTCTAATCAGATACACTTTATTGTCAAAAGTATTGGGACACCTGCCTTTACACACACAAGGACTTTAATGGCATCCCAGTCTTAGTCCATAGGGTTCAATATTGAGTTGGCCCACCCTTTGCAGCTATAACAGCTCCAACTCCTCTGGGAAGGCTGTCCACAAGGTTTAGGAGTGTGTCTATGGGAATGTTTTACCATTCTTCCAGAAGTGCATTTGTGAGGTCAGGAAAAGGAAGGGGCCATCCCCAAACTGTTCCCACAAAGTTGTTAAAAATGTCTTGGTATGCTGATGCCTTAAGAGTTCCCTTCACTGGAACTTAGTGACCAAGCCCAACACCTGAAAAACAACCCCACACCTTAATCCCCCTCCATCAAATTACACTGAATGTGCACTGAATTATTATTCAGTGCACAAAGCAAAGTCCATAAAGACATGGATGAACAAGTTTGAGGTGGAGGAACTTGACTGGCCTGCACAGAATCCAGACCTCAATCCCATAGAACACCTTTGGGATGAATTAGAGAGGAGACTGCAAGCCAGGCCTGCCTGACCTCACAAATACGCTTCTGGAAGAATGGTCAAACATTCCCATAGACACACTCCTAAACCTTGTGGACAGCCTTCCCGGAAGAGTTGAAGTTGTTATAGCTGCAAAGGGTGGGCCAACTCAATATTGAATCATATGGACTAAGACTGAGATGCCATTAAAGTTCATGTGCATGTAAAGGCAGGTGTCCCAATTCTTTTGACAATATAGTGTATAGGTTGAACAACTAAATGAAAATTAATATTTAGCTATAGTCAGAATACCCATGGTGGGCTGACAGTTACACATATTTATCTAATTACTGCAACCAAACCTTTTAGTTGTTTCAGGAAAAAAAAGACATACTTTGAGAAAAAAAATTAGTGCATATTCCCTTTAGATACATGTAGAAGTTCAGTCTTCCAAAGTCCCCTAGTTTCTCTTCCCAGACATAATTTGAAATGCTTTGTATAGTCATGTATGACCACATAATCATTGCATTTTATGACACAATAGTAAGTTTACCAGCGGGCTTCTACGAGTAATAACTATAATTGCAACAAACCATCCTGAGAAAACCCACATGCTACCAGAGGGAGACTCTGCATGTTACTACATAGAAAGGTTGATACAGAAGATTTCTATTTTTCTTGTAAATTTCTTTTCAAGATCCATTTAGCTCTATACCTGTGCGTAGAAGTACATTTTCTTATAGCATTAGCCTGGTGCATTGTCATACATCAATGTAAGATGACATGCATTTTGACGCACACTAATGTGCATTTTTATTGCATTTTTAAAATTGTATTTTGGAGGTGATAGGGTTATTAGCCATTGACCAAGGATTGTTTATACATGTTGCCATCAAAATGCATGTTGTATGTGTGTTGATGTGCTGTCATTGACTTCTATTAGCAATCCAACATACTAAAACTCCAAAAACAAAAACATCTCAAAACACATTTCAGTGGTGAGATTGCAATAGACATTATCTTTATTATGCATTTAGTGTGTCAAAAAGCCCAGCAGTGTAAATGGGCCCTGTCTCACCTGAGAACAGGATTATATCTCAGTAAAGATTGCACAAGAGGTTCAATGTAGAAAAATTTAAAATAATGCATTTGGATGGCAAAAATAGGAATGCAATCTATACACTGGGGGGAGAACCTCTGGGGGAATCTAGGATGGAAAAGGACCTGGGGGTCCTAGTAGATCAGCCTTTCTCAACCTTTTCTACACAGAGGAACCCTTTAAATAGTTCTTCGATCTCCGGGAATCCCTGCTAAAAATTTGAAATCTACAACTCATGATACAATAATAGTGTGATGGTCAGAGGGAAGAATGGTCCTAACACTTGTGGTCATTGGGAAGAATTACCCCTTACAAACAGGGCCGTCTTTAATGCAGGGCAAAAGCGGCAGCTGCCCTGGGCCCTGTCATTGTTGTGGGGCCCAAAGCAGCTACCTCATACTTGCCAACTATCCTAGTTTAAATTCCCTTGTTCTTTGAAGTTTTAGTCCTGTGCTGTGTCCCAATATCTCAGTGTGAAGTGCTGCTACTAATGCTGCACAGCTCTGCCCTATTGTTGTGTACAGATGACTCACCTGCAGGCATTCAAATGTAAATAGCAGCGGCATTCATAAGCAGCTGCGGCCAGCTGCATTGATATGTAAATAAAGGTGGCATACATAGTTATATCATGCCCCCCTGCAGTGAGGAGATGATGTGCTATAACCTCTAGCAACCAATCTGTGAGCAGTAATACTGTACCGTAATCTCTAGCAACCAATTAACAAGCAGAAATCATTCAGTGAGCTGAAATGTGTGCTGTAACCTCTAGCAACCAGTCAGTAAGCAGTAATGATATACTGTGACCACTGGCAACCAATCGCAATTGCTGCCTGATCTTCTATAATAAACAGATTTTGAGTCTAGCTGCTATTTCTTGTATGTCTCAGAGCAGGTGGAGAGTGAAATTGAATGGGGGGCCCAACATTTTTTTTGCCCAGGGTCCAATCAATATTAAAGATGGCCCTGCTTACAGATAGCTAAAATTATCAATGGTGTGAGTGGGAACTTATCTGAGAGGCAGAAATTGCCCAATGCTGAAGGAACCCTTAGCAACCTTTGGAGGAACCCTAGAGTTCCACAAACTCCTAGTTGAGAACCACTGTAGTAGATGATTGGCTCAGCAATGGCATGCAATGCAAAGCTGCTGCTAACAAAGCAAACAGAATATTGGCATGCATTAAAAAGGGATCAACTCCAGAGATAAAATGATAATTCTCCCGCTCTACAAGACTCTGGTTCGGTCGCACCTAGAATATGCTGTCCAGTTCTGGGCACCAGTCATCAGGAAGGATGTACTGGAAATGGAGCAAGTACAAAGAAGGGCAACAAAGCTAACAAAGGGTCTGGAGGATATTAGTTATGAGGAAAGGTTGTGAGCGCTGAACTTTTTCTCTCTGGAGAAGAGACGCTTGAGAGGGGATATGATTTCAATATACAAATACCATACTGGTGACCCCACAATAGGGATAAAACTTTTTTGCGGAAGGGAGATAAGACTCGTGGCTGCTCATTAAAATTAGAAGAAAAGAGGTTTAACCTTAAACTATGTAGAGGGTTCTTTAATGTAATACCGGCAAGGATGTGGAACTCCCTTCCACAGTCGGTGGTCTCAGCGGGGGGCATTTATAGTTTCAAGAAACTATTAGATATGCACCTGAACGACCACAACGTACAGGGATATACAATGTGATACTGACATATAATCACACACATAGGTTGGACTTGTGTCTTTTTTCAACCTCACCTACTATGTAACTATAAGTAAGTACTGTCCAGCTCGACATGAAATTACCTTGCTCAATATTTGCTCAATATTTGCAGCAGTGTAGGTCTCTCATAATAATTGCTGTTAGTGTAGGACTAAAGAATTTTAGAATATATTATCATTGATTTTCTTTCTGTACACATGAATATGTATTTGCTGTTACAATATTTTAGATAGATAAAACAATATCCTTTATTAGCCAGAATAATCAATAGTTTAATTGTCAAATTGTCTGCATACAGTATCACTAAATGATCTCAAAAAGGCAACATGTAAACAAAGCCAATGTTCAGTGCTATTTCTTTTGTGTCAAGTGCACAGGAAATTGATTTAAGAAATAGATTTAGCATTATACTTATATGGTTAACCACTTGCCTCCCCGCCACATATACTGTAGCAGGATGACAGCTGCAGGCTCAGTCAGGTATATATACAGTGTATATATACGCTATATTACCAAAAGTATTGGGACGCCTGCCTTTACACACACATAAACTTTAATGGCATCCCAGTCTTAGTCCGTAGGATTCAATATTGAGTTGGCCCACCCTTTGCAGTTATAACAGCTTCAACCCTTCTGGGAAGGCTGTCCACAAGATTTAGGAGTGTGTCTATGGCAATGTTTGTCCATTCTTCCAAAAGCCTATTTGTGAGGTCAGGCACTGATGTTGGACGAGGAGGCCTGGCTCACAGTCTCTATTCTAATTCATCCCAAAGGTGTTTCATCGGGTTCAGGACTCTGTGCAGGCCAGTCAAGTTCCTCCACCCCAAACTCACTCATCCATGTCTTTATGGACCATGCTTTGTGCACTGATGCTCAGTCATGTTGAAAGAGGAAAGGGCCATCCCCAAACTGTTCCCACAAATTTGGGAGCATGAAATTGTCCAAAATGCCTTGGTATGCTGATGCCTTAAGAGTTCCCTTCACTGGCCAAGCCCAACCCCTGAAAAACAACCCCACACCATAATCCCCCCTCCACCAAATTATTTGGACCAATGCACAAAGCAAGGTCCACAAAAACATGAGTAAGCGAGTTTGGGGTGGGAAAAATTGACTGATCTGCACAGAATCCTAACCTCAACCTGATAGAACACCTTTGTGGGAGGAATTAGAGAGGGGCTGTGAGCCAGGCCTTCTCGTCCAATCCAACATCAGTGCCTGACCTCACAAATGCGCTTCTGGAAGAATGTATATATGTATATATATATATATATATATATATATATATATATATATATATACATATATATATATATATATACATATATATATATATATATATATATATATATATATATATATATATATATATATATATATATATATATGTATATATATACACTGGTCAGCCATAACTTTAAGACCACCTACGTAATATTAGTGTAGTGTTGGGATCAAATGTCATACGCATTGTAAATTTAGTTTTTGGCCTCAGGACAATAAAGGTTCTGACGGTTAATTATTGTAGGTAGGCCTAACACCAGTCTGGCCAGGCTATGTTTAAAAGTTCTGCCTGGTCATGTGAACGGTGAGGTGCACATGACAGGCCAGAACCAAGTCTGGTTGGATGTTTGGGTATCGGCCCTCTCGGAGCCAATCAGCGGGAGTGCCGGGGCCCACTGAGGAGTCTGAGAGGGGGTACTTAAACAGGTGTGGGTCACGTGTTCAGGGTTCTGGAGTTGTTTGTGAGACCCGTGTGGTCTGTTCTGGTTCCAGTCACGGGGTGTTCGACATCCCGCAACATGTTCCTGTTAGTGGCCCCTGATAGACCCGTCTGGTCTGGGGTAGGGATCCGTCTGTTCCCAAGTCTCAGAACCTGCTAGTCCGAGGCGCAGTAACTGAGGGAGGATACAAAGTGTCCGGGTGTGCTCTCGGCTTGGAGGGACACCGCAGCTCGTGAAAGTGAACGGGGGAGGACTCTTCGGAGGAGGGCCGGCAAATGGCATCCTGAGAAGTGCATGGTTACTGAGTTGGGAAGGACATTGACGAATTCACATTTTTCCAGTACCATAAAGGAAGCGGGAAACATTCCAGGTACGGTTGGAAAAAGGTTCCTGTATACCCTCAGTTGATCGTTCAAGTTTTGAGTCAACGTGCTGACTGCCATGATCTCTGGCTAGAGATCTGTTCAGCCTGAAGTACCCAGCTGCGAGTGGCTACTCTCTGGGTGGAAATAGAGACTTTGCTAAACCTGCAGTTCAAGGTGCCTGAGTTCTTCACCCGTACCCAAGACTGTGTTTGTAAAATAAACCTTTTTAAAAGGACTTCATCTGTGTCAGTTTACAAGTCGTTGGGTATCAACCCTAGGAATCCCTAGACGTGGAGGAGCAGGCCGAGAGAAGGTAACAAGTAAGCCCATTAAGTTAAGGACGCCCTGCAAAGGGTTATGGCCGCTACAATAGGTAAGCCCCCTTTTTGCAGCGAAAACAGCCCTGACCCACCACGGCATGGATGCCACTAGACTGCTAAACGTGTGTTGTGGTATTTGGCATCAATCCATCAGTAGAAGATCCCTTAAGTGGGGTCTCCATGGATTGCACTCATTTTTCCAATACATCCCACAGATGCTCAGATGGATAGAGATCTGGAGAATTTGGAGGCCAAGTCAACAACTTGTTGTGTTCCTCAAACCATTCTTGGACCATTTTTGGAGTGTGGCAGTGTGCATTATCATGCTGAAAATGTCCACTGCCTTTAGGGAATATCGGGAATATCAGCAACAATAGGTAGGTGGTAAGTAACATCCAGATGAATGGCAGGGCCCAAGGTTTCACAGCAGAACATTGTCCAAAGCATCACATTTCTTCCACAACATTGCTTACCTCCCATAGCACATGCTGGCGCCATCTATTCCTCAGGTAAGTGATGCACACACACTCAGCAATCTACATGATGTAAAAGAAAACGTGATTCATTGGACCAGGCCACCTTCTTCTTCAATTGCTTTATGGTCCAATTCAGATGCTCACATTTTGGGCCCCTTTGGCTGTGGACATGGATCAGCATGGACTCAGGTGGCAGCTGGTACTACAAATCTTTCGGGGGGAGTGCAAACAAACCCCTTCAGGTCCGCACTCACCAGAGGATGCCGGGCTGTCACGGCTCTCCTGATACCTGGTGGCTTCCATGTTAACCATGTCTTCTTTCCGGGTTCCAAATCTAGAGCCTTCTGATTGGATGGGGCGAGAGGCCGGAAATTGGAAGTGATGCAATGGCGAATATTGATTTGCTAAGTGGGAGGGTTGGGGGCGCAGTGCTCTGCGCCCTGAGCACAACCTAAGACAGGCCAATTAGAGCTGCAGGCTCTAATCACATGCTTGTCAAAAATTGATGGATCTCATAGAAACACATTAGTCTGGCGCCCTGCACAGTGCAGTGAGTGCACACACATAGAACGATTTTTATTTAAATAAGTCATAATATAATTAATACATTTTTAACTTTAAGATGTTAAAAAAACGTTAGTCATATTATCATTTGTTTGAATCTTTTTATTTTATGACTAGCTTTCTATATTGGCAAACTAACTTTGGGAACTTCTGGGGGGAGGGGCAGTGCCCCCGTGCCTCTTATGGACCGGTTGCCACTGATGACCAGTCTGTTGCTACCAAGCCCCATACACAACAAATGGCGATGCACATTTTTTTCTGCTTTCAACGCTTCAACTTCAGAGACAACTTGTTTACTTGCTGCTTAATACTGTCCTGTGACTTTCAGATGCCATTGTAACAAGATAATCATCGTCAGGTAGCCCATAGATGAGTCTTTTTTTTTTTTCCGTGCAACCACTGGCTTGAATGAAAATAAAAGACTTGATTCCTCCATCCACACACTTGATGTGAATGGGGTAATTCTCCTCACTGAGTTATTGTATTCAGAGAGAGGACAACTATCACAATACACCGATATATATCGATATATGTCCTGTTCTTGTTACATTTAAAAATACTAACAATAGACAAGGAAGCTCTAGTGAATGTTATGTGAATCACTAATAATAGTAATAATCTTCAATGTAATGATTTTATGACTGTATAAATCCTATTATATACATATATATTTATACTGCATATACAGTATACAGTATATACCGTATATGCAAGTAAAAGCCGGTCCATTGAATATTCATACTGCCTATTTTGTGTGTTTACACAGCCGAATCCTAATAGCTGGCAGACGCTGCACACACATGAAAATAAAGTCGTTTTTCAAGGAAGAAAAGAAAAAAAAAAAGATTGTGTTAATCATTGAATAGAATATGGTGTAAATGTAGTATTATAACTGAAGGAAGCGTGTTCACTCACAGTCATGCACCAGAGCCATTAAGCCTTAAGGTCTTTAAAGTACTAAGCAAAGCATATGATAAATTTCTCCGAAACACCCCAGCCATAACATAGTTCTTGCTGATTGCTCATTTACCCATAATGCATGCTGTCATAGCAAAGCCTGACAAATGACAGAGAAAGCTCAGGTTATTTTTTTTTACACGGACTGCCAGCCCCTCACCTCAGATTATTCATTTATTAGGGCAGTCACTGAGGTCTGGGTACTTAATATTGTTTTCACCAAATATGAAAATGATCTACTTGCCTATTCTTTAGTTCCTCCTAGGGCAAGCCATTTATCATCGGCTCACGATAAATGACTGCTTCATTATAACAGTAATTTATTAGATGCTGCCGCTGGAAGAGCCACACCTAGAGATTTAAAGTTTCTGTAAATTCTCAAGAAACACAATATATCAATATCTGGTTATACATATTTTAGAATATTTTAGCAGCATTTCTTTTTTTATTGTTATAAACTTTTTTTTTTTATTTTTTATTTTTTTTATAGTAAGACCACCAATTTTTTTAGATTACACATGTTAGCATATCTTTTTTGCAAAATAAGAGATCTGGCTTTAAGAAAGGTAGGTGTAATATTAGAGATTAGGTTACAAAAATTCATTATTTTTTAATTCAATTATTTTTTTCAAATTATCAGGATTTTTATTAGAGTTTCATCAACAATCAGTTAAAAAAAACACACACACACAAAATTGAAGAGTGCAAAGGATGTAGTGTAATGGAAAGAGGAATGGAAAAATAAAAATAAATAAATATAGTGGGTGAGGGGGCATATACTGTATAGAAAGAAAGATTGTTGAAAGGGATTTAAAGTGTTAAATGAAATTAAATGAAATTCCACTTTTGAACTTTTACCTTCAGGTAAGCCTATAAGGCCTACCAGTATGTACAGTGAATATCTCCTAAATAAAGTTGGGAGAACGTTTCGGGCCGAGCAAAAGTTCGACCCGAACATCGCCTGTTCGGCCATTCGGCAAATACCCTAATTTGCAGGGTGCACGCTGCACAGTGCATTCTGAGCCCTGATTAGACAAAGCTTTGCCCAATCAGGGCGCAGTGAATGGGCCAGGAAGCCAGCCGGTGTATCTTTAACAACTGATGAAGCATCACCTGTCAATAGGTTTCCCCGCTGAGATCTGAATAAAAGAAAAAACATATTGCCGCCACTTAAAAAGTGAAAAAAATCAATCATGATGCCGCTGCTGCACCATCGCACCCGAAAAAGAAAAAAAATTGCTCCACTTTCAACTAAGGCAAATCACTGAATGCCTAGCTTGCTGTTTGACAGTTCTTATATAGATAAGAGGCAGAGCCACCTGACGATGTCACTTGGTGGCACTGCCCCCTTGTGATGTCATGGACTGGTGCATGCTGGGTCGTTGATGTCACAAGGGGAGGTGCCACCAGGGGGCCTCTCTCTTACCTATATAAGAACTGTCAAAGGGCAAGCCAGGCATTCAGCTGTTTGCCTTAGTTGACGACGGAGCGTTTTCTTTTTCAGGTCCGGTGGTGTAGCGGGTGATTGACATCAGGGACACTGTTTTTTTATGTTTTATTTTTTAATAAAGGAAGTGTGAAAAACGGTCTCTGTGTTTTTATTGCTTTTTGACACATTTTTGGTGAATGGGTAGGGGTAAAATGTACCCCATACTCATTGACATGGGGGGCCAGGATCTGGGGGCCCCCTTCTTAAAGGGGGATTCCAGATTCCGATAAGCCCCCTGCCCACAGACCCCCACAACCACAGCCCAGGGTTGTGGGAATGAGGCCCTCCTCCCCATCACCATGGGGACAAATTGCTTTGGGGTGGAGGGAAGAGCCCCCCTGACTCACAGCACCCAATCCCCATTTTGAGGGCATATGGCCTGGTATGGTTCAGGAGGGGGGCGCTCACTCACCCCCCCATTTCCTGGCCTGCCAGGCTGCAAGCTCAGATAAGGGTCTGGTGTGGATTTTGGGGGGGGCCCTACACCTTTTTTTTTTCAACATGTTTCTATTGCTAGCAATGGTATTGTTTTGACTGCAATTTAAATGTCATTTCATGCATTTTTTTCTTTAGAAATGTAATTTTTGCTGCAGCATGTTCGATGCATGCTATAGATGTGCCACTTCACAGGCAGACTAAGGGGATCTCACAGGCACTATATTTAAAGGAATGTTACATTGTTGTACTTTAAGCTTCATTAAAATCACTGCACTTGGAAAGATTATAATTAAAAAAAATGTTTGAATTGATACATGTCCCCAGGGCAGTACCTGGACCCCATAACCTTTTTTTTTTATGGCCAATAACTTGCATTTAAGCCTTCAAAATGGCGACTTTTGTTTTTCCAAGTTCGGGTCACATAGACTTTAACAGGATTTGCCGCTTGGGTCAGAATTTTTTCTCTGTTCGGGAGTTCTGGTATGAACAGAACAGGGGGGTGTTCGGCCCATCTCTACACCTAAACTTTCATTGTTTAGGATATGTTCACACAACATGAAGCCAGTTATGTCACCGGTGCATGTACTCTGAAGGCACAGCATGTGCGGGAGTAATGTCATTGTGGCCCCCTTCCATTTATGCAGCTGGAGTCCGCGAACCTAGGAGGAAGACCGGGTGAAGATGCCAGTGCCGGGGAGCAGTGACAGCGCTGCACTAGAGGGCTCTGTAGACAGGTAAGTCTGTCATAATGTGCTAGTATTCAGGATACTAGTACATTGTTACTTAAACCTGCAGGGGGGCCTATTGTTTGTTATTTCTCTAGTGGTTTACTACAGCTCTAAAGGTGAACTACAGGCAAATAGCTGAATGCAAATTTGAGTTGAACTGTTTTACCTGCCAAAGCATTTGTATTCTTTCTTTTCTGCATTACATTACAACTTACTTGCCCTTCCCCTAACCTGTGGCTGTACAGTGAAAGATGTAGCAGTACACTTTTAAGCTTATCACTCTCACCTCTCCTACTATTAGCACATAGCTTTTTACCACATATGCATAGCAACACAACTGTGTGGCTCCTTGTGCTGCTTCTTCCTCCTAATCCGTGTTCTGCTGTACATGGATTGTAAAAAGCTGATAATGTGTAAAATTAAAGAGGAAGTAAACCCTGATGGGTTTACTTCTTCTTTTTTTCCCTGCAAAGGTAAAGCATAATGGACTACTATGCATCGCATAGTAGCTCATTATGTGTCACTTACCTGACACAGGAGCCAGCGAAGTCGCCGCTGATCCCTGTAGTCCGCCGCATCCATGTTGCTGGTGGCGTCTCGCAGCTCCGACGAATCACAGCGGCGAAGCCGCGATGACGTCACTCCCGCGCATGCGCACGGGAGTCGCGTCTCGCAGCTCCGCCGCTGCCCCTCGGCGAAGCCGCGATGACGTCACTCCCGCGCATGCGCACGGGAGTCGACAAATTTGGCAAATCCATTCATGGATTTGCCGCATTTAGTGCGCCTGCGCGCCGCTGTCTACGGCGCATGCGCCGTAGACAGCGGTGCCCATTTTCGGGCAAATATCTCCTAAACCATATAGGTTTAGGAGATATTGCTTGGACCTACAGGTAAGCCTTAATCTAGGCTTACCTGTAGGTCCAAGTTGTTTGGAAGGGTTTACTTCCTCTTTAAGGCACCTACACTGTTTGAACTTTAAGCTCAAGTCTAACTTGCATAGAGTACAAAAAGTACCCAGCAAGAGCCTAAAATTAAAAAAAACAGCGCTGGTTGCTATACTCACCTCCTCTCTGGTGCTGTCCCTGACAGACTTATTTCTTCAGGTAACAACAGCTATAAAGACAGATTCTTATCAGCGAAACAGACGTTCTAGGGACAGGTATTCTGACTTGTCTGATTTCTCACTCACCAAGCAGCAACCAGCCAATGATTTTGGAACCAACCCAACATGAGATTGTTGCCTAATGCTGCTGAATATAGACAGACTGGTAACTGTCTTCTCATGTCTGTCAATACCGAAGTCTGGATTCACACCTATGCAGTTTTAGTGCTTTTTGTATTTTGCAGATTTGCACTACAGTCCATTTAACATGGTTTCCTATGGAATACGTTCTGTAGTGCAAATCTGCAAAATGCAAAAAGCACTAAAAATGCATAGGTGTGAATCCAGCCTTAAAGTACAACTGCCACAAAAGAAAAATAATTATAAAAATATTTTTTTATAAATAATTAGGAAAAATATTTCAAATTAAGATGTATGTGCTCTTAAGTCTAGTAAATTCAGGCAACAGTGGCAGGCAGCTGGGTTTCTAGGAACCAGGAGGTTGCAAACTGATTTTGGGAATCTTGGGGCACAGTGTGGAGATATGTCAGGTCTTTAGATATATGTATGCTCTTACAAATCTACAGCTTGCTTTTACTAGTTCTACTAGTTTTACTAGACATGGGAACATTGTAACAGTAAATGATAGGCCAAATCACAGCACAGACTGAGAAAGGGGTTTAGTTAAAGGCAGAATCACAATCATTCCCTATACTTTAGAGTTGAAAATACTTTTTATTATGTCAACGTTTAAGACAAGAAATCAAGACACAACAGTAATTCCCCATACTGTAAATTGATACAAATGGGTTTAGGTGTTATGGAAATTAATATTCTGAAAGTGAAAAGAATTGGACAGGTTAAAATGGGTGTGAAGAAGGTCCAATGAGATAAATAAAATATATTGATTTCCAGATTGCTTTTTACTCATTGGTATGGACATTTGCCAACATTCCCAGATAAACTGAGTGGACACATTCCTTCAACACAAGAAATTGGCAAACTCTTTATAAGATGTTTGCTGCAGCAACCTAAAGAATATGTTACCCCAACATTTCATATTCCTGATATGTGCCTGCTGTACCATGTACTTGTATGAAAAAGTCTCCTGTTCTCTTTGCATTGGTTCCTTTGTGTTAAATACTGTCGCCCTTCTATCATATTAAAAACTGACCACACCAGGCCCGAGAGCACAGCAATGGTCAGACTTGACTTGTGCTGTTACCCCCCTCCCCCCCCCCCCCCACACACACACACACACACTCACACACAGCCATTCATTGTTTCTCCTCTCTTAGCTCTCTGAGGTCCTCATGCAGATAAGAAGAGAGGGTATGTGATCATTTATAAAAAAAGTTAAAAAAGGTATTTATAATGTTTTTTTATAAGTAAATGCAAACCTTTTTCTCTTCATTTCCAGTTTAACCTTGAATGGGTTGTTTTACTAGCTGAGGATTCGAGGATTCACTGCTTGTGTATAGGGAGTGCAGGACAATTTGCATGTTGATAGTATTGTCCCACCAAAAGACAATGTTAATATGTTAATAACACTATGGGGGAGATTTACTAAAACTGAATCTGGTGCAGCTGTGTGTTGCAACCAATCAGCATCCAGGTTTTATTGTCAAAGCTTAATTGAACAAGCTGAAATTTGAAGCCAGTTGGTACTATGCCCAACAAAGATAAACCTGGGGGCCCACCCTAAGGCTGGATTCACACCAATGCCGTTTTAGTGCTTTTTGCATTTTGCAGATTTGCACTACAGTCCATTTAACATGGTTTCTTATGTAACACGTTCTGTAGTGCAAATCTGCAAAATGCAAAAATCACTAAAAATGCATAGGTGTGAATCCAGCCTAAGAATGCATAACATGAATGTATACTATATGCCCAGCTGCACCAGATTTTATGTGTACCAGCTATAGTAAATCTCTCCCACAGTTCAGTCTCAATCACTGATGAGAGAACTAAAGAGGTAGTACAAGCTGCCAATAATAACGAGAAAGCACTTAGTTACAATGTACCACACAATTGCAGCTGCTTGGTTTAAATTAAAGAGAACTACCATTGTTTTAGACCTTAGATCATGATTGACTATAATGTTACATTCTATTGCAAAATACAACCAAATTAAATTACAGTGATGACTCAAGGGATTTTAAATAAATATTAATATTATGGAAAATATTATTTTAAAGAGGATGCATTTAACATATTCCTTGATTATTATTTAATTGTATTTATTTCACAATTACACAAATAATAGGACAACTGTATATGCACACAAAAAGCACAGTCAGTTTTTCTAAAATCACAAAGCCTTCAGGTGAGATAAATGATCACTATGGCTTGAAGCAAGTTTTGAGTGATACCTCCAGAAAAGCCAACTGACTATGAACCACTCAACCTTGAAATTAACATCTTAAGGAAAATCCTTTTCATCCTTTTAGAAAAAAAACTGCAGAACCTTACATCTTTTGGGAGGAAGTAGAGAGACAAATGGCAGAACCGGTGATAAACATGGTGACAGAACAGGTGATAAAGGATGAGATGGGATGGAAATCTGGCCTTTCCTGGTTAGCTATAGCATGTGTTTTAGTTATAAAAACATGCAATAAGGTTAAAGAAAAAGAAAAAGTTGAGAATGTTATTATATGCAGCAACTCAATATTCTTATGAGCAGCTAAAAGGCAACCAGTGTTCCAGTTTTTATTTGTGGAGTATTTTGTGGAAAGCTTCGTAGTCTCTGGTGTTGAACTTCCCTTTCCTAGCCTTTTCATTCATTGATGTTTATGTACAAAAGAAAATGAAAAGTGGAAAAAAACTTAAAACTTATGAAAAGTTATCTTTTATCTTTTTTTCTATCATGCTTGATAGACACATATCCAGATAATAAGTATGGACCGGCATTTCTCATATATGTTGGGATTAGTGACAAATTAGGTCTATGGGCAAGCTAACTTTCTAGTAGAGTTGAGCGAACTGTTGGTGTCAGGCAAAATTTTAGCCCGAACATTTCCAGTTTGGTGAACACCCAAATTTGAAGGGCATTTGGCAGTTGTTTGCCCCACCCAATGCCCTGCAATGTACTGCGCGCTGCACAGTGCATTTTGCTCCCCAATCGGGCAAAGATTTTCCCAATCAGGAGCTTGCCGGGAAGCCAAAGACAACCAATGAGTCATCAGCTGTCAATGGGCTTCCCCGCTGGAAGCTGAATAAAAAAAAACATTGCCATCAATTAAAAAGTAAAAAAATAAATGGCATGGGGTCCCCCCCGAAATCCATACCAGACCCTTATCTGAGCATGCAGCCTGGCAGACCAGGAAAGGGGGGGACAAGCAAGCGCTGTACAGTGCATTCTAAGCCCTGATTGTCCAAAGTTAAGATTCACTGGTTGGTAAGAGGCAGGGCCGGGAAGCCTGCCGCGGCATTTTTAACAACCGATGATTCATCAGCTGTCAATGGGCTTCCGCGCTGACAGCTGAATAAAGAAAAAACATTGCCATCAATAAAAAAGTGAAAAAATAAATGGCATGCCCCTGAATCCATACCAGACCCTTTGTTGGAGTTAAGGGGAACTTTACGGCAAAATATTTATAAAAAAAAGGCATGGGCCCCCCCCCCCCAAAATCCATACCAGACTCTTATCCGAGCATGCAGCCTGGCAGGTCAGGAAAGGGGGGATGAGCGAGAGGTCCCCTGAACCATACCAGATCACATGTCCTCAACCTGGCCCCCAGATCCTGGCTCCCCTGTGTGAATGAGTAGGGGGTACCCCTACCCATTCACCAAAAAAATGTCATATAGTAATAAAAACACAGACAGTTTTTGACAATTCCTTTATTAAAAATAAAAAAATAAATATCCCCAATGTAGACCCATCATCAATCACGATGACAGACTATAAAAAGAAAAAGAATGCTCTGCTGTCAACTAAGGCAAACCACCAAATGCCTGGCTTACCATTTGACAGTTCTTAGGTGGTGGCACTGCCCCCCTTGTGACATTACTGACTGGTGCATCAGTGATGGCACAAGGGGTGGTGCCACCAGGTGATTTTGCCAGGTGGCCCTGCCCTTACCTATATAATAACTGTCAAATAGCAAGTCAGGCATTCAGTGGTTTGCCTTGGTTAACAGCGGAGCTCTTTTTCTTAGTCTGGCAGTGCAGCGGGTGTCATGATTAACCCCCCTAGCGGTAATCCCGAGTCTGGCTCGGGTTAGGAATTTACTGATAGGAGCGGTAACCCCGAGCCAGACTCGGGATCGCATCGCTGGATGCAGGGGAGGACACAGGGAGAAGTTACTTACCTTGTGCCCTGGATCCAGCGAAGTCCCCCGCGCTGTGTGATCGAGCTGTCCTCCGCTCGATTCACAGTGCCGAATGCCGCCGAGCTCCGTTCCCTGCGGTGTTACGACGCACGGGAGCGGAGAACGGCGGCAAATTCAAAAAAGTAAAAAGACACAAAACACACACAGCACTGTAATCTTACAGATTACCGTGCTGTATTAAAAATTACACACCCCCTTTGTCCCTAGTGGTCTGTGCAGTGCCCTGCATGCACTTTTATATTATAAATACTGTTTTTTCTGCCTGGAATTTGGAGATTGCCCATAGCAACCAAAACATGTCCCTTTTTCAGTGTTTTAGGATTTGATTACATTATTGAATAATTTTTATTATTCTTTATTATATTATAAACTTTATCATACCCGGGATGTCCGCTAGACTCTGGTTTGAAGAGATTTAAGAGAGTTATTCCTAAGAATTACAGGGGTACAAAATAAAACGCCAAATTTCCATGCAAAATAATTCTACTGCTTTCAGCACCTAAAACCGGACTGAATCATACCGCCAGGGAGGTTAATGATGGATTTACATGGGACACTGTATTCCTATTTTTTAATAAAGGAATTGTCAAAAACTGTCTCTGTCTATGTTTTTATTACTTTTTGACAAATTTTTGGTGAATGGGTAGAGGTACAATGTACCCCATACTCATTCACATGGGGGGGACTGGGATCTGAGGGCCACCTTCTTAAAGGGCGCTTCAGATTCCGATAAGCCCCCTGCCCGCAGACCCCCACAACCACAGCCCAGGGTTGTGGGTATGAGGCCCTTGTTCCCATCCGCATGGGGACAAATTGCTTTGGGGTGGGGAGCAGAGCTCCCCCTGCCCCAAAGCACCCACCTCCCAATGTCGAGGGCATGTGGCCTGGTATGGTTCAGGAGGAGGGCACTCACTCATCCTCCCTCCTCCCCTTTCCTGGCCTGCCAGTTTGCAGGCTTGGATAAGGTTCCGGTATGGATTTTGGCGGGGACCCCCACGCCGTTTTCTTTTTCAATATTTTTCTATTGCTGGCAATGGTATTGTATTAATGTCAATTTAAATGTAAGTTCATGCAGGAAAGAAATTTGCACCGTATATGGCCTGCCTTACTGTCGGTAAAACAACTTTCAGTAAATTGTTAAAAATAAGCCAGTTATAATCAGGCTCCAAGGTTACTTTACAAAGCAGCGGCAGATCCAGGGGGTCAACGGGGCAATTGCCTTCCCCCTGAATTGCGGGTGAGCGGCAGCCAGTCAGCGGGTGAGTGAGCGGACGGCTCGGTGGTCGGGCAGCTCGACGGGTGCATGAGTGAGTGGGCGGCACGGTGGGTGGGAGAGTGAGCAGGCGGGTGGCTTGGTGGGTGAGCGGGCAAGCCAGTCGGCAGGTGAGCAGGTGGCTGGCCAATCAGCGGGCTGTCACGCAGGAGAGCAGAGAGATGGCATCATCTCTCTGCTGCCTAACTTTACTCTGCAACACAGGACTTGAAAATCCCCACCTTAACAGGGAAGTGACAATTGTGCAGTCAAGTGACAATCTACAATGTGCGGCAAGTAACAGGCAGGTGACATGGCAAGTGACAATCCACAACGTGTGGCAGGTGACGTGGCAGTTGACAATCCACAACGTGTGACAGGCGATGTGACAAGTGACAATCCACAATATGTGGCAAGTGAAGTGGCAAGTGACAATCCGCAAAGTGTGGCAAGTGACAATCCATAACATGTGGCAGGCGACATGGCAAGTGACAATCCACAACATGTGGCAGGTGACATGGCAAATGGAAATCCGCAACTGTTGACAGGTGATGTGGCAAGTGACAATCTGCATCTGGTGACAGATGACGTGGCCAGTGACAATCCGAAACGTGTAACAGGCAACGTGGCAAGTGAAAATTCGCAATGTGTGGCAGGTGACGTGTCTAGTGACAATCCGCAATGTGTGGCAGGTGAAGTGGCAGGTAGCGTGGCAAGTGACAATCCACAAAGTGTGACAAGTGACAATCCACAACATGTGGCAGGCGACATGGCAAGCGACAATCCGCAACGTGTGGCAGGTGACATGGCAAGTGACAATCTGCCACTTGTGACAGGTGATGTGGCAAGTGACAATCTGCAACTTGTGGTAGGTGACGTGGCAAGTGACAATCTGCATCTGGTGACAGGTGACGTGGCCAGTGACAATCCGCAACTTGTGGCAGGTGACGTGACAAGTGACAATCTGCATCTGGTGGCAGATGACAGTGGCAAGTCACACACTCACGGCTCCCACTGATTCTGCTTTATGGTGATCTGAACAATTTCATTTTATATAACAATGTAATAATAGAAATAATGTGCTTCAATCATCCTGACACCATAACAACCATAGTACCAGGATGATTGACCTGCCAACACCAACTATTTCCCCAATGAATTACCCGCAAAAAAAATATTTTCTGGCAGTGTCCCTCCCGAGACTAGACTCTGGATCCGCCCCTGATAGAAGGTGGAAAATTGGCTTACTAACAATTATGTTGCCTATTGTTTCAGTGGTAGGATGTGCCATGCCAACTGTTTCCAGGTTAATGCTCACAAAGCTTTTTAACACATTTACATAAGATCTAGTAAGAGTGATTGTAGCTAAGTAGTACCATGAAAAATATAACTTTTGCCTTGTGAAAAAATTGTATTGCTCTTCCCGACATGTGACATTGCTTGGACATTGCAGTTCCTTTAGCCTCATAGCTTCATATCTGAAATGTGTGATCATCTTCTAAGGCATATCCCACCTGGCCCTGCCTCTGAAGACTGCCATTTGGAGGGTGTTCCTAACTATTGTAGTGAAGCTGGTCGCTGTTGTACTGTGCATTGTTTTTCTGAGCACCACTATAGAGGACACTGTACATGAGGACCTGCAGTGCAAGTTTCTCCTAGTTCCTACTTCATTCATGCTGTGTATCTGTGCCTCTTGCATCTCTGCCACATTATAGCCATGATAAGTGGGTAGACCTGGGCATTGAGGTGCAGAAATTAGGGAGCTGGAGTCCCAGAAGATGGTAAAAAGCTAGATAATTACCCCCCACCAGTCATCAATTCAACTCCCTTAAATTCATTAGGTTGAATATGAAGAAACAAATCCCTGCTCCTCTATCCTCTACGTGGTGTTATAACAGGGAATGAGGCATAGTAAGTCAGCCCTGGCAAAGCTGAAGGGACCCTACAGGCAATGCTTGCGACTCATGGCCCTTTGCTTGACTTTTTTAGCCACATCCCCCTCAATATAGGCCATCAACAGTTCTTAAAATGTCAAAAATATTTAATATAAAAGAACTTGTATTAACAATAGAAATTGTCATTTAGGGATCACTTACACTTACACTTTTTTTTAAGAAATCAACCAGCCAAATCACAAAAAGAAACCTCAAGTTTTGTGTGAAATTTCATTGTGGCCATCTGTGGATGAATCTAATGTTCATGTACTTGAGTACTCAATATGAATTTATTTGTAAGAATGTGCTGTATATTTTAGTTAACATTTAAAATACATGTGTGTAAATAAATATGTGCATTCTGTTTGAACAGCAAACAGGTAAGCCAGCATGAAATATCATTAATAACAATTAACCAGCTGTGTGAGTGCAGAGCTGTGCATGCTTGCCAATTAGCTCTTTAACAAAATTGAAAGTCATTGAGTGCCTCCAAGACACAGAGGCTGCTAATTAATTAACATTACATGTGATTAATAATGAGCCTCATTTAATAGTTAAAATATGCTCGCCAGAGCGGTGTGACAGAACAAAATGCCTTCAGAGAGCATCTATATTTATCCTGATTGTGTTTGGGGTTTTCACACCTTCAACGCAGCCCTGACAAATGGGCAATTAATTATCTAATGTTGTCTGACAAAAGGCAGCATGATAAAGATGTATGTTCTAAATTTCTGGATTGAGGCTGCCAAGGAAGAGCCCCAAAGGGACCTCAGTGTCCTAAACCTGGGCTCTGAGCCACAAGGAGAAGAAAGACAAAGCCCGTATCTCCTTCCACAGACTGCACAGATAAAATATGTCCTAGCATTAAGGGATATTTAAAGACGCTGCTGCAATATCTGATTATGAGCAGAGGCAAGACTCTACTAAATTGGGGTTAAGGTATAATCAATATCATATATGGAGTGTCTGCCTGTTCTGCATAAACACAAGCACTTCATATCATTAAAAAGTCTATAATGTGGAGAAAGCATATGCTGTGACATAGAGGCTCTCTTCTGGTTTTTATTTACAAGTTTATCTTCCAACCTGTTTGACAGCCTCTCCTAAGTGGATTCCCTGCACCAAATTATTTTTATGATTGTCTATTCCAGCATTTCAGTTAATGAGATAGGATCCCAAAACAGTGATAATTCAGGACTGTCAAACCTAAAAAGTACTCCGGTGGCCAGATTTTGCTGGTTAAAACATAACGCTAAATGCAGAGGCCAAGAAATTACAATGGCCAATAGTTTTATTTTATGCATCAATGTTTTAAATCAGAAATCTTTACAAATTATAATTTCAAAGATAATAAGTATTTTTTTTTAAATAAATCGTAACCCCTTTTTTATTGCTATGACTTTTCATTTTGGAAGACCCTGAAACAGTTCTGATATTTATTTTCATTTTATTGGAAGACTTCACTTTCATTTTATTGGAAGACTTCACCTTTTAAAACCTTTATTTCCTATATTTTAAAGTGCATTTAAACCAAAGAACACAAATGTAATATATTGGAACATACCACAGAAAAGCAGGCATAGAAAAATACCTGTTTACCCTACCAGATATCCAGTGTGTTTGAAATTTCTTGTGTACTGAATTTAAATCTCTGAAGTTATCAGCTTTTCCAGTTATTATCTGTTAGCTGCAAAAATAGAATTTTTGAAGCAGCTTACCTGTAAAATCCTCTTCTTTGAAGTACATCACAGGACACAGGGCCATAGTAGTTACTATGTGGGTTATAGGCCACCTTTAGGTGATGGACACTGGCACACCCTAAGTCCTTGTACACACGGTCGGAGAATCCGTTGGAATGTGTCCTATCGGACCGTTTTGTCGGATAATCCGACTGTGTGTGGTATGCATCGGACTGTTTCCGTCTGAATATCCGTCAGACCAAATTTTCCAACTTGCTGGAAATATTTTCCGACAAACTGGTCCAATCGGACATACTCTGATCATGTGTAGAGAATTCCGATCGGACAAAGTGCCACGCATGCTCAGATCAAATTCCTACACCAAAGCTATTGGCTACTAGCCTGAACGTAGTCCCGTCATAATGAAATAGCGTCATCACGTTCTGAACGATTGGATTTTCCGACAACTTCGTCCGACCGTGTGTATGTAACAGTTTCGGACAAGATCCGTCGGACAAAATCCAACGGACAGAATCCGTCGGATTTGGTTGTCGGAATCTCCGACCGTGTGTACAAGGGCTAAGATAAAAAGTGCACTCCCTATATAACCCCTTCCACTACTGGGAGTACCTCAGTTTTGTACCAAAGCAATACACGTGTATACCAAACAAGGGAGGGTCCTCTGTGTCCCGTGATGTACTTCAAAGAAAAGGATTTTACAAGTAAGCTTTTTTAAAAATCCTATTTTCTTATTGTACATCACAGAACACAGAGCCATAGTAGTTACTATGTGGGATGTCCCATAGCAATGCCAACTGAAGGGAGGAAGAAAATAAATTATACCTAAAAACGTGTGCTGCAAAATGTTTAAAGGATAATTTAAGTAGCGCTCATACAAATGTATCAAATGTGCAACGTGATGCTAAATCCTAAATATACCACCCCGTGATACAGTGATATATGAAAATAAAAGTCCATTGAACAAAATGATGAAAATCACATAAAGAAATCAATCTTCATAATATCCTTCAGACTTCCACCACACCAACGTGCTCATGCCACCTCTCCCAATGGAAATGCACTCACCGACTGATGTTGCCTCCCACTCTCGTGTTTGGCAAATCCAAAAGTGTGCGCTAAAGCTCTCACCGCTTCCCGGACACTGCTCATGACTGAGATATAACAATCACGAGCATCAACGTCTTCTGTCAATGGAGTTAGTATCCGTGTAGCCACGCCCCCGACATGTTTCATTACTCAGACTTCTTCCTGCGATTGCCTGGGATTTAGTTGTTCACTGATTGTTCATTGGCACAGTGGGGGCATTGCATTTTTGAAGGGCTATATTCATAGCCATCGGATTATGAAGGGAGGGAGACACAACAAAAAGTAGGGCAATAAGAGACTAGAGGACTAATACTGCAGCCTGCAGTACCCTGCGCCCAAAGGCGATATCCTCATGACGTTTTATATCTATTTGATAGAATCTAGTAAATGTATAGACTGAAGACCAAGTTGCGGTCTTACAGATTTGAGCCATGGGGGCTTGGCAATGCACTGCCCAGAAAACACTAACAGCCCTAGAGGAGTGCGTTTTGATTTGAGAGGGTAGAATCCACCTCTTTAACCATGAGCTTGAACAATTACTTGTCACATCTATATATAGTAGATTTCGATGCTGCCTGTCCTCCTTTAGGACTTTCAGGCAACATGAATGAAAAACATTGATTTTCCAAATCTGAGCAATCACTTTTAAGCAGACATTGACTGCTCTTACCACATCAAAAAAATGCAGTGATTTTTCTTCCAAAGATTTGGGTTCTGGAAAAAAGACGGTAGAACAATATCCTGGTTTAGATAAAAACCTGATATTACCTATGGTAAAAAGTTATAATGAGGATGCAATACTACCTCATCATTGTGAACAACAAAAATATGGCTCCTTACAAGAAAAGGCAACCAATACTGATACCCTTCTTGCAGCAGATATGGTTACCAGAAAAAATAGTTTCCTTGTCAAAAAAGGACCAAGGGATTATGTCGTATTGGCCCAAAAAAGTCTGTTTTGTAATGCTGACAAAACTAAATTCAAGTCCCAAGGGTCCAGGGGTTACTTAACTGGAGATTAAGCCACGTTTCCCCCTGAATAAAGTTATGGACCAAAGAATGAGAAGCAAGTGGTCATTGAAATAATACAGATAAGACTGAGACCTATCCTTAGAAAGCACTCAAGGCGAAGCTTTATTTCTCACCCCATCTGCAGAAAGAAATCAAGGACTTTACCTGGACTTATTTCCTATGGTGCAGTTCCTGGTCTCACACCAGGAGACATATGTTTCCCAGACTCCATTATATATAACCATGGAGGCTGGCTCTGCAAAAACCAAGGTAGAAAACTACCGAACCTGACAGCCCATGCTTCTTCAGAGTGTGGGCCTCAATAGCCAAACCGTTAAATTTATCATTTGTGAAGTAGGATGGAACTTCAGACCTTGTGAGAGAAGGTCTGGCCGTGAAGGTAGGGTCCATGGGTTCTCTACTGCCATCTCTATGATCTCTTCATACCAAGACTTCCTGGACCCCGCTGGGGGTCACAAGAATCAATGACTTCCCTTCCTGCATGATCTTGTGAAGAAGTTGTGGATGCAGGCCTAATAGGAGGGAATGCACAATCAGTGAGAACCGATTCCACAGGAATATCAAGGCATCCATTCCTCATGCTAGCGGATCCTTTGTTCTTGACACAAAGTTGTCAATCTTTTTTGTTGATCCTGGATGCAACCAAGTCTATGTCTGGGATCCCTCATCCTTGACATATTGACAGGAAGATATTGGGCTGAAGGTACCATTTTCCCAGGAAAAACTGTTGGCGACCAAAGTAGTCCGCCTGACAATTTTCTATTTCTAGAATGAAAAATTGCAGATAG
This sequence comes from Lithobates pipiens, assembly GCF_037356315.1. Taxonomy (NCBI): domain Eukaryota; kingdom Metazoa; phylum Chordata; class Amphibia; order Anura; family Ranidae; genus Lithobates; species Lithobates pipiens. Next base: position 418,471,660 of record NW_027507758.1, on the reverse strand, counting down.
GGAAAGTACATTGTTTTCTTTCCAAGATAAGTCATGATTCACCTTCTTCTGGGCCGCACAACTTCTTGCTATTCACTATTCTGTGGCATAAATGGATTGACTTCTAGCAGGACAATACCTTAAACTGAACGTTCAGGCCCTCAGAACCAAATGTTCTGCCTGAATCTTTAAAATGTTAATGGGCAAGGCCATTTCTGATCTAGGCCTCTTCTCCTGGACAGCTGCCTCTTTCAGGACTGTCCCCCAACCTAAACGAAAAAAGGTTGGCATATTTTGATACTATTTCCCAGGTAACCGAAAGAAGGATTTTCCCCTTTGCAGATTTTTGGATGTTAACCATAAACTGAGGCTCCAGCGCACTCAGCCTAAAACATCTGGCATTTCCAGGTGTTTTTTCCTCTGGGTACTAACCAGGCCGGACCCTGCTTACCCTCTAAGACCAGAAGAGATTGAGCACTATAAGGGTGATATGGCCGAAGGCTTTGGAGTCAGACACATTGGGAATATAGAGCTTGAATTCTCTTTTTTCAAGCTGATAGGATGCTGCTTTGCAGTAGTCTAGAATGAGATTGAGCATAAAGAATGGCCTTGAATAAAGCCACCATCTTTGACAACAACCTCAAGCAAAGTTAAATAAGAGGAAAACATCTTGCTTCGACTACCTAGATGAGTCCTTTATGGTTCTGATCTTAGCCTGGGGTATGAATACCCTCTTCTGGGTATACCTATGATCAGACCCAAGTATTTTCTTCATGTCTTAAAGAAGATTCCTCCTAGGTTGAAAATCCGACCTAGATATTCCAGGTAGTCGAATGTGGTGACCACACTTTTGGTCTAAGCAGGCTACCGACTGGTCTAAAAAGAACAGATCGACAAGGTGAACCATAATTGTTATAACTTGGGCCCTCAATCTGGCTATAAAAGGAGCCAGAACCTTGTACTCGAGATGTAGTAGCTAGATCAGAAAGCAGAGCTACACACTGAAAAAGAAGGTTTCTGAGTTTGAAAGAAAATATTACCAGTGAGCGATGAAATATGGATATATCTTCATACAAAAAGGGGGAGATTATATTCAGAAATCGAATTTTTGATTTTTGAGATCTAGAATGTGCATTTGGATTTAACCAGTAAAATGAACAGGGGCTGCAGTGCTGAAAACAGTTGCAAACATTTCATGGTCCCGATGCTCACTGTGACCAGCCACCCCCTCTCAGGGGAGGATGCAATTTGAAGAGTAGGATTTCCAGAGCTTGAGGGAGACCCTTTTAGATCCTTTTTTGAGGGGGGTTTCAACCCCCCTTCTGACTATAGCCCAAAGAGCAAAGCAGAAGTATTACCAGAAGAAATCGCATCCATTGTTTGAACAATAGTCAGCCACTGCCGCTGCTATTAACGTTCAGCCTGATGCAATAGTAAATGTGTCAAAAGAATGCTTGCGTCACCAACCTCTTTCATGCCCCTCGCTCTTGTGTCCCTCCACAGCTTTCAGCAATAACAGTGTTTTTAAAAACACTTTTTCCTGTGCTAGACGTTGAAGGACGTCAATGTCGAAGTAAGCCCCACCCCCTCCATTGCCCACGCCTCCCCTCTTTTTTAAACAAAGAGTTTTCCTGCGTGAGCACGGGCCTCAGATCCTATTGGATCTTACAGAGAGAGGAGAAAATGGTGCAGAGAGCCTGGAAGTCACCGGGTAGTGCGGCGTGCCTTTTTTTTTGTCAGTGCTTCTTCCTCTTGAAGAGGGGTAGCAAATAGCACAGGTGGGGGGCGTCTGGTGGGGAGGAAAACCTCCCCAGACTTACCAGGGGTCTACTGCTGCTGGAGGAAATGGAAGCTGCTGTTGCTCCAGACACATTGTGAGCTCTCTGGAGGAAGTGTGAGAAGGTATGTGCTCTATACATCCCCCAGTGTGGACACATAGGCATGACAACATTTACTAATTTATAAGAATATTCAAAAATTTCTTAGAAAAACGTACCTTTCCCGCCGCAGGGTTTTCTGTGGTAAAACCAACAGAAACAATCTTCACCCTTCACGGTGGGTTCCGTTAAACCTTCATGAAACAGGGATCCTCACAATTCTGGACAATCGTCAGTAAAAGTTTATGCCCTTACTACCAAAAGTACTGGATCCCAGGGTCCAGCTCTCTAAAAAGTGAAGTGTTACATGCAAAACCTTGAGGCTCAGGTACCATTCAATTTGGCCTAAAAGACACTTTGAATGGATCCGGCTGCATGACTAGCACTAGGCTTTCCTTATATTCCTGAGGCAAAATGAACAGTGTCGGCACGTATAACTGTGCTGTGAAAAACAAAATGTTTTACAATAACTGTATTGGGGAAAGATAATTTTAGCAATTGTAGCAAATGGCCCTCTTGACTATATTCTGCTCTATGTCTATATCATTATATACTTTACCTATCAAGGTGTCAACAAGTTTGATTGAGACCTCCCAATGAAGCAACATATTTGTACCTTTACTAAAACACTTATTCAAGGTTTTCTTAAAAGCTTGGCTGTAATGAAATAGTTTAGTGTACATAAAATGTACATTTCTTGACATGACGTAATTCTTGAGGGAGAGTACTGTATGAATGACTCCAACTAACTCAATGACGATTAACAATCATTATGTAGTAAATGTTATGCAGATCATTTTCTGGCTCTTGCTAATAAACAGTTATCATTTCGGCAGTCCCCTTCTGTGTACTCCAGTATATATCAGGTACAGATGTAATTGTAGAGATAGTTGCTTCATGGTAACATAGCTTCACTTTTTGTTAATCACTAGTAGGTTCCTTTAAATACTTTGTGTGGTATTTTATATGTAACCACCCTTTTATATATATTACTCTTCTATATACAACTAATATATTCTGATGCACTTTACTGAATAGTCCCTGCCACATGCACACAAAGGTAGATCGGTCTGAAGGGGAGCCAGCCTACTAGTATGTTTTTGAATTTAATAGAAAACTGGAGTAAATGATAGTCCTGGACAGGAAACAAAGCTTGCCACCATGTAGCTAATTTATGTATCAGCAGTCAGTACATCTCTTAAAATGCCCTTATATGGTTCAAAAATAAAGAAGTTTAGGTTATGCTAGATCAGATTTTTTATTTATTGGATATCTGCATTTGCAATAAACCAAAGCTACCTCCATAGATAGTGAATGATCAATGATCAGTCGTCACTTGCACTGTTACCATTCCACAGCCTGGATAAAAAAATAGAAGTCAAGCAAGCCTAGCCTAACGGAACATGGCTGCCCTCAGGAAGGCCATGTTTACTGACCAGGAAGTACAAAAGGCTAACAAAAAGGAAGAACAAAATAATTCCTGTGGTTCCAAGAGTGCAGTTGTCTGTAGGGATGGCTGGGACTGGGGTCTCGCAGGAACGTAGTTACCGGGATGTGCAGAAGGGTCAGTTCAGATGCAGGCAGACACATGGTCAGCAAACAGGCAAAGGATTAGCCCGGGCAGCAGGTTAAAACATGGTCAAGAAATGGGCCAGGGTTAATACAGGTAGCAGGCAGTAGGCAACACTGTACTGGTGTGGCGGTGATCAGGAACACTGTTGGTGGTTGCAATGGTCAGGTAACAGTGGGACTTGTGTAGCATTGATTAAGAACACTGTTGCTGGCTTACACTGGTCTGATGACATTGGGGACTGGTGTGGCAATAATCATAGACACCATTGCTGGTCTACAATAGTATGGTGACACTATAATTGATGAGGCAGTGATAAAGAACACTGTTGCTGGCATAAACTGGTCTGGTGACACTGGGACAGGCGTGTTGGTGATCAGGGACATTGTAATTGAGGCGGCAGTGATCAGGGACACTGTAACTGGTGTGGTGATGATCAGGGGCAATATGACTGGTGTGGCCATGATTAGGAACACTGTGAGTGGTGCGGTGTTAATTAGGAACATTGTGAGTGGGTGGCGGTGATTAAGAACACTGATGGCGGGGCGGTGATTAGGGACACTGACTGGCAGCAGTGCTCCGGTGACATTGTACTGCTGTGGCTGTGATCAGAGACAATGGCTCGAATCGTTGACATTCAGTGATATCAGAGCAGCCGGCCACTGTACGTAATCACTGCCACAACAGTACAATGTCACCATAGTGACACACTGTACTTGCTCTGGTGACAGTATGTTCACTGTCAGCACATGCTCAATGTAACAAAGACTGAACAGCTCATAGGGGGTTATTTACGAAAGGCAAATCCACTTTGCACTGCAAGTGCACTTGGAAGTGCAGTCGCTCTAAATCTAAGGGGTAGATCTGAAATGAGTGGAAGCTCTGCTGATTTTATCGTCCAATAATGTGCAAACTAAAATGCTGTTTTTTATTTTCCTTGCATGTCCCCCTCGGATCTACAGCAACTTTACTTTCAAGTGCACTTGCAGTGCAAAGTGGATTTTCCTTTAGTAAATAACCCCCATAGTGTTGTCTTACTGTGTAGAAGAATAAACAAATTAACATTAAGATCAAGTTAGGTACTTGCATTAGTAGCATTCAAATATACATTTTATGATAATTAAAATTAATAGATAAATACATTGATCAGTATTTTTATTATTTGACTGGTGTTCAGCTTTAAGGTTCCAATAGACATGGAATGATCATTGCTGAATCAACCTAATTTTGGCGTGATCAGGAAATAATTCCAGGTTTCTGCAGGGGACAGATCCAGATACGTCCAGACATCTGATGCTGGTGGGAATATTCATTTGCCCTGTTGGACAATTTCAACTGATTGCTTTTGTTCCTACTCAAGGTAAGACAGAGCTGGAAGTATATGGCTGTTCTCCATCTTTGCCGATTATAAGCTTTAACATGTACACTTAAGCAGTCTGAACATGTTTATATAAATATGTGGTCGAAAATGAAAACCATTTGCAGTCTTCTCCTGCCTGCACAGCTCAATTCCCTCTAATGTCTATGGCCAAGCTTAACTAGCATCTGATATAATAATGCAGTCCTCAAGGTTTCTGGTAAAGGTCTAGATTCAATGGGTATGGAAGGAATATTGATGACACCTTACATTGCTAATTGATTTATTACTTTCCTGAGCAAATTGTGAGCAGTGGAGTAGCAGACCAAGATTTAAGGATAATTATTTTAAAGATAACGTTGGATTGTGGGAAAGGGCAAACAGAAGTAAATACAAGGGATGATAGGATAATTGAGACAATATAAAAAAGGATAAATTGCTGTACATTAATTAGTTTAGAGCCTCTGTTTGTTCAGACATTGCAAAGTAAAAACAAGGGATGATAAGATAATTGAGACAATATAAAAAAGGATAAATTGCTGTACATTAACGAGTTTAGAGCCTCTGTTTGCTTGGACACCTTTCTTACAAGCTCGGAGAGAATTTATAATACAGTTTTTGGCTGGTCTAGTTAGAGCAGATGAGACAAAGCAAGACAAATGACATCCTGCTCACCAAGTTAGTGGATGTTTACTTCTTGGTCTGATTTCTGCTCAAGTGTTTGCTCATTGACCAGTAAGTTCAATTAGCACTATTTATTTTTGTAGAATTGCTCATAGTGTGCTTAAGATTATACTTCTTAGACTGATTGCATTTTAGCCAAGTAACTTAACACTTCATGTTACTAATGATACCTCCAACAATCCAAGATAATGCCTACCAGCCATCAGAGAAGCCTACAGACATACAAATGCTCTCTATACTAAGCATAAATGGCCAGACTGGGCCATCATTGTCTTATCATATGACAATAGGCACTATTATTTGAGACACTGTACACAAGGTGGTGGACCAGTGGACACCTCACACATCCACCAAGTTCCTCACTGACTCAGGGATAAAATTGTACCTTGTTATGTAAGCCAGAACAATGGCTGCAGTGTACTACAGTCATTAACTTTGTGTCATGAATGTCTGCTGTAGGAGCCTTTCCTTTCTTTGGTGATCAATTAAAGTGGTTGTAAACCCTGTTACACCACTTTTACCTACAAGTAAGCCTATAATAAAGCTTACCTGTAGGTACTGTAAATATCTCCTAAACTTGCACAGTTTAGGAGATATTCATTGTATCCACATGTGCCGAGGTCATCGGCACATACGCACTGAAGAAACTGCCCGCTCATGCCGTTTCTTCAGGAGCTGTGCCGTGACTAGCGGCTTCCGCATGCATGCACGGGAGTGATGTGATCGTGGCTCCAGCCAATCACAGCACTGCAAATAACTCCAGGAGATACAGCAGTGTATGGGGACTGCTGCAACAGCTTCAACCAAAGGTAAGTATTTCTTAATGAGCTAGTATGTGATGCATACTAGCTCATTATGCCTTTGTCTTGCAGTTTTTTTTTTGTTTTTTTTTTGAGTTTACAACCACTTTAAATGGGCAACTGATGTGAGGATTTTGAAAAGCAGTATTATTAGGCATACTTTAAACCTGGTGTTTAATATACAAGTTCTTACTTCCAAATTCTTCAGACTCATTTGACTCACACACTACTAGAATAAAAAATATGGCACTGTTACAACCAATCCTTTACACCTTCCAAAGATTACACAGTGTATGTTCAGCACTAGATACAAGAACACCAGACTTGAAAATGCATAGTGTTGGGAACTTAAGTATATCTGTAGATTAGGGATTTAATAGTAAACATATTTGCACACCAGTCTGAGCTCATACCTTTTATTTTTAAACCCTGGAATTTATTTCCCATTTAAGGCTAAATTACATGCAGCTAAATTTGAGCATATGTATTAAAATATCAGTTCTGGCATATGCTTTTGAGGAACTATCTAGCAGCAATGTAAAAAAAAATGTAAAAAATGTAATTGCTTGATAAAGTCATACAGCTTAATACAAAAGGGTGAAAATTTTTTCTGCATTTTTTTGGTAATCATAATTTCTTTGTCTGCGCTAAAGCGGAGCTTCACTCTCTCAATTAGCTTTGACTAATTTCAGTCCTTATGCTGCTGCCATTAGTAAATAGATAGAAAAGTATATCATATTTGCTTGTTTTAAACTTATTTTTTACATATCATCAGCTAAAAGAGTAGTATCCCATAATCATACTTACCTAGGTGGATGCACTATCGGTCAGTCCGATGCTGCATCTGTCCCCCCGACCACCTCTTCACTGAGAACCAAGCCACCGAACATCGCCGATGGCTTGGTTCTCTCATCTCCAATCAGCAGCTCTCCTGCTCTGCTCCTCCACACTCACTGGAGTGCTGAGCTGTGGAGGAGCGGGGAGTGAGCTTCTCATCGGCTAGCTGAAAGGCTGATACTGCCATCAGTCCAGGCATCTGGTGGATCCAGACTCCTAGAGTCGGGATGACGCAGTGCCTGGACTGATCTTGATGACGTCAGCAAAGAGCGGACTTCAGATCACTCTCCACTGAAAATGGGTCACAGGAGTGCAAAACAAATTGCACTCCTGTGACCCATAGGAGAAGCCCAGCCGAATGAGCTCAGGCTAGACTTCTCCTTTAATTCCTGGTTTCCAGGCCTAAGAAAATGATGTCATACATCCCAAGAGTCATCATGAGGGGAGGATGGGGAGGTTTTCCTTGCTAAGCATACCCTCCTACATGCATGCTTGAGCTAAGGGCAGATTGATTCCAGGAAGTAAATGCTACATGAATCATATGCCCTTATTCAAGATGGCCATGGCCCGAAATGCCAGGGGGTGTTTTTCAAAGCAATTTCTCTGAATAATAAAGCATGGAGATATGGATGGATGGGTGCATTTGCTTTCAATATTTAGATTTTATTAAATAGTATTTTTGATTTGTGGTGCTCAGAGGCAGACATTAGACAAAAGAAGGTCCAACTTTTTAGGCAGTTTTGAAACAGTGGAAATTGTGATGTCATAGAACAATACTGTTTGTTAATTTCACGATAGTATATACATTTCTCACATGACTTTTGCACTATGGATCATAAAATTATAGCTATGCAATTGTCTAGCATATACAAGTTACAACACTCCAAAGACATGCAGGTAGGTTAATTGACTTCTGTCCAAAATTGACCCTAGTAGATGAGTGGGGACCTTGTATTGTGGGCTCCTTGAGGGTAGGGACCAATGTGAGTGTGCAATGTACTGGGATAGGGACAATTGTAGACACTCACTCAGGCTGAACAGGATGGACTGGTGTCTTTATTCAACCTTACTAACTATGAAACTATGAAACATGTATGTTCTATTCATTATTTTCATGTACTGTATATTTACATTATGAAAATAAAATAGCTGCTTGTGGCACTATTGAGCAAGAAAAACAAAAAAAATCTGATATGAGTGTTTGTAAAGTAAATTTCCTATAGGACAGCTAATCATATGATTTTGGACATATTTATAGCTCTTTGCTAAACATATTTGTTAATAAGAAAGTTCAAATTTAAAGCAGCTCCTGGTCTGCTGTTACTTAAGAACAAATAGTATTTTTTTTTACAAATTATCCAATTTTAGGGAATAATAAGCGATCAGCTATCATCTTAATCATCATCCAAGATAGGGAAAACACAAAAGTATTAAAAAGTACATAACTAAACAGGATAAAATAAGCAACTACACATAAAGTACACTTCATAGGCTTGCACACAAGGTAACGGGGCTCCTAAAAATTGTAAACAATTGTATAAAAAAAATAAAACTACTGACACCGTCCATTGCCTTACTGAGACCAATCTCTTCCCTGGTGACACCATCCATTGCTCTACTGATACTGTCAACATATCTACACATGCACACACACGCATATGTGTTTGAGCTTTGGGGTGCACGCCCTAATGCAGTGATGGCGAACCTTGGCACCCCAGATGTTTTGGAACTACATTTCCCATGATGCTCCACTACACTGCAGAGTGCATGAGCATCATGGGAAATGTAGTAGACTTTGCCACTGCCCTAATGCAATAGGCTGGGAACACCTATGGTACACTTGCTAAGATAAAATAGGAGTGGCAATATGAAAATATTTTAAAAAATGATTGGCTTTTGATGTTACATTGGACCTAAAATGCCAGATTATGCTATGATAATGATCATGCATTAATTATAGAAAATATTTGTATTAATTCTACTTTTTTATGTTCAAGCTTTAGCCTATTTCATATATATATATATATATATATATATATATATATTAATGCTCCAAGAAGCAATTCTATACACCTATGACCTCTTACTAAAATGTTCAAATATCTCAGGTAATAATGACTACCAATGAACGCTCTATACTGTGCTTGACTGCACTTTCTATATGAAAGGCAGCAGTAAAACAAATGAAAGCCTGCTTTGTTGAACTAGTAGAGGTTCGGGGCAATTGATTTCTGGTCCATTCTCCTTAAAAATGAAATCTAAAAAGTTGACAGTGGGACATTAATTTCATAATACAACTCTTGTCTCATCCATAAGTAATCCAATGTCTAGGGGTACCTGTCACTCTCTGTTTCTATTTGTTTGTCTTGTTTTTTTTTTTTTTTATCTGCAGTATATGTTCCTAAAAATTAACCAAGTGCTTTTGTTTGTTCTTTCAACAACTTCCATTTAAGTATGATAAAGAGCTGTTTCATCCAGCTGATACTCGGGGCATAGAATGATAATCCATCATTTCTACTTTACATGTTTAAATTACCGTGACTGAGAGCTTTTCCATGTGGGACTTGGCAGCAATTCCCCCTTTGCAAGCATATACAGTACCACGTAAGCCATCCAACATACATGACAGTCTTCTGACTGGACATATGTTCAATATTGTAATGCATTATTTGCAATGATCATGACACTGTGAAATGCAATGTCACATGGCAAGGAAATTATGAAAAAAAATTTAAGAGATATTAAATAGATTTTTAATTAGATTTTTAGTGCTGTTTGGCGAATCACACAGAGATTACACTGTCATAAAGGAAAGTTGCAACAATAATTGAGATACAAATATCATTATACTCTAGGATGAGTATAGTGTATTTTTATTTTTATTTTTTTTTAGCTGTGTTACTACTGACGTTACAGGAAAATTTACTGATAATATCCCAGTGTTAGTGAGTTTATTTTCTCTTTCCATACATTTGTATTCAAAGGATTTAAAGAGTACTGCATGTGACCACAATCAGAACTCCTAAAGGCAGTTTCCAAGAGAAATTAAAATACCTCATTTATTTTGTTGCTTGCTTGTCCCTCCTGCCCTCCAATCAAACCAATTCTCCTGGTCTGCTGTTACTTACATTGCTCAGTAGACTGATATTCAAGTAGTCACTTACTGCAGTTCTCATAGCGAACCTTTGTTTTTATGATCACATCACAACACCGGGTGGTTTTGCAAGTTGCATATGTTACTGCAGCACTTTTCCTGAGAAAATACAGGACTTGAGAGAGGGCAGATACCTTTAAGTTACTACAGAATTTCCAGTTTCCCTAAAATACCTTGTAAAATATTACATTACGTATTGTATATTGTTAAGATAATCAAATGTACACAATGCATGCATGGGATTTTTATTACATTTGGTTGAAATTCCAAAGGGGTAAATAGCATATCTTTCTTTTAGTATAACGGGAACCGAACATCAGCCATTTTTTTCCAACAGATTGGTCAAGAACTCAGTCATCATTTTGTAGATTGCTCACATACATTACAATAGGTTTCCACTGCATGTATGTTTTCAGAGATGTAGTTATCATATATCTACATGACATGTCATTTCTGGTAAGACATAACTTTGATTATCTAAGTACAAGAGTATACCTGTTCATTGTATGGGAATCCTTAAAGTGAATCTATCACTCAGTGCAAGGTGACACGTTCTCTTGAGATCCCCCACCGCCACCACCAACCCCAGCTAATGATTACCTTTCCTGTGCTCCCCAACCAGTCAGCCTTGAATAGACCTATGTGGAGTCTATATCAGTTCTAACTGATACTTACTTGGGGCTGAAGACCTCCCCTTGGCTAAAAGTGATAGTGCTAAGGTATTTAGGTTAGCCACTCAAGTATCCAATACAGCATCCTTGAAGAAAGGGGAGACGGTAACATGCTATACCATAATCAAAGGTGCTGAAAACTACAGACAAAAAGAGAGACAGGGTGCAACCAATGTACTGTATAAGTGAAATGTGATGGGAAAACTCTCCAATATTGTCTCAAACCACATAAAAACCTGACCGGGTTTTATCCCTTTTTCACTAGGATGTTTTTTCCGTCGGAATTCCGCTCAAGCTTGGCTTGCATACACACTGTCACACAAAAGTTCTCTGAACTTTCGACAGCCAAGAATGCGGTGACGTACAACACTACGATCAGCCGAGAAAATGAAGTTCAATGCTTCCGAACATGCGTCGAATTGTTTCCAAGCATGCATAGGAATTTTGCACATTGGAATTTGTACAGACGATCGGAATTTCCGATCTGAACTTTTTCCGATCGAAAAGTAGAGAACATGCTCTCAATCTTTTGCTGGTGGTAATTCCGCCAGCAAAAGTCCGTTGGAGCATACACAGGGTCGGAATTTCCGACCAAAAGCTCATATCGGACTTTTGCTAGGGGAATTTGTGATCATGTGTACAGGGCATTAGTTGCAGTTGGGCTTTAACTTTTTTTTTTTTTTTTTTATTAAATAAAGTTGACATTCTTATCTGACTCCTCACTCATCAGATCAGTGATTCAGAAAGTACCGAGTACTCAAATTAGCATGACAGTCCGAGAACTAATATTCTCAGAAGTAGAGAATAATAATAGTTGCAAAATGTGTTACTACTATAGCAACAGTCAAGCACATAGTATTGTTAATAGTCTAAAATACACTAAAAAGCCTTATCACCACAGGAGCATGCACAAAGTACGGAATCTGTCAGGGAGGGAGCTTGTGGATACAGCATCACTGGAATGGAGGTGAGTATATTTTCACTTTAAGGATAACACCAAATTTCAAATTGTACATAAGGGCATTGCTATGAATTTGTGAGACCTAGGCACCCTTGGGCACTCTGAGAAGAGTAATGATACATGTGCTCAGAGGCTAATGGTTGATGTGGCTAAATGGTGCTTGCAGTGAGAGGGGGCTTAAACTTAAAAGGGTATGGTTAAGGAAAATCTGATCCTGTTCTGCTCTGAGTCAAGAGTAAATAATGCACAAAGTGCAGAAATCAGGAGTAAATAACATATAGAGTGTAGGGCCATGAATGTGTAATGTGCAGAGTGCAGGATTCAGCAGTTAGCAATTCTCCAAATGCAGGAGTTGTGAAACAGAAATACACAGAATGCAGGAGTTATCAGTAAGTAACACACTGAGTGCAGGGGTCAGGCCTGTGTAATGCACAGAGTGTAGAGGTCGGAAGTGTGTATTACAAAGAGTGCAGGGCACAGTAGTGAATTACTCCGAGAGTGCAGAGGTCAAGAAGGAATAATTCACATAGTGCACATTTTAGGAGTGTGTAATGTCCAGAGTGTAGGTACAGAGTTCATGAATGTATAATGGACAAAATGCAGGGGTTAGGAGTATGTAATGCACAGAGCACAAGGGTCGGGAGTGTGTATTACATGGAATACAGACCCCAGAATTAAGTAAAGTACAGAGTACAGAGCTTGGGAGTAAGTAGCATGCAGAGTGCAGGTGTCAGGAGTATGTAATGCACAATGTGTATGGGTCAGGTGTGTGTGTACCACACAAAGCGCAGGGAACAGGACTGCGTACCACACAG